>NC_072821.1:19784346-20091638 GCF_027744805.1 Dunckerocampus dactyliophorus
CACCACTGCCCGAACTCCAACTACACCAACTCCAGAACCAACAACACCCCAACGAGGAACGTACTCCGTTAGCAATAATGGCACAATTTGTTTCTTGGCCCAAATGGGACTACAGCTCAATTTCTCCTACTTCTCTCAATCACAGAATAAGGTATTATAAATATTTGAATTGTTTTGTTTTGTATCCAGGTAACATGTTTTGTTATTTCAGACTATACAAGAAATTTTCAATCTCACCCCAAATCTGACGACTTCATCTGGATCATGTGAAGACAGCAGGGCTACCTTAAATCTGACTCAGGAAAGAAGTACCACGCTCAGCTTCATTTTCACCACGGTAATTGTATATTTCGATTTTTGTGCGTTCTCTAGCTACTCAAATTATTAATCCAAATTCTCTCTGCAGAACTCCACAACCAACAAATACCACCTTAGCGGGATTATCTTGTTTGCCAATTGGTCTGATATGACAGGTATTACACGTGCTTGTACAATAGTTTCTCTCATCTGATTTACTCAGAAAAATTAAGAGACACAAATCTATCTGTCCAGTTCCTTTCTTAGCTGGGAACACCAGCCTTGACTACATGGGGACAACACTGGGACGCTCCTACATGTGTAACGCAGAGCAAACGTTTGTTGTGGAAAACTTCTCTTTGAACACATTCAGACTGCAAGTTCAAGCCTTTGGAGTCACCAGCAACCACTTTTCCACAGGTAAAAAAAAATTAAATGCTCATTGAGCTTTAATTGTATGAGCAAAAATAATTTGACACCTCCACATCCTACATACAGTAATATGGAATGGAATATGGCGTTTTTACGGCTATAAGTTAACAATCCTCTGTAAGACTTCCTATAAGAATTCTACAGCATGACTGGGATTTTGTCCATTTTGTAATGCAGAAGAAAATTTGTGAGGACAGAGGTCACTGATGTTTGACGCAATCTGTTCATTTCAAAGATGTTTGGTGGGGTTTAGATCAAGGCTCTAAAATCTTGAAAAAAAACCAAAAACTTTTCCCTGATTGAAAAAAATAACTTACCTGATTAAAGTGAACATAAGCTTAAGCTATGGTCGGAGACTCATTAAGTTTTATTGGCTGTAGCTAATAAAATAAAACCTAAATTCAAGTTTGTGGTGTGAAAATGACAAAGCCACTATGAACGCATTGTGACTGTCTATATCAATCTCCTGTCTCCAGCCGAGGAGTGTCAGATGGACCAGGACCAGATGCTCATCCCCATCATTGTGGGAGCATCCCTTGCCGGCCTGGTGCTGATTGTCCTCATTGCATACCTCATAGGCCGCAAGAGGAGCCATGCTGGATACCAGACCATCTGAACATAACTCTCCTCTTAGGGGATCCTGACATGATTGTGTGGAGTGTGACAATTGAGAACGCAATAGACTGCAGACACAACAAGCATTAGAGAATGGAAGCAAATGTCTGCATGTTGCTGTGACATATGGATTCTACAGTTTTTTTTTTCCTTTACTTTTTCCGTGTTGACAAAGAAAAGCCAAATGCAACAGTGTGCATCAAACTGAGTCCATGCTGGAGGCATTTTCAGTCTACAATAGCATTTTTTGTGTGTGTGTGTGTGTGTGTGTGTGTTCACCACAATGGTTGAATCGAAGCAAATGGACCATTGTTTTTTTGAAGACATTTCACCTTTAGTGCAAAAGGCTTCTTCAGTTCTAAAAAAAATGAACGACCACCCTGCATAACAATTTACAAAGGCCACAATGACCACCCTATTGTGGCGGCCTCTCAGGGGCCACTACCACGTACATGAGGGAAAGTAGTAAATAAAACTACAGTTAAAAGTTTATAAAAGGAACAAGCCTTTTGAATGAAAGGTGGAAAGTCTTTAACAAACACTAGTTCAGTTTCAATTCAACCTTTACAAATTACCATAACCAGGATGAGAATCGCCACCTCCCGGTGTTTTAATGATTTCTTTGGAAATATTGAATGATATAACATATGGCTGTTTTTAGCTAAATTACAGATCACCTCTTGCTCCTAGTTATGAGAACATGCGGTAATATGACCTGAAGGATAAAGATTTATTTTTAAGAGATTGAATTTCCTCCTTTTGTAAGAAAAGTGGACAGCTAAGAATGTGTATATTCAAATGTTTCCAATTGAGTGAGCCTATCAGCAAGTGATGAGCCCCACTAGTCTCCAAAAAGGGAAAGATAGGTTGCCCTCATTCTCCCCCAAACATTGCTTTTCAGTGGAGTGACTGCGAGCATTACATCTTGTGCAAATTGAGGCAGTTAAAAATTAATATGAAATATATGTGCTTTAAATCTGTGTGGTGGTCCAGCAGTCCAACTCTGCATTGTTTTCTATTTGGGATATCCTCCGCATCTCTGAGAAGAAACGTTAGAATTTTAGTGATTTGATCTTTATTTTTATAGAAAACAATTTAAACTTGTTTTCGCATTGCACATCTTAGATAATAAACATTTTGGTGGTGATTTGAATATATTGTGCAAGAGTGGTTTTATTAGAGCACTGAGGTTACTTGACAATATCTGACTTGAAAATCACAAACGAAACACTGGAATCATTTGCAAATGCAGTTTAGTTATGCAACACCAACATGTTGAAATGTTGGCTCATGTTATTACATGTACATATTCATGTTGCACATGTACTGATAACATTCAGGATGGCAAAAATACAGCAGGTCTGGTGGTTGTGCTTACAGTGTACAAAATTGATGTGACCTGGCATCTGCTACATCTATTCTCTAGTAAAGTGCCTAACCACATATTAAAGAGGAAAATGCCAACTAAAAAGTGTAAACAATTCTGCTCCTTTCTCATAGCTATAAACATCACATGATCATATTTTTACATTCATGTTGATGTGTGACAATGTTGAGACCTACACAAGGAGGGCACGGTGCAAAGAGCTGGTTCTTCCTCCCATGGAATGTTTAAAGAGCATGAGCACCAAAAAACTGTCAGTTTGCCTCCTGAGCAATGATACGAGCTCGACATGCCGCTCGGAGTTTGGTCAGTGTTGCAATGGAAATACTTCCAGGTTCAGTGAAGATTTTCTAGGAAAGAAAATCAACTCTGGATGAAGACGAGGCAGGTAACTTCAGTACTTGGCGCTTTGCCTTGTAATTTACCTGCATGAATGTGTGACATTCCTCCACAAACGGTCCATGTGTGATCTGTTTGAAAACTTGGCATACATCTTGCAGGGACTGGGCTTGCTGAATCAGAACTCTGTGGTGGTGGATCAGTGTCAGAGCAACACGGTACAGGATTTTAGAGCCCTCATAGAACAGGCAATCCCAAATTCGTAGAACTGTCTGCAGTAAAAGCACATTAACCAGTGAGCACATGAATGCTGAATGCATTACAAATGCATTGTGGATTTCAAACTGTGTGTAGCCTTTTAAGAGAAAGGAGTTGAGTAACATTCCTCCATAAGTCACTGAAGCCCTTACCTCCACTGGCAGAATGTCTATGTAGAGACAGATGAACCACCGAGACACCACCAGGGTCCACATTACGTTGTGATCCATCATGGTCTTCCACACTCTGGGGGACTTGACCTTCACCAGCTCCCCCAACACTTCCTGGTCTGTCTTTAACCCGAGCATGGCTGGACTGTAGTAGTCTGTAAAGCAGATGTGTTTATTACAAAGTATGTCCTGTGGCTTAAGACATTCTTAATGGGAAAAGAGGAACGCACATTTTTGCAAAACTTGACAAGTAAGAGTATGAGTAGACACCTGGTAAGATTTTTCCAAGGAGTGCATCCATCAGCCAAAAAGACTTCTCTTCATCTTTTGTTATGATCAGTAGAAAGCCAGCTATAAAATTCATGCCCTGAGAACAAATGACATTTGCAATCATTAAAAATGTGCTTTTACATCATCAGTGGATGCTACCTGAATATTTAAGGATGAATGAAAGGGTGACTTTAAATTGGAAAAACAGCCTACTGTGCTCTGTTGAAAAATATTTCCCTTCCAAAAACAATGAGCATGGTTGTGTGGACTATAACACAGTCACAAAGACTTTTGTTGGCCATACAAGCTTTGGATTATAAAGAACATTGAAATATACACCTTTGAAAAGACTGTTACCTGACAGTAACCCACAGTGGGATTGTGGTGACCATAAGCCCGCAGCACATTGCACAACGCCTTCTGCAGACACGGGTTGGACGTCTTTTGAAACTGTACATTGTCTGGAAATGTTCTATTCAAGTCTAAAAAAAGAATAAAGAAAGAAAAGACAAATGACAGCACTTAACAGAGCTGAGACCTAGCTGTGGTCTGTATGTACAGTATGTACATATGTATGTTAAATAGTGGTAGTTTTATCTCTACTTACTTGATATGATATTCCTGTGTGATAAATTAGCTCATTTGTACATTTATTACGCTTGTAATCAAAGTTAGAAAGACAAAAACAGGGAACCTTTAAACATATCAATTTTAAGTCCCGCCATTAGGTTTCACTCCCGTCCTGTAGGGGGCCGTAATTACCAAACATTAAAAGCTACTTTTTTGCCATATTTTTTAAGGTTGTTGTGTCCATTTTATTTTTTGAATAAAACTGAAGGATAAAAATACCGTAATAACATTTTAAATAACACTAAAATGTGTCAATTTTCCAATAATTACAGCATATTAGTTGTATGGTTTCCTACAATTTTTTTCTACTTTGGGCTACACCTAGACAATCAAATGTCACCATAATTTGCATATTTGAGCTCCTTAAGACCCACCTGATGACTGACTTAGAAATCGGACAAACAATCACTGGCTTTACCTCCAAGTAAAGCAAATAGAGAATAAGAAAAATATGACAGTGACTTGTAAAATGATCAAATTTTTCAATCCAATTTGCCGCACATCACCAGGTTTGCGTCATTTTGTGGAAAACGGTCTTGATGTGAAGCTGGGGTCTACATGCCGTTTTAAAGTGAACAGAGTATAAAAAAACACCATAAGCAAACCTGTGGAGATGCTCTCTACCAGTTTGGGGTCATGCTGAGCTACAAGCAGGGACTGGTAGTAGCCTGCGTTCTTCTCCAGCTGGTCTTGAGCCCCACTAGTTGCCATCCAGATGAGGGCTCGGTGCTCATTGGGTACCCCTTTGCGGATGTAACGCTTTACTGAATTGGAAGAAAAACATGGAAGTTTAATGCTTAACTTGACAAGGCCATTGTGACACTTGCACGTTTCACACTCACGTTTTACATTTCTCTGCACCTTGTTTTTGCCCTTCAGTAGTTTGGACCACTTAATGGACCTTTGGGTGAGCACAACAAGATACCTGGACATCAACTCTTCATATGACTCGTAGTCAAAGTCTTCTGGGCGCTCAAAGCCATAGGGATCCACCCTGGATGACATATGTATAAATTAGATCATCAATCAATCAAAAAACATAGCCTAAACTAGTTTAGGACAATGTTTTATGTATGTGGCAAAATATACTGTACAATGGTGAGAGTGGGTGGCTCAAACCAGTGCCTTTAAGATGGTTAGGTAACATGTTAATCTCGCTTAGCTTAGCCCTTTCACAAGAGTCAAGACGTCTCTGTAGAAAACAAGTATGTGGTTGCACACTACATGTGTCCAACATGTTTAAGCCCTGCTGACCCAGATGATGAAGGCAAAGTTATATTTAAATGTCAGTAGTGTGTAAATAAAGGCCAAAATAAAGTTCTTATTGCCAAAACAGAAACAAGGCTTCAGTGATGCAGGTAACCATGAAGTAGGTGGACGATGCTGGGTTGACAGGTTACTCCTTTAAATAAAATAAAAAAAACAAAACGTGAAGATGTGGGACTAATTTGCAGTGGTGTCATTAAAAAAGGCAAGAAAGTTATTGGAAACAGCGCAGGTTTACATTCCAAGTTATCGCGATATTCAAGTCGTGTTCTATGGTGAGTAAGGTAGCCATTATATAAGGTAAAAGTCTACATTGCCCAGTAAACTTTACTTCAAAAGTTCTGACTTACACTAATATTTAACCTTTAGAGTTATCGGGTTCATAAGTATGCTTTAAAGGCGTTAAAATGTAATGTTAAAGCACGTTACCTGTTCACTCGGTCTTTGGCTGTGCCGCCATAGGAGCTAGTCCCGCCGGTCGTCTTGTTCTTTTCCATGTTCTCTTCTGTCTTCTGTCTCTTCTTTCTAAATTCACTCGACCCGACACTCCAAGTAGAACTTTCGGGTAAAGTTCATTTTTTAGCTACACGCTTAACTCGAGACATAGCAGTCCACCAGCGCGATTGCCATATGGAGAAAACTTTGTTTGACTTTTACCGCCATTCACATGCACCTGCTGCTGACTTCCTCGCTACCTCAAAATACAACAATACCCTTCCATTGATCTCTAGAAACGACATCCAAACGTGGTGGGGGATGCTCTTCGCCGATTCCAGCTAAGGATCCGCTTTAGGATCCCGAGAACTCTGTGGAAGGTTTCGCACTCGTGACGCATGCTCCGGGGCATGTCAATCAGCTCTCATGGTGCCTTCAAGGGAATTGCGTAATATGGAACCATATCACTAACGTGCTGTTTTTTAAAGAAATTCAGTAGCTAACAGCTTATTGCACTCAGAATGGGACGTTAGTACACTTACAATTTAAAATTACCCCTTATATATATATATATACGTACATAATTGGTACTACCTCTAATATTATAATCACACCACGAACTCTCTTATATAATCTCCCAAACGATAAAATATCTTCATAATAATTAATCATAGATAGGCTCCAGCATAGCTCGAGCCTAGTGAGGCCAAGCGGTATAGAAAATGGATTGATAGATAATTAATCATCAGGGACGTTTAAATGTATTAATTTCAACATATAATGGTGAAGGCAGCAAGACCAGTGAGTAACCACGCCTTTTTCCACTGCAGCCTGCGGCTCAGGAGGAGCACATGTAAATAGAGGATGGGTGTAAAACAGTAAAACACGTCTGCTCCACCTTTAAGGTAAATACACTGATAAAACATTGCTCAAGAGAAAAATGATATGCACCTCTCAGCCATTTAAATTATTTTAAATACTGTGAGTCATTATTTGTGTTAGCCTTCATGTTTGAAAAATACATGTGTAAGAGGGATTCAAGTTCAACGATTTGTCATTGTATCCTGTTCTACATCTACAGACACCCCCACTAGTTATTATCATATAGAAGGTCTATTGGTTGATCTCTTACCGTCTTGTGAAAATATAATCCAAATGCAAACTTCTGATGGCCTGTGGAAGTACGAAGTATCTGTGTTTTATGATTGTGGTGAATATCTGTGAATGTGTGGATGTATCATTTTGCAAATCGTTCATATTTGAAGGCTGAAATGAGTGCAGCCATAGTGATAATGGGTCTAAAACCTGTCAAACTACCTGTTTTAAAACATTTTCGAATTGTTTAAGCTATTAAAACATTGTTTTGGGGTTGGGTTTGACCACTTGAGGGCGTCACAGTAACAATAAAAATATAGATTTGTGGTTACTGCAATGGATAAAATGCGGGACTGATTCATAGTAGTAGATCATTGTTTAAATCGTGGTAGAAATGTGAGTTTTTAGCATTATGGATTTTGTCATTAGTTCCCTTATAGCTAAGGGAGTTACCAAACTATTGAAAAATACCCATATAAGAAGTGTAATACTAGTAATATATATATTTAATACATAAAGCATATTTCTTTTGACACAGTTTCCATTTCCTTGGTGAATCATATTTTCTGGAATAAAGTCCGAAATCAGCTGCAATGTTGACACTGACCTTAATGGCACACTCATTTTAGCACCTTGGCCTACAAAATATAGTCACCGTTTATTTAATGATTACACAGCTCAGAGGATGCACACTCACATATGCGAAAAGCATCAAACACACTTAAAAAAATCTCCTTTAATTGGCGGCAAGGGTAGTGTAGGGGGCAATATGGTAAAGGTACTGGATGAAGAAGAAAACACAAAAATGTTGTTCAATCATCTCATCACAACGTTTGATAAATGATAGATGCCCAAATATATTTGACCAAGTTGTAGAAACATGTTTAAAATAACTGAAAGGATTGTGAATTTATCAATTAGTTGTTTTTTCAAGGCATTCAAACAGTTCATGGTAATGAATTGAACATTCAGCATCTCTCAGGCTATTTCTTGACAAGTGTGAATTATCTTCTAACCATCTTAGAAAGTAAAGGTGTCAGTAAAGCGTATAACTTTGGGTTTATATGTTTGTTTGACAGAAGGGTCCCCGTAGTTTATTGTTGTGTACTTTGGTCTCTGAGTTTTGTTAGTCATCTGTAATTGAATTTGATCAGGTGATCTTACAACAGGAGGCGTCACCTCAAACACTGGCCTACTGGAAGTGACCGAAGATGGTTGGCAGCTTTGTGCTGCTTCTGCATATTCCATGTCTGCCACTGATATGTCTCCTTTACCTTCTACATGCTGCTCATGTTTGAGCTTAAATGTTATTTCTGCTTCTTTATTGTCTGTGGCGGCATGAACACTTGGTGTTTTGATGTCAAGAGGACATGATTCTTGAAAACTTTCTTCAGTCCTTAATGCAATTTCAGAAGCATTTGTAGAAAAGCTAGACGGTGAAGTCAAAGGAATATCTGTGTGCAGTGCTAATTGACAGGAGACATACATCTTGTCATCACCTTGTTGAGAGTCAAATCTATAAACATGTGGTATGACATACTCTGGCAGCCCTCTTTGAGCAGCTCCACCCCAGAGTGGGTCTGGGTCATCCACCACGTCTTTCCCTATTAAACTGTAGTCTGTACCAACAGACCGTCTCCCAAAATTGGGATCTTTTTCAATCTTTTTCATGTTTAGGCTGGCTGAAATCTCATCTCTCTTAAAGTCTTGTTTCGGAGAAGAATCCCTACATGTGGACCATAAAATGGAGTATGGCAGCACAATTGCTGTATGCCACTTGTGTGGGGGATCTCTGTGCAGCACACACATGTAGGGCTCAGGGAGGGACCACTGCATTACACTGTTAAAACTGAGGGTCTCTAGACTGGCATACTTTTCTGTGGTACACATATTTTCTTCTGTAGTCTGTATTTTACCTGAACTCCAGCACTGTGCATTATCTTTCATGCCATGCAATGAATAGTTATTGCCCCCCAAATGTGTCTGCATTTGGCCTACTTTCAATTGGAGATCTATTTTTTCTTTCTCTATCCCATTTGTTGTCTGATCTGATGTCAGCCACTGTCTTTCACTTTCAGATTGAACCACCTGACAGTGATTTTGTTTGTGAGCCACTCCATCCACTTTCTGTTTGTGCTGAATCTCACAGCAAGCCACCGTGTGTTTTACACTGACTGTCCCAGGAGGTCTCTCACGTGAATATTTTGGGTTGATTCCTTTGCGTACAATGGCAATGTTCTCAAACTTTTCCATCAAGGAGGACAGCACGATCTCTTTTCTAATTAGCCTTGATTTGATTGCCTGCTGCTTCGGTGTCTTCATTCCAGTTTCCTTCTGCTCAGTTATGGCAAACTTGGCCACAATATCCTTCACAGTGCTGCCTCTTTTCAGTTTTTGATCTCTTCTTTCTTTGCTCATCTTGCAAATATTGTGTCCACCATCTTGGTTGTGATACTCATCACCTGCTGTTCTTCTGCTGGACAACAAAGTTCCTACCTCCCTTCTGTGGGTGATGGCAGGTTTGGGGGTGGACCTCAGGAACTTGGACTGGAGGAGCCGGAATGGAGTAAGACGCCGAAGCATGGGGTCTTGTGCGCTTTTATTACCTGCAGATATTCTTTGATGATGCTTTTCTTGGTGTCCAGACCAGCTTTTTTCGGAGGTCTTAGAAATGGTCCCTCCATCGGGGAGCTGAATCACTGGTATGTGGCTTGTTTTAAGTTCAGTCTGCTCAGGAGAAGGACAGTCCCTCTTTCTATCAGAGGAAGCAGCAAAAACTACATTCTCCACATCTTTGCTTGTGGTGGCCCTGTTGGGAAGTTCCTGTGTCAGGTAATGCAGGAGGCTCTCCAGAATCCCTCGGAGCTCCCGGCGACAGTCACGGTGTCTTAGCAACTTCGTCAACATAGTGGCATCAGGGCTGATACAGGCTTTCTGAGAATCTGGTCTATAGAGAATAGAGGATATGCAAAACTTAATCCACATGACTGTGTTCATATTAGCCGACACTGATAGGTATGAAGTCATTCATCTGAAAAAGTAGAGTGTTCTATGAGCTGTGCGTTTTAATTGTGTATGGTAGTAACAGTGAGACTCAGCTGCCAGAACCATAGAAAGTAAATGCAAGCCAGGCTGCTATACAAATACAGTATACTGCTATACTGCCATCTCCTTAATTATTACCCATCCGTGTCTGTCTTGGATCATACAGAAGAATCAAAATCCAGAGTTATCCATGTCAAATATGGTTTCAGATAACAAACGGTTTCTAAAAACCTTTCAGTTATGTCTGTTAATAAACTACAGAAATGTTAACAAAAAGTATTACGACCAATGGAATATGAGTGTGACCGGTTGCTACAGTCTGGTTGTATAAAACCCAAAAAACGTCCATGACAAAGTGTGACGAGTGAGTTAGTTTCTTTGTGTGTACAGAAAAAAGGAAAACTAACAAAAATAGAAACATGGGCATTGGGACATTTTTTAACTCTTTTTAAAAAGTCAATTGACGACAACAATGAATTCCACACATAATTAAATTAAATTAAAATATTAATTTCATGTTTTCAAGTCTGGTTTTATAAAACTTAAAAAATGTCACAAAAAATGCTCTTTTAGGAAAAAAAATTATAAAATATTCATATTTGATATGTGTTCTAGCAGCATTGATTAGTTTAAGCAGCATTGATTAGTTCATAGATCATTTGGGTTAAAGAAAATTCAAATATTAAAGTATCTAGAAACATTATTATAAGAGGAAGAGAGACAGACTTCATATACAGTATCTAAGAACATTTTAATCATCACTATGTTATGGTTATTTCCCATGCTTTACTAACAGTTTTGTCATAGTTCAAATCACCAATCACATGGCTGCCTTTGCACTCAACGACACTCACGTCAATGTTATGCACAGATTACAGTTAGATTGCTCTCAAATGTAGTTATATCATTGGGTGCTTATACTATATATATACTATATATACTATATTTATTAGGCAATATATTGATATTATGAGATGGATTATTGCATGTTTTATGTATTTTACCATTGTCCCACTATCTGGAAAAATCTTGCACTGGACTCAAATGTTAATATAAGTTAACATTAAGCAATAGGGGTTTAGAGTTAGGATTATCCTCATTTGCAATAGTTTACTAAAACGTTTAATTCTCCCCACTGCAATCCAATATACAAGCATTCATTCATCTTAAAATCCATGTTACATCATAGGAGATCCACTTTATGTGGAATACATGCTTGTCAGATGCATATAGACAAATGCTGAACAGGATAGCCTAACCTTTCTTATTTTTGTGATTCGTGAAATATACTTAGGTGGTTTATGGATGGCAAGACCAAGGGGGAGGGGAGAATGAAGGACATGTTACATTAGAAAGAGGATCTACCAAAGAGGACTAAAGGACAGTGCAGGGGCGAGAGGTCTTTGGGTCGTGCAGTTCTTCTGATAGAGCCAATAGGCAGCAGTTTTACTTGTCTATGCACTTCTCTGCAGATGCTGCTTTGTAAAGCGCCTGTCCAAGCTCCTCCAAGCGTTCCCTTTTGTCTAAATCCTGGTATAGGCTTGAAGGAACTTGATTTACACCATACATAAGGCCATAGAGGCAACCAGCGATCAGGCCTGTGGCTTCACTCTCCCCTAAAATAACAGACAAGACTCAGTGAGGTCATCTGTCGAATCTACTCATTTTAAAAATGTCTGAACAACTCACCTCCGTGGAACATGGCTCTTCTGCACAGTTCAGCCCAGTTGCTTCCTGCAATCAGGAGGGCATCATAGGCTATCATCGGGGCATCATGTCCCCTCCGGCCAGCACGTCCCTCTGAACTCCATCGCTTATACATCTGAACCAAAATGAATGTGATGTAATATAAGTAAAATTCTTAAATACATTTTAAAGGAGAGACTTACCTTATCTGTGTCGTCAGCATCGTAGCGATTGTCAGCCAACGGTTTATTCTGACCTTCTTTTTCTAGTTCCCTTTCTTCCAAGTAAAACTGCCACTTAGCCTCAAAGTAGAACCAGTTTTCCTGATATTCTGTATAGAAACGTACATTTAAAAAAACAACCATCGGCTAAGTTACCATTTTCTGCTAGATACTGTATGTGTACTGAACTCCAAAATCTTTTGAATGATCCAGTATACAACACTGACCCGAATATAAGACGACCGCCAATGATTTTTTTTTTAAATCACATTTTCATTATCAGCTAAATAAAAACGGGTAGATTACAATTGAAAAACTACAATCAGATTTCTTACCTACTTGACAGTTGTTTGGCTTCATTGATCGCTATTATATTAAACTTGGGAATAAAACTCGTCCTTTGTTAGTGCTTTAATTGCCCAAACTTTGAGGCACTTTTTAATGCAGGTCTCTGCATCACCGCTGTATCTCTCCAGATCACTTGTTTGTGTGTGAGGGACAGGATGAAAAGCTCTGATGCACCTGGAGACATTTCTAGACTGTAGATCAAATCAAATATAAGACAACCTGTCTTTTTCAGGCTTTTTTCTAGGAACACAATGCTGTCTTATATTGAGGTCATTATGGTATAACTGCATCTCTTTTGAAACATGAACAGAAACCTAGTGTTACCTGCCATATGTCTTATAGTCTTCCTGCAGTACTCCTCAGCTCGAGGGATGACTTTCATGAGCTCACGGCCCCAAGTTGCAAGAGGTTTTCCCTGGATTGCAAAGGATGCAAACAGCGCTGTTGTCAGGGAACCCAGGAAGCCTGAAGCAAATTAATGACACCGTCTGTGTCATATCCAACTCAGTAGTCAGGTCCAAAACGTAATACTTGTAGGTTGAACATACTCTGCAATTTGTGGTTATCATTACAGTATTCCCTCGTTTGTCATGGGTGATAGGTTCCCAAAATAGCCCGCAATAAAGGAAATCCGTGAAGTAGGCAACTTAATTTGTTTACAATTATTCTATATGTTTTAAGGCTGTAAAACCCCTAACAATACACTTTATACACTTTTCTCAGACAGACATGAACATTTTCTCACATTTCTATCGTTTAAACACTCTCAAAGTAAAAATTTCGTTTGAATTTTAATGATCAATCTACTAGGTTGGACACAAGAAATTATTCCGTGACTCACGCATATTTACTCCTCCGTGCCTTGTCCTGGCGCCGTTCGGCTCTAGTGTTTTTGTACCCTTGTTAAAACATACTCAAAACTCCTCCTCCTCGTCCTACTCCTTGAACCAAAGATTCATTTAGCTGGTTAGTTTATTCTTCTTATTCTATTGTTTATTGTCTCTTAGCAAGCAGCTCACACAGTTAGTTAGTTTGCTAACAGCTATTGCCCACAACAGGGAACGGCACGAAGGAGATTGGCTGTAGACCATTGTCAATCAATCGGTACACAGAACACAATGGGCAGGTTCTCCTTTAGCCAGTAAAGACTGTTGTGGCTCTATATTTAGCCAGCTGTTGTCTACTGTGGGTTCCTAATATGCTCGTACATGTAAACACATATTGACAACAAGTGGAGCTGCAATGTCTTCAACTCTCACATGAGTATACAACACCCTCTACTGGTAGCAGTAGTAAATACAATAGCAGACACAACAACAGAGCACCGATAGATTGCTGTAATACACCACAAGGACGCAGAACACAATGCGCGTTCATACACTGTAAAAAAAAAATGCAAAATTACACTTTAAAAAAAATCTGCAAAACAGGTGAACCGGGATGTAGTGAGGGAACACTGTACTGACAAAAATCAGTTTATGTTTAAGTTGCATCACCTGTGGGATGATTGTGAATCATCCTTCCGATCTCAATGCTGACCTCCACTAGGCTCTCTAGTCTCTCAGGTTGCCAGTATCTCATACCCACACACATGGCCTTAGCAGCTGCCCCAAATCCAGACCCTGACCAGACACATGTATTTGCAAACTTTAATAAATTAAACATGTTTTATTAGGAGAGAAGCTTCTCAAAACCCAGAGTACCTTTTTCATTGAAGGGCGTATGCCAAGCAAGGAGAAAATTATGAGGTTTGAGGTGAACACAGCCTTCCACTGTGGCCGGATCAGGGGTTCTGCCCTGGAGAGACACCATGGCTTCAACGTAGAGACGCACCACCTCACGGTACAGATCCTCCAGACACCAGTAATCTGCATGTACACACAAACATGAAGTGACTCTGAGTCATTCATGATTGGCAGGCAAAAGGAAATGTGTGTTTCTGCAATGAACTAAGTTTAGCCTCAGCCTGCAACACCACAGATTAGGACCAGCATGCCTCAAGCAAGTGGAGACACTAACGCACACACAGAGGGGTCAGCTGGGATCCAAGACCACAGCCATCAACAAAAATGTTCTTTCACCTGTTTGAATTGACTTTCATACAAATACTGCTACAAGGAAGAAAGTAATGTAGAACATATTGTTAGATGTTCACGGAAAGTTGGAAAAATTGTATCTATTATAAATCATATCGTCCTCCTCTGAAGAACTCCCTTTCTGCTTTATTTCTGGTCAGAAGATTAAAAGGGAAACACATCCATTAATACAGTCAAATCTTTCAGTCTGGCTGCTATGCCTGTTTGCATCCAAGTGCATGTGTGTCGGCATGCTAGGATGTGGCTAAATGGGGATACCTAATCTCAAAAAATGTCATCACCATATTACTGCAGCCTTGTCTTTGGCTTTAATTGCGTCTGCACTGAAATATGTCGCCAGCAGTGACCAGCTATTGTTGAACGACAGCTAAGCTTTTGTATACTATTTTGAACGTCTCTGTCCTGGTAATGCATTGCTGTCCTTTGGGGGGCTTAAGATGACATTTGAGTGAGGGCATACATATGATGGTCTGTACTTAGATTTGGTTCTGTTGACTGGGTACAAGGATGGTGCATGCTTTCCATTCAGACATATTGTGCAACCGTTTAACATATTTAACCCAACGTTCTATATGAGGAGAAATGGGTTAAGTATTTTCAGTACTGTGGAAAACTGTTGTTAAATGGTAACCTCGCTCAAGATGGATGCTGAACTTACCTGTTATAAGTGCCTCAGCTGTGGTTATGTGCATCAACGTTGCATCACTCAGCGGCCAGTTATCTGGGTCCAGTTTTAGTGCCCCCAGACCGCCCAAGGATGCCAGTTCCTCCTGGATCTTTCTACCTGATGGGCAACTTTCCCAACGGCCTTTTCTGAAGCCCAAGGCATCGCCAACACCACCCAGAACCATACCAGCCTTGAATTTCTCCATGCTCCAAGCACTTTTTGCAATCCTACCCAATATGGGCCACAAGATCCTCCCAAATTCAAAGAACTTCTTTCAGCCGAAGAGCTTCTCAACCACCTCAAAATACGCAGTTAATAAACAACTGAGTAGAGATTATCACCACACAGTTTCTTGAAAGACATATTTCCAGTGCCAGTGGTGTTGATGCCGTTGTTTCTTTACCAGCTTTCCAATCTCTATCACCTTCTCTATCAAGGGTGGCCACTCACATCAAAGTGTCAGTGTTATCTTCCATAGCTTCTTTATGCTGGGCCAGAGTATGTTAAGCTGGAATCAGGTGTCTCCTAAAAAGGCAATCCCCTTGGCTCCACAGCCTACAAGCCAGATGACTCAGTTTGGGGTGGTGATGGTGGGCTGGACATGCTGTGAAAGATGCTAATGTGCTTCTCGTCAGATGGCAGTGGACATTGTTGATATTCTACGCCACCCCGCAGAAATATGAAGCATCACCCTAAATGATGCCCCCCACTTCTTCAGTCCAACCATTTTTCAGTGGATCTCTAGTCCTTGATTATTTTAAACATTAACCCACCCCCTTGGAACATGTCTGCACTACATCCAAGATGTCCCCTCTGTAGTTCACCTGAGACCAGATTTTTCCTGCAAAAATGCTCAAATGCCGTTATTTGAAACTCTTTTGATAATCCTTTTATCCATGTACTCTTGTTATCTTTGCCATTGGTTTGAATGTAGGCCCAAACATAGTCTGAAGTAACAGGAGACAAAGCATTACCAGAAAAGCTTATGATGACGATGATGATGACATAAATAGGAATGCAACCTGAAAAGAGTCAACTGTTGCTGAGCAGACAATTGACTCTCCCTGTCGCTCTCACACACACACACACACAGTGTGCAGCATTGTCTTTAAATGTTTTACATGTCTTTTTAAATACAGAGTGAACCATGTTGGGAAACTTTACAACAAAGTGTACATCAGTATGGTGCTGAATTAATATAGTGCAATATTGGCCAAAGTGCGGCCCAGGGGCTATATGTGTTCTGTGGTGGTTTTTTATTGGCCTTCTAAAACAAATGTAATTATATTAAGAAAAACAAAATTTCTAAAACAACAGCAAAAATGGAAAAAAGAGCAGTTATTTGGTGTCCCATGCGAATGTTTTATTGGCTCACAGCACTTTCTAAAAAAAACAAAATAAAAATGTAAAATTAAAAAAAACCCAAGAAAACCTAATAAAACAACAGCAAATTAGTCAATCATTCATTTTAAGAGAAAATAAGGTGTTATCTTTTGAGAGAAAAAATGTGTAAAATTATGAAGGAAAAATAAATAAATTTAGAGGCCTAAAGTTTAAATATTTAAAGAAATGCTTTTAAAAAAAGTTGTAATATTATGAAAATCAATCAGAAAAATATTATAAAATAAAATCAAAATAGTCAGAGAAAAAAAATATAAGAAGGAAGTTGAAAAAAATTGAAAATGAGAAAGAAATACTCATTGTCACCTATAATACACAGCTTTATAACTTCTTATCTATATCTATCTATCTTTCTATCTTATATACTGTGGTGTGAAAAAGTGTTTTCCCCTTCCTGATTTCTTATTTTTTTGCATGTTTGCCACACTTAAATGCTTCAGATTAACAAACAACAAACAAACAACAGCTTCAGAAATAGCTTTATCACCTTTACCAGACTGATAGCTCTCGATTAATCTCCGTTATGTTTCAACAGGGGGGCAATCACTTTTTCACACAGGGCCATGTAGGTTTATATTTTTTTTTCTTCTTTAATAATAAAAGGTTTCATTTAAAAAATGCATTTTGTGTTCAGTTGTTTTGTCTTTGACTAATATTTAAATTTGTTTGATGATCTGAAACATTTAAGTGTGACAAAAAAAAAAGAAATCAGGAGGGGGCAAACACTTTTTCCACACCACTATATACAGTATATCGTCCGAATTCGGTGAAAAAGCATGTGATCGGCATATGCCGATCACATGCCTTTCAATGCCGATCACCTGTGGCTCGTACGATTGCATTCTGCAGCCTGTATTGACACCTGCGTGCAGTGTAGTGTCTTGCCCCAACATCTTGGGCAACAACTTTCCTTTACACTGCGCAGGCGTGCCAAAACAATAAGAAACATGTCTGCCATGCTGGAACTTACCTGCCAGCACATGCCATGAAAAATATTTTGCGGGGGTAACACATTAAAAAGTTAGGCTTGCGGCGGCAAACCCTACATATCATGTATGGTTGCCAAGACCCGTATTGAGCCGTCATGGATCTCACTTTGCACCCGTATTGTTGCGAGAATCAAACCTAAATAGTTGACAGCTCTAACAGTGATGAAAGTGTCATGATCTGTGGTGCTGCTTTGCTGCCGCCTGTCTGTATCTGGTTGCAGCACACTGCAGACTGGCCTGGGAGGAGCCACCTGGTCACACCTGCAGCCAATGAACCTGGGACTACTTTAGCAGTGCTGTTTGGTGTACATGTTGCGAGATTGTTACCTGCTTCTCACCTGTATCCTGCGTACCCCTGCCTCGTATTACCTCTTGTGTATTGCTATCTGGTCTACCCTTGTCGTGTTGTAGATACATTGTTCCTTGCTTGGCTTCTCCAAGAGCGGTGTGTTTTTTTTTGTTATATTTTTGCTCTAGTCGTGCCTGCTTAGTTTTCAGCAGTTCTTAGCGACTACTGTATTTTTCCCTGCTTGCATTTTCAGCAGCACCTTTCGTTCCCATTGTTGTTTTTTTCCTGCTATCCTTATCTCCAGCAGCTATTTGTGTTAGTGTCTTTCCCGTGGCTCCGCCCGGCTGTTTCTGTTGTACTTTCCTTTTGTGTTTTTGTATTTTACTCCTTGTGGGACACTTTTTGTTAATAAACTTTTGTTAAACGGATTGACTCGCCTCTGCATTCTGGGATCCTATACATCGGCCTTGGCCGACCGTGACAGAACAATCTGTCCAATATGTATCCCGCAGAGATGGAGGACTTCCGGAAGGAGTCGCCTCTCCACATAGCCTCGTAGCTGCCAACCCACCGTTACCACCGGCGTCCACGGGCTCGTCGCATCGTGAACCCAACAGTCCCCATCACCCACGTTATTCTGTGGAAGGAGTATCGTGCAAGCAGCTCTTCCATCAATGCTCACTAGTTTTCGACTAACAACCCAGCACTTACCCTTCGGACCAGGCGAAGGTGGCCTTTGTTATGAGTTTGCTCGCCGACAAGGCAGCCACTTGGGCCATAGCCGTGAGTAAAGCTAAACCCACCATTAACCCACCCATCGCTCATCTCTTTCATTTTTTTGACCAAATGAGAAAAGTTTTTGACCACTCTAAGGGGCAGGGAGGCAGGAAGTCGACTACTCGATATCAGACAGAAGGGACACTCTGTGGCAGCTTTTGCCATAGACTTTTGTGTGTTGGCAGCCGAGAGCGGATATGATGAGGTGGCGCTATGAGGCATTTTCTGCAAGGCACTCCACGTCCGTGTAAAGGACGAACTGGCGGTGCGGGATGATACCAAGACCCTGGCTCAACTGATTGACTTGGCCATTCGTTTGGATAACTGGCTGAGGGAACGTGATCAAGAACACACTGAGGAGGAGGGAGCCATCGCCACCCCAACGATTCAAAGGCCGAGAACGATCCGGATACCACGTGGACCAGAGGGTGGCATCATGGAGACGTCAACAACAGAGCCATCGACTGAGACGCCAATGCAACTGGGGGGTACAACCTACGGCTCTGCCTCTACTGCAGCGCTGCCGACCACCTCAGCGCCAAGTGCACCACATGACCGACTCCTCAGCTGGGATCACCACCTGACATCGTCAGTGTATCGCCGTTGGATCAACCCGCCAATGGGGATCAATCCACTCCCCCGGCGTGTGAGTATACCGCCAAGGAGCCTGACGTTAATCCTATGGAATTGAATAATCAGAGACTCCAAGTGGCCATGACTGTCCCTTGGGGAGGTAAGATGGTCCAAATGAGTTTTATGGACTCTAGTTTTGTTGAGAATCATGGCTTCACTAAAGTCAAGTTACATAGCCCCAAAGAAGTGTGCTTGTTGGATGGTCACCTCCTGGCGGTGGTCTCCTATCAGTTTTATCACTCTGGCTCTCAGGACACCACGAATCGATTAGGTTCCTCATCATACTTTTACTGCCACTCCAGCTGCCACTCCAGAGTCCGGTTACCAATACACCACCATAAGAAATTAACTTGTCGGGTGTACCAGTCAAGTATCACGACCTGGGACAGATCTTTAGCAAGGACCAAGCGCACAGCTTACCACCATATCAGCTGATCAAAAGATTAAGATCACAGGCTATAAAAGCCAAAATCTGCTCAAAATTTTCATTTTCTGTCAGGCATTCACACTGTCATGCCCTCCTGATGGCTAAAGCTAAGAAGCTTTCTCTTTTTGAACGTGGTCGGATTGTCGAGCTGCATAAGCAAGGCCTCTCGCAGCGTACCATTGCTGCTGAGGTTGGGTGCAGTAAAAAAAAGTAAAGATCCTGAGCATTATGGAACAAAAAAGTCAAGTGGTAGACCCGAAAAATATCACACCTGCGCTGAGCCAGTGGATCCAATTGGCTGTCTATCAAGACACATGGCGATGTCTCCTTCAATGCCACAAAACTGCGTTTAGACTTTGCCAGGAGCATCAAACATGGGACATTGAAAGGTGGAAAAAGGTTTTATTCTCTGATGAGAAAAAAATGTAACCTTGACGGTCCAGATGGCTTCCAACAATACTGGCATGACAAGGAGATCCCACCTGAGATGTTTTCTACCCGGCACAGTGGAGGGGGTCCATCATGGTCTGAGGTGCTTTTTCCATTTAGTGGAACACTGGAGCTTCAGGTGGTGCGGGGTGGTCAAACGGCGGCTGCTTACGTGCAGATGTTGCAGCAGGCATCCCTCATGACTGAGGGCCCTCGTCTGTGTGGTAACAGCTGGGTTTTTCAACAGGACAACGCTGCAGTTCACAATGCTCGCTTGACCAAGGACTTCTTCAGGGAGAATAACATCACTCTTTTGGACCATCCTGTATGTTCCCCTCATTTAAATCCCATAGAGAACATTTGGGGATGGATGGCAAGGGACGTTTATAAAAATGGCCATCATTTCCAGACGGTTGATGGCCTTTGTGAAGTCATCTTCACCACTTGGAGCAATGTTCCCACTAGCCCCCTGGAGACACTCGCATCAAGCATGCCCAAACCAATTTTTGAAGTGATTAACAAGAACGGTGGAGCTCATCATTACTGAGTCCAACTGAGAAAATTTTTTGTTCTGGTTTAGAGAGTTTTTTTGTTATGTTTTTGAGTGATGGTGTTAAACTTTTGATCAGCTGATAAACAGCCTATTTCAGTTTAATTGTTGTTTTCAATAAATTACGTTTTCAAAGTGCTTTTTGTCTCACTCCCCCTTCTTGCTTTTGCATATTGTCGCACTACTTGAAACCTCATTACGATCCAAATGTGCAAAATGCAAATTCTAGCAATTTTTCAACTGGTCTTAAGATTTTGATCAGGAGTAGTATATATAAAAAACTTCAGAATCAGGTATATATAACTTTTTGGGTTGGTTTACACAAAGTAAAATACTTGTATAAGTGGCCCCCATATGCTTTGATTTTTCTGTATTCGCGGCCCTCGGTGGGAAAGGTTTGGACACCTCTGATATAGTGACATGTTCATTATCTCTCACCTGTATGAATAATACTTTAGGTAATATTTGTTCTATTCACACAAAAATTGTTACATTGTATTTTAGGTAATATTTGTTCTATTCAAACAAAAATAGTTACATTGTATTTTTTTTATGAAGCATTTAAAAACTGATGTTGTCCTCGTTGGCTTATAAAGTATGTAATGATGTAATGGATGTAGTGATATAAAAACCATAAGTTTAGCATAAATTCATATCGACAGTTGTACTGACCACCACTTAAAACAAAGTTTATCCATTTGACACATGCTTTATTGACAATTACGCCTTTGGGACAAACCTAGTCTTTTGTCAGTGCTTACTTCATTGCCTTGGATAAACTGCTAGGATGACTAGAACCAGTTGAAAACATTTTGCCTTTCTTTAGGGCGTCACATTTTCCTGCTCCAGAACCACAATTTCATGCAATTACTTGTAGATCAACAGCAATCAATTATATAAGGTTTCACACCATCTGTGTACTAGGACAAGTGTGTTAACAAGGCTGTGGTGTAACAAAAGCAAACCACCCTGTATTGTGCTGTAAATCATAGGCGTCACTCGATGTGGATATAACTAGTTTTGTAGCATTCACATTCTATGCAGGGTGAAAGGATGTTTACAAGTTGACATACATTTGTGAAGACAGCAGTGCAATGTATTGCAGTCAAACAAGTCATATTGAACTACGGGTGGGTGACATGAGCCTTCTTTAACCTTGCCAGATGTACAGATGGGGTCCTGCTGAGATGTACTGTTCACAGCCACCCCTCCATGCCAGCATAAATAGAGCGTGACCTTTTCTGTATCCAGTATAGTATCAAACTAAATGCTCAAACACTGTAAACTAAATACTGAATACTAAAATACTGATGGACGCCGACATAAAACATAGCAGCTTACAGTGTGATAAAAGCCCAACAAATAACAGAAAAGTGTAAATCAGTGCAGTTTGTAGTTGGCAAGTAATCATTCACCAAGATACGCAACAAGAAACTGTACCTATCAGTGGCTTGTTGTACATACCAGGTTACACACTGCAGAACTTATCATCCAAAAAAGGCAGTGGCATTTAAAAAGCAAATATCAGATTCAGGAACTATTTTAAATCGAGTAAGTATTCAGGAACTATTATGATTAAGTACAGTATTTTCCTGTAACATTGCTGGTGTTGAGCTCAAAATGCACATTTCTCTGTTCAACTGTCAGTATAGAGTATAAAATATTGAATTGGGTTTTTAACTCATTTCACATTTAATCACGATTTCTTCTTGTTATAAAAGTGAATAAAAAGATTCTGCATGAACCAAACCCAGAACTCTCATACTATGAAAACCAAGTGTACAGCTCTTACTCTCATTTTCAAGAGAGCTAACGTCAATGGCACCGCTTCATTGTACTAACAGAAACATGCATGAGTCAACGTACTGTTTCATTCACTGACAGAGGAAGACGCTAACTGCTCTGAATGCCCCCCCCTCCCCTTGTGCAAAAGAATCCAGTCAGTGAGCCAAGTCCACAGCAGGATGATGGACGTTTTGTTCCAGTCATCCCAAAGTAATCCTAATTTTCCAAGTCCACTTGAAGTCGACATAAAAACATCTGTCCAGCGTCATCTTTGAACCACAAGGCATCTTATGCAGGCGGAAGGTTTGACAACTCTGCGGACAAGACTACCAAGGAAGTCTCTTTTTGGCTTATTTGTATCAAAAATCCTCATTCACAAAAAAGAAAAACTAGGAGAATAGTCAAGTCCAATTACAGCATGATCGTCCAACATTATGTCATGCCACTCTTGCCCCCCATCACAATTGGCCGTGCAAACTCCACAAAGTCATCTATGAGAACAGGCCATGCTCCTGAGGAGAGAGGAAAAACACATGAGCTACTTCTCACCAAAGGATGCATATGAAGGTTAGATTGATCAATGTGGTGTCCTGTAAATCATTCCCCCATGGAAAATACAACATTACGAGTACAGTACACATACAGTAGTCGGAGAGTCATTCTGCATGCTAAATATCACAAATTCATCCGCTCACCCTCTTCATCGTAGTTTGACATATCATCTGCTATCATATTGCCGAAGTCTAGAAGAAGGTTCCACGTGTCTTTGGGGATTGAACGCTTGTGATGTTCCTGAATGCACAGTAACCAGACAATTGATTGGTGAAAAAAAGCGTGTTCATTACACCATATTCAACAACATACTGTACTTGTGTGACATGCACTACATTTCCTGAACTCTAAGCATGATTAGATATCTGAAATCAAGGTCTGATATACTGTTCTGCAGATTATTTTGTTTATTATCTCAGATTTGAGTAAACATTAAAGCTGCTGTCTGCTTTGGTTAGGTACTGCATAGGAACACTACACCTCGAATGTGTATTAGTTATTTTAGTTATCAGCTAATAATAGCGATGTGGCTAAGTCTAGCCACTAATGTTAGCTATCATTAATGTATAACCTATCATAACCACACAATGGGGGTATACTGTGGAAGTGGCTCAACAAACCCGGGCTTTGTGCTCAAGATGCAGCACAACAAAACCCAAGTTCCCCAAACAAAGTTAAAAGGTGCTGCAACGGTGGTTCTCAACTTACTTTGTTAAGTCTGGTTCTCGGCTTGGTGCTCAGAGCGCGCTCACATAAATGGGGGCAGTTGACGTCATAATATTCAACTTCCGCTCAAAAGCGAAGCAATCCGAGCCAGTGTACAGTGGTGTAGAAAAGTGTTTGCCCCCTTCCTGATTTCTTATTTTTTTGCATGCTTGTCACACTTAATGTTTCAGATCATCAAACAAATAGAAATATTTAACATAACTGATTAAATAAATTAGCGACCCCCATTAACACTCTATTTTTTACAGCCCTAAAAAACATCTTGTTAGAATAAAAGCATTTTTTTAACATTGATTTCAGATATTTAATCTTGCTTAGATTACATTACTTGCAGTGTGACAACTTTCACCACTCACTGTCAGGAACCGGTTCCAGAGATCCAAAAACTTGAAGCGACCCCTGAGAACTAAATTCCAGTAGGCCACAGCCATCTCTAACTCTAATACAAGTACATGAAGAGAAATGGAGAAAATGATTGAGTAAATACACCACCATCACAAAAACAAGAAGATGCACTATGTAGATTTTTTTTTTAAGTTCTTATGTGCTTACCTAAACCTTTCTGTCCAGGATTCTTAGCAAAATTAAAGGTAAACTGGTAGAAGTCTTTAAACTTCCCTGTGTCTTTCAGCTCCTGCTCTAGTCTGGGAAGGATGGCCTTCAGTTTGTCAGGACTGTCGCAGCTAGGAGACGTTATCCACGGACATATTAGGCATTGGAATCAAATGATTTTATCCTATAGCAAACAGCTTATATACAAAGTAAATATCATTTCAGCTGCTAAGTTTATAAACCATCTCATGAAATGCAAAATGCGGCACATTGTTAACATTCAGATTTGAAAATTAAAAAAAATCATGCTCACCCAAGGTCTGCCATGCCATCCAGGAATTCTTTCTTGCTGAACTCACACTGTGTGGCTGCTCTGAACTTCCATGCCACAACGAGTATGCTCATGCTTGCCGGGTCCAGGGTCAAGTCATCGCAGAACTGCTGGATTCCATCTATGCCTATCTTATTGTCATCCTGTGGGTCTGCAGAAATGGAGGATAATAGGAACCAAACTAGTGTAAAAAGCTTGCTGCTAACGCCGAACACTCACCTTTATATCTGTTGTAGAGCTGCTCCAGCCTCTTGCGGTCGACTGAATTTTTCATGGATTCTTTATAGTAAAGGTCTGGATTCTGGAAGAAGTTGTCCGTGGCAACCTCTAGTTTCCAGTCATTCTGTGTCAGGCAGTACACGGCTGTCCTCTCCCCTGCCTGCGTGAAGGACATGAACTGCCGTACCTTGTCTCTCTGTGATGACTTCAACTTGTGCTGCAACAAAAATCCACACACAAGAACACAGGTAAATGCAGAGGAGTTCACCATGATTGCACATTTGAATGCAGCACAAAGAAAACCAACTTTTAGATCCCATGTTTGCTTTTAATGAGTGTGTAATAAAGTGCATCATATATATATATATATATATACACATATATAGATATATATATAAATTGTCAACAACACAAAGCCTAAAATGTTGAACATAAGATCTGAAGCAAAATCGTGTTTAATTACACATGCACTCCGCCGTAATACCACGTTCATGTGTGCAGATTAGAGGTCAGATGTGTTAATAAAACGTCAACACAATGTCAAATTAACCCAGAAGGTCATCCATTGCAAGCATTGCAGAACTGCCGACCTGACCCACCCGAGGATCGAACAGCGCATTGACCGTGACGAGGCCGGTGTTTGGATGACACAGTAATCCCAGATCCTTCGAGTGGTCTCCTGACCGGGTGCAGCGACATGGGGGGGTCACCAACTACCAAAAAGGGAAAGGTACGTGCCACAAGTGCTGTCGTACGGCTTCCAAATATACCAACCACTGACCTTCTCTTTCCATCATATTCCATATCCCATCACACTAACAATGCGACACTAGGCTAAGGACACTACAATCTACTGTCTAGGCTGTATCCACGAATTATGAATGGCAGGCAGTAGTATAATTTGCATTTTTAATTACTTGTCCTGGTATCTCGTTTTGAATTGTACCTACCATTTTATCACCCGCTGTTTTGGCCAACATATCTACTTAGCCCTGCTGAGCATGCGCCATAAGTATTGCGCTACTGTGCTGGCAGTTGATTCATGGGAACTGTAGTCAGGAGAGCACCGGCCGTGTGACTTGTAGAGTTTTGCGCGAATGAAAAGTATTAACGCAGAACTTGCCACGGAACAATATTAACTTATAGAATATTGCTTGTGAGTGACACCCACCGAACAGCTGTCGCTAATAATAGAATTTACACTAAAACCTTGGTCATAAAAATCCCAGGCGCCCTAAATTATATATTGTTAGCGAGGCTTTGAGAATAGATAATGCCACGACTTTACTGCTAAAGCAGAATAGTGTTTAACAACTATTACACGCTGCTTAAGGTAAATGGACGTCTACACGGGTGCATTAGTTTCGGGCACTTGACTTGAACCGGGAGATAAACAAAACTACAACTCCCATATCGAAGCAACTTAAATGTTTCGGAAGTAATATTAGATGGCTGAAGTTAGAGTGCGCGGCAGAATGTAGTTTGCTTGATCTCGCATCAAAGTACTGTAGTGGTGACGTATTACATGTTAAAATGGTTGTTTTATACAGACGGTGACTAAGGCGTTAGCTTTAGCATCGTATTCCTTGAGTGTACATGCGTCGACTCGGCTGGCTTCAGCTGGTCTGACAGCTCCAGAGAAGCTGAACTGTAACGGGTGAAACTACAAAATATAAACATTTCAACGGCATATTTGCACCTACCCGCACAGCCGTTTCGTTGCTAGAACAGTTGTTCCTGGTGGCTGGCGGATGGAAGTAAAGGTGGAAGTTGGTGGCCAAGTCAGTGTGTAGTAGGCTACAAGAAGCTGCCTTCATTGAGCTATGTGGCAGCACCCGACAGGAGGGGGCGGCCATGGGCGCCGTACAACAGGCTGATTGTCCCCGGCTTCTTCAGTCGTACAGTGGGTGGCAAGCATAGAGCAGATATTTCGCAGGTAGCTGTTGTCTTACTCATGTGTTTACACCGGACATTAGTCAAATGGACGTGTTCCTTCTGTACTGGTGCCGGGTCAGCTTTCCATGATGGTATGTTTGGATTTATTTTATCTATCTCTTCTATCTACTATTACTATAACGCTCATTATAAATTATATTTATTTGCAAAGTTCACAGTTTTAAGGTAGTCTCTGATGACCCAACAAAACAACTACAAGCAACATAGTAGTGACTATATTTGTCCTCCAAAATTGAAATTATGTCTCTGACAAGATTACTTTGCAGACTTTGTGAGATCTTCATATAAATGTATGTTTTCCCGACAGCAGCCAGGTTGTGAACAGTGGTGCTATTGACTTCCAGCAGCAGTAAACGAGCAGAAGTCCAGTCACCGGAGGAAGGACAAGGCAGCACTTTGGAAAGTTAACATTACTCACCTTGATTTATGCTCACAAAAGTGTGAAGGAACTTGAGGGTGAGTTGAAAACATTCAACATACTGTGACTGGTGAAGGATTATGTGAGATTATTACTGGACAACCAGTGTTGAAAGTTTAGCTGTTTAGGACACTGTACTCAAATTTAGGTTATCTGCTGGAATCCAATCACTTGACATGCCCAGTCAAGTCAAATGCACCTAGCAAGTCACCAAGGTGTTATTAGGCAATCTAGGCCAGCAGCAGCAGTGTGCACAGCTGTTGTTTAAACTGACCAGCAGTAACCACACCTTACCTAAATATTAAAAGATAATGCTTCAATTGTATTGAAACACAGGCTAATGACTTATATACTTACTTTGTATCACCCCATGTCCAGGCCTTTTGCTCTCTATAAATCCACACACTCCAGTCAAGAGTGAATAGGTGCTTTGGATGCAGGCTGTATGTTTACTGCTGTGCCTTGGCCTGGTTGTGGTCTCTGCTGTGAGACAACCAGGCAAGGTGGTCCAACATGTCATCAAGCGGAATCGCAGGAGTGGTGCCACGCATGGCCACGGCTGGTTGGCCAGCAACTGCAAGTGGTTGGCAAGCCTCCGATACCGAAAAGATGTGATCGTCCATAAGCTGTCAGCTGCCGCGGCTGCTGTTGAGAAGGACCAAACCCTTTCAGAAAAGGAACGGAACTTCCAGGTAGGACATTGTGCTTAACAGTGCATGTTCACTGCCTGGACCATGATGCAATCATTTTGTGCCTTGTTACTTTGCTGTCGGCTAAAATAACGCTGACTTAGACTGTCTTTTTTATGTGTTTTGTCAAAAGTTTAACCTCTCAGTCTGCCTTCAGGTTCACAAAATGGAAGTTTTCCAGAAAGAGTTGAATGAGAGCGAGCATATGGTGTTCCAGGCTGTGCAAAGCCTGCAGAGGGTGCTGCAAGGAGACTACAAGGATGTGGTGAACATGAAGCAGAGCAGCAGGCAGAGGTTGGAGGTGCTCAGAGCTGCAGCTATACAGGTGACATGTTATGGCAATTCATTGCTATAAATTGTAGTTATAGCAAGTGGGGGAGTAAAGATTCAACAATTAATTTCTGCCGAATGTGTGTCGGTTTACAGTTTGTGGGAGTTACGGGTGTAAATCCACGAGTGATTGGGACATCCATAAAAATGTCTGTTTTTGACACAGCTCGCTCCTCCTCCAAACCTTTTTGCTAGCTTGAACCTTGACGCTCTTCGCTTACAAATCAACATTTGCAATAACAATGACTGTTCTAAGAAATTATGAGATTATATTCAGCTCCAGAACCATCCTCTGTCTGTCTTCAATATGCCTCATACACTTATTTAACGCATATTAAATTATACATTTTATAGGTACTCACAACTTAATGAATGATAACGTAAGATGAGCGATGAACAGATGGAAATGGAGTTTAGTGTAGGAGTTATATACAAGTTTCACTTATGCGTCGCACAGCAACTATGGTGTCCTTTAGTGACCGAAAGGACAAGATTGCGGGTACAAGCGGCCGAAATGAGTTTTCCCCGTAGGGCGGCTGGGCTTTCCCTTAGAGATAAGGTTAGAAGCACTGTCATCCGGGAGAAATTCGGAGTAGAACCGCTGCTCCTCCGCATTGAGCCAGATGAGGTTGCTCGGACATCTGGTCAGTATGCCTCTCGGACGCCTCCCTGGGGAGGTTTTCAGGGCATGTCTGACCGGTAGGAGGCCTTGGGGAAGACCCAGCACACGTTGGATAAACCTATGTCTCTCAACTGGCCTGGGAACACCTTAGAATACACCGGGAGGAGCTGGTCGAAGTAGCCAGGGCGAGGGAAGTCTAGGCTTCCTTGCTTAGGCTGCTGCCCCCGCGACCCGACCTCGGGTAAGCGGAAGAAGATTGATGGATGTACAGCAACTATGATGCATGCGAAGTCTCACCGCTTAGCGAAAAGACATTATCAGTGAAGCATAAACCTGTAAAAATAGTGGGCTTTTTGAACCATTTCACCTTTATTAGGCATTTATAAATTATTACGTATTTAAGGCGAATGTGATGCGTTTTCTACGGAATGGCCATTTTTGTAGAAAAAAAATAAATATATATATGTGTGTATATATATATATATATGTATATGTGTGTGTGTATATATATGTATATATATATATGTGTGTGTGTGTGTGTATATATATATATGTATATATATATATATGTGTATATATATATGTATATATGTGTGTATATATATATATGTGTATATATATATATGTATATATGTATATGTATATATACAGTCAAACTTGTCTATAGCGGCCACTAGAGGGAGTCTGCAAAAGTGGCCGCTATAGACAGGTGGCCTTTATAGACAGGTTGCCGTCCAGTTTGAATGTTGACCAGTAGAGGGAAAAAAAAGAAAAAAAGGGGAAAAAAATAATAATGTTGACCAGTAGAGGGCACTGTGGGACTGCGGATAAAAGTTGTACAGCACTACTAGGCTTGTTATTATCCACGACCCACAGAACAAAGTTGTGCTAGTAATGTCTTACGCTTGTTTTTAATATTTTACTTTTTATACAGCAGAGTGTCATTACAGCTTTAGTTCATCAGGAAGTTACAGGAAGTGACCGTGGGCGTCCCGAGCAGGAGAGCTAGGCTCAGTGCTAGCTGTGAGTTTCGAGAGAGTTGGGAAGTGTGTTTATGTTGGCGTGGATGTAAAGTCCTGCAGTGTTCTCCGCTGTTAATAAAGCCATTAAAGTGCATCGGCGACGTGAGTCTCTCCTTCCCCACAACAAGGGGCATTACAGTATTGACCAGTGCACATTGTCTCACATCAGGAAATAAACGGTGTCACTTGTTACAGGCATTGCCTGAACAGCTATGTAGTGGGGCTTGTTTAACCTTTGCCTTGTGGGCAAGCAGGAAGGAGAGACGATGCTGAGAGATGTGTGTGTGCTGAACTGCTCTCTGGTGGCCGCATTCAATAAATAAAGTTGGCAGAAGCAACAGGAGAAGTTTCCTTCTTTGCTTCGGAGCTGAATAACACTGACAAGTTAACAGACTAGTAGCGAACGGAAAAGAAGACTGCTTTTTTTATGTCGGACAACTGACAGTTTGTGTGGATCTTGTGAATGATTGTGACTGAGCTCGGACTCAGTAATTAAAGGCTACACATGACGGCTTCATTGATTGAAAAATGAAACTTTTTTGTGCATGAAGCTTATACTTGAGTCGGTAATTTGGCCGCTATATGCGGTCAGATATTGACCAAGAGAGACAAAATGGGTGGCCGCTGGCCGCGTCGGACAGGTGACTGCTATACACAGGGTCTATAACATGTAAATTAGCTGCGGGGGATTTTTCAGTGGCTGCTATAGGCAGGTGGCTGTTCTATAAAGGTGGCCGCTAAGACAGGTTTGATTGTGTGTATGTGTATGTGTATATATATATATATATATATATTTTTTTTTTTGACCAAAATTCTGAAAATGCGTGGGGCCGTGAATGCTGAATCATATATTGTTGTAATTGAATTACATCAATAAAGCCTCAACAAGTTCAACCTCAGCAAGCCTTGCAGGGGACATATACTGTACTGTATCAATATGAAAACAACTGCAAGTCAATATTAGTTTAGCTAAGTCTGATAATTTGTATGAATATGAATATACTTTTTAGTTTGGTTAAAAGTAAAGACATTTTAATATTTTCTCGACATACTCTTTATGCATGTGGTATCATCTGCGTCTGGCAGCACTATCAAGAAACAAAACAAAGCATGGTGGATGGAGGAGCCAAACACCCTGTTACTCTTATAGTGTGTTTTCAACAGCAGCACTGAAAAGCTCTTAGCTTTTACCAGCATGTTTGTTCTGAAATGATTCAATACGCACCTCCTGTTGAAAACATCATAGCATCAGTTGCAAAGTTTAGCTGTAAAGTTCTGCAGAGAAGTTATTGTCTTACGAGTAAAAATCCACTTGCACTGTCCAGTGTCCTTGCATTTATTTCTCACGCATTCATTTTTGGCTCAAAACAAGAAGCAGTTATAGATGAGCCAAATAACCTTTAATCAACTCCAAACCATTTCAGGTAGTGTTACTAATTGAACTGTTACACCCCCGGGTTTCCGCTACATGTAATTGATCGTGGCGACCCGCCATTCTCAACACACACAGCACATTTGCGGCGTTCAAAATGAGAGCGCTTGTTGTCACATTTGTCTAATTGTGTAAACGAAATAAGAGTGTCATAAAAATATATTACTTTATTAACACGATTGGAATTACACTCCTGATCAATATCTTAAGACCAGTTGAAAAATTGCTTGAATTTGCATTTTGCACATTTGGTTCTTAATGACGTTTTAAGTAGAGCTACAATATGCAAAAGCAAGAAGGGGGAGTGAGACAAAAAACCTTTGGAACTTGTAATTTAAACACACAAAAAAAAACTGAATTTGATTGTTTTTCACCTGATCAAAAGTCTACAGGCTATAAAAGCCAAAATCTGCTCAAAATTCTCATTTTCTGTCAGGCATTCACACTGTCATTCCCTCCTGATGGCTAAAGCTAAGAAGCTTTCTCTTTTTGAACGTGGTCGGATTGTCGAGCTGCATAAGCAAGGCCTCTCACAGTGTACCATTGCTGCTAAGGTTGGGCGCAGTAAGACAGTCATTCTACATTTTTTGAAAGATCCTGAGCATTGTTTAACAAAAAAGTCAAGTGGTAGACCCCAAAAAAATCACACCTGCGCTGAGCCGGAGGATCCGATTGGCGGTCCATCAAGACACAGGGCGATGTCTACTTTAACGCCACAAAACTGCCCGTTTAGACTTTGCCAGGGAGTATCAAACATGGGACATTGAAAGGTGGAAAAAAGTTTTATTCTCTGATGAGAAAAAATGTAACCTTGACGGTCCAGATGGCTTCCAACAATACTGGCATGACAAGGAGATCCCACCTGAGATGTTTTCTACCTGGCACAGTGGAGGGGGTCCATCATGGTCTGAGGTGCTTTTTTCATTTAGTGGAACACTGGAGCTTCAGGTGGTGCGGGGTGGTCAAACAGCGGCTGCTTACGTGCAGATGTCACAGCAGGCATCCCTCATGATTAAGGGCCCTCCCCTCGTCTGTGTGGTAACAGCTGGGTTTTTCAACAGGACAACGCTGCAGTTCACAATGCTCGCTTGACCAAGGACTTCTTCAGGGAGAATAACATCACTCTTTTGGACCATCCTGCATGTTCCCCTCATTTAAATCCCATAGAGAGCATTTGGGGATGGATGTCAAGGGTAGTTTAGAAAAATGGCCATCAGGTCCAGACAGTTGATGCCTTTTGTGAAGCCATCTTCACCACTTGGAGCAATGTTCCCACTAGCCTCCTGGAAACACTCGCATCAAGCATGCTCAAACCAATTTTTGAAGTGATTAACAAGAATGGTGGAGCTCGTCATTACTGAGTCCTACTGAGAACATTTTTTGTTCTGGTTTGGAGAGTTTTTTTGTTGTTTTTTTTTGAGCGATGGTCTTAAACTTTTCATCATTTAATTGTTGTTTTCAATAAATTACTTTTTCAAAGTGCTTTTTGTCTCACTCCCCCTTCTTGATTTTGCATATTGTAGCTCTACTTAAAACCTCATTAAGATCCAAATGTGCAAAATGCAAATTCTAGCAATTTTTCAACTGGTCTTGAGATTTCCTTAATCACAAGCATGGGTATTACAGTTTGTTGAAGATTTGTAGCAATGTGTGCTGAGGCTGACATCCCATTAGAAAAGTTAGCCAAGCTACATCCATTTCTCAATTACTGGACAAAATGGGCCAATTATGTATTGCATCAATATAAGTCAATCAAATGTAAGGATTTTTGCATTTCATGAATGGACTTTTATTCACTAAGCCAAATAGCATGCACTCTGTGCAGGTATAATAAGTGGAAAAGGTAAAATACAGGATTCTAAAAATTTTTTTAATGGAATTCAAACGGATTTCATAGGGCCCTAAGACAGTTTGTTAAAAAAAAAAAAAAAAGTCAAATACTCTAAATCACACCACAAATTGACAAAGGAGTAAATCTACCCTAAAAGTATTTTGCATGCCAATTTTTTTCCAATTTTATTTATTATTGGATGGACTTTTATTTCCATATCTTGACCTTCAGGAGGAGCAGGAGTATGTTGAACTGGTGGCGGCAGAGAAACACCAACAGGAGGCTGTAAAGAGCGTGCTTGCTCGGAATAAAACTCTGTCCATAGTAGACGGGATCCTGGAGGATGTCAGGAAGGCAGCAGACCGGCTAGAAGAAGAGATTGAAGAGCATGCTTTTGACAACAACAAGCAGGTTAAGACATTGGCCTGTTGTAAACTTCTCATTTGAAAGTTGTCACTGGTGAGAGATTCAGAGCCCTTTTCCACTTTCAATGTAATTGGAATTCCTCCCTCCACCCTCTGCTTGCTGTGTAGATGCAAGGAGTGAACATAGAGGCGGTGCTGAGAGTGGAGGATGACGAGGAGAATGGAGGCAAGAGGAAGAACAAGTCCAGTGAGAGGGAAGTGGAAGATGACCTGGGACTGAGCATGCTCATTGACTCGCAGAACAACCAGTATGTGCTGACCAAACCCAGGGACTCCACCATGCCAAGAGCAGACCATCATTTTATCAAGGTTTGTCTCCCTTACGTTTTTTTCAACAGAATTAGAAGTTCCTCTTTGACGTGTTGAATTTCAAGCTTTAACCATTCTGGTGCTCTGACAAGGGTTATACAGTAGATCCTCATTGCATTCTCAGACTACCAGTGAATGGTGAAAAACTGCGAGTCATTTAGACGCCCATAAAATGTTTTATTTTTGACAGTGTAATCAGGCCTGGTCTATGGCTACGCCTCTGAGTTAGACATTTATACCCATACTCACACAACGCAAACCAACAGGATGTCAACAAACCGAACGCCTCTCTCACTCACAGTGCAACCAAAAATAACACATGTGGAACACACAATGTAATTGCACTACACAGACTACAGAAATACATGCTTACGCGCAAATATACAGTGGTGTGAAAAAGTGTTCTTTTTTTTCATGTTTGTCACACTTAAATATTTAAAATAACCCAACACAAATGTATTTAAATATTCTTCTATGAAAACACAACTGAACACAAAATGCAGTTTTTAAATGAAATTTTTTTTTTATTCTGGGAGAAAAAAAATCCAAACCTATAAGGCCCTGTGTGAAAAAGTGATTGCCCCCCTGTTAAAACATAACTTAACTGTAGTTTATCACATCTGAGTTCAAGTGGAAAAGGTTATAAAGCCATTTCTAAAGCTTTGGGTCTCCAGCGAACCACAGTGAGAATCATTATCCAAAAATGACAAAAACATGGAACAGTGGTGAACCTTCCCGAGAGTGGCCCGCCAACCAAAATTACACCAAGAGCGCAGCGATGACTCAGCCTAGAGGTCTCAAAAGACCCCACAACAACATCCAAAAAACTGCAGGTCTCACTTGCCTCAGTTAAGGTCAGTGTTGATGACTGCTGATGAACAAAAAGAACATTAAGGCTCGTCTCAATGTTGCCAGAAAACATCTTGATGATCCCCAAGACATTGCTCATTTATAACCCTCAAAGCATGTTGGGAAGCACACACACATTGTCCAACAGGAGATTACCCAAGAGGAAGTCTGTGATGTGACTTATGTGTAAGTAAGGGTGGAAATGTCATATACAGTACAGGTAATGCTTATAAATAACACCACCTCAAGCAAGTGCTCACACTCGTCAAATAGACAAGACAATTAACGACGCTTTGCGCTTAGTGACTGGATGCTTGCGTCCCACACCAACGGACAATCTGTACGTATTAGCAGGTATCCAATCATCTGAGCTTCGACGAAAGAGGCCCACACTGTCTCTAGCATGCCGAGCACTGGAGCCCGGGCATCTCCTGCACGACTGCCTCCTGTCTCTTCCTTTCGGAGGACACCGGCAGCTTAAATCGAGAGACCCATTTGTCCCTGCTGCACTGAAATTGCTAAATGACCTTAATCAGTCATGCACCAATGCAGCACATTGGGCAGACTACAAATGGAACAGTTCTTCTCCATGTTTTCATTGCTGACGTCAGTACAACACTGGGAATATGCTGTCCCAGGCCCGCTTGAGTCAAGCTCAACCACCTTCGAACCGGAGTTGGTCTCTTCCGCTCATCATGTACAGTTAGGCGGATGACTTCCAATGTGGCCTGTGAGTGCGGTGCGGAGGAGCAGACTGCAGACCAGCATCCTGCCCCATTTATCATCATCCCAATGGGGCTTGTGGTTTGACAGCTGTGGACGGGAACTTGGTCAGCTGGCTGAGAGATAAATGCCCATCTAAGGGGTTTGTCTCCTTTGTGTCAACATCTTACGCCACACGAAGAAGCTCCAAGTTGAAGTTTGCCCCTGACAACTCTATGTGCAATTCAAACTGTACCACAATACAGGCCAAATGTGATGGGTTTTCTACCAATAAACCGCCTAATTATGCTAAAAGTGGCAGGTTTTCACACAAATAAAATTATGTTTTGATCAAAAATCTGAATTTGCAGGGTCGCAGATGCTGGAACCACTGTAAATGTATTCTTTTAATGTGTATTTTTAGGATTTGGTGTCGGTGGTGATGTTGTCACTGCCTTGTGGTTGGATGTGCACTCTGGTAGGTCTTCCTCCCATGTTTGGGTATATCATCTGCGGTGTCCTGCTTGGACCGTCTGGCCTCAACAGCATCAAAGTGTGTGAGATGTCAGCTCATCATGTATCAGTTTAACATTACAGTACCCTTTACAGTGATTTTTAATGTTCATGTCTGGTTGTTGTGTACTTCAGTCTATGGTCCAAGTGGAGACTCTGGGAGAGCTGGGAGTATTCTTTACCCTCTTTGTTGTAGGACTGGAGTTTTCACCTGAGCGCCTTCGGAAGGTAAACAGAGTTGGACTTAAGCTTTAGATCTTAAAGAAGGTACACTGCAAAAACAGCCATACTTGAAAGAAGCCCAAATTATATTAAAATGAGACAACTTTTCTTTTTCAAGCAAAAAATTCTGCCAATGGGGTAAGCCAAAGTTGCTTGGCTAGAATTCTTATAACTACAATATTTTTCTTGTGACTTTTAAGAATATAATGAGTATGAGTCCTAAAATAAGCAAGTTGTTCTTAGTCACTTAGCTACATTTAAGTAAAACGTTCTGATTTCAAGGTAAGAAGTAAGCCAAATGCTCTTATAAGATTCTTAAATTTGCTTTTATGAGGCTAGATTTAAGCATAAAAGTTTTCACATATTCTAGATGTAGGCGTACTATTGTATTTTCTTACAGTGTGTGGAGTTTTCAATTAACCTATCATGCATATGGAAGGAAGCCAGTACACAGGGAGGAGCGTGTGAGTTCCACACAGATGTGTTCCAACGAGGATTTGACCCAGATTGTGGAGCTAACACACTAACCACTCGGCCACCATGCAGCTAATGTATTTACCTGTCGGCATGTTAGTTATACTGGTTACCTCTCTTCAAGCAGGAAGCAAATGATATGGACGGAACTTTTTTATTTAAAATGAGTGTTATTGTATCTAAGATTCACTTAATTTAGGAAAACCTATTGTCATAAATACTATCAGAATTATATTTTGGCGTGATTTGCATGTAAATTCACTCGTATTTACATTTATGAACTAGGAAAAAAGTGTAATATTTCATGCTTAGTTATATGTCCTTGAATCAAGGTTAATAATTTGACACATTTACAATGATTTTATGACTAGATTTGATTTTATAAATCTTGGTACACTCTATGAAATTTGCTGTGCAGCCTTCACATTGGTCTGAAATCAGCAAATCTTTACATTTATTTTCTGTGTGAGTTCATTCTTAGAAAGTTTACAAACCAGTTTTATTCTTAATTTCAGACAAATATTCTTAATCTGTTGTTGAAGAATAATCAAAATAAGGTTTTTAGCTTGTTATTAGAAAAAAGAGCTCATTACTGGCAAAAAATATTTTCATAAGAATTGGCTAGCTATACTTTCCTAATATAAGATTATTTTTCTTGAATAAAAATTGCATTGTTGTTCCGAAATCAGCAAATCTTTAGATATACTTTGTGTGTGAGTCCGTTCTTAAATTTAGAAAGTTAGTTAAGCAGTTTTTGCTCTTAATTTAAGGCAAATATATATTAATCTGTTGCTGAAGAATAATCAAAATCGAGTTTTTGTTATTAGAAAAAAGAACTAATTTCTGGAAAAAAAAAATATCTTCATAAGAAATGCCTAGCTATACTTTCTTAATATAAGATTATTTTTCACAAGTGAAAATTGCTAGATAATATATCTTTTCTTTTTAGAAAAAAAAAAAGAAATATTTGCTTAAAATGGGACTTTTTTACTTTGAAATTTCGTTTTTGCAGTGTACCTGTATAACTGTGTGTGTGTGTGTGTGTGTGTATATACTCGTGTGTTGTGTGTAGGTATGGAAGACATCGGTGCAGGGTTCCTGCTACTTGTGTCTGCTCATGGTTGTTAGTGGTTTGTTATGGGGACAAGTGCTGCGCATCCGACCCACCCAAACTGTCTTCATTTCCACGTGTCTGTCCCTGTCGAGCACCCCACTAGTGTCTCGCTTCTTAGCAGGAGGGAGCAAAGGAGAGAAGGAAGGTTAGTGGGTCTGTCTACCTCAAATGTTTCAATACAACTCTCTGACAACAATAAACAGATCCTAGCTCGGACTGTATGTCTTTCTACTGTCTTGTGATATTAATTGCTGACTGTAATGCGCAACCAACCTGTTAAATTCTACATTGTTATTGCAGTTTGACATAAAGCACATTGCTACCAGAACTCTGGTGTGACTATAAACGATTGAAATGAGGTTAACGTCTTCAACAGAGTCGTGCTAAAAACATAAGAAAAACTTCTAACAATACATATTTTTCCTCCCTAAAGATAAGCGAAACCTTCAGGATTTTACAGTACAGTTCTACACCACTGCAAAGTATAACTTTGTATAATTAAGCCAGGTAATAAAGCTACTGTTAAATTGACAGTTGAAAATTCAAAATTCCCACTTTTATTATTGTAAAATAGGTACCGATATTTTAGGTCTCATGTTGTGCAGGTGCACCAAATGTTGTGGCTTGTACAGTAAATGTGAACACAAATGTATTAAACAACTCTTTTAGATAGGTTACTAGCATAATAATGATGTCTCTTGTTCCTGTGTTTGTAATTAAGGTGACCTGGACTACAGTAGTGTACTGCTCGGGACTTTAGTGATGCAAGACGTTCAGCTCGGCCTCTTCATCGCTGTCATGCCCACTATGATCCAGGCTCAGAGTGGAGACACAGACAGGTCAGTTAACTCTGTCCTCATGTTTCTCCTGGTATGTGCTCTTCAAGTTCCCTCTGTGCACCGCAGCTTCCTGTTTGGAAGTCTCCACGTGCTGTATCTCCTGGCACAGGTCCTGGTGTCTCTGGCTGCTGTGCTGCTCCTCTGTGCCTTACTCAGATCGTTTATGGTTGGCCCCTTTTACAAGAAACTACATGCTGAGAGCAAAGGCAAAAAGGAGATCCTAGTGCTGGGGATAGCAGCGTTTGTTTTTTTTATGCTATCGGTAGGTACATGTTTGTTAACTTGGATCTGCTGTGCGTCTGTACTAATACTGTATCTGTTTAGGAAGCTATTTACACTTATTGACCACCACATTTGATGTACTTATGCTATCTAATGAGATCCATTACTTCATACTCAGGTCATGCAAGTGTACCTAATGATGTGTGTGTGTATTTATTGTTTCTGTGCTGGCCTGTTGTGAAGGTAACAGAAGTTCTGGGTGTTTCGATGGAGTTAGGCTGTTTCCTGGCTGGAACGTTGCTGTCTTCCCAGGGTCACATGGTCACTACAGAGGTCATGGGATGCTTTGAGCCCATTCAAGATTTCCTCGCCATCATCTTCTTTGCCTCTATCGGTTAGATGATTTTCATGACATCAGCATGATGATGCTACCTTGAGACTAAAGAGATATATTCATGTGATGCTGCAGGTCTCCATGTGTTCCCTACATTTGTACTCTATGAACTCACCATTCTGGTGGCACTGACACTCACACTAGTCATCCTGAAGGTAACGCGTACTTTTTACCTCCTCTCCATTGTCTCCATTGTTTTACCTCGTGCTTCATCTTGATTGCTCTTCTACTCCCAGTTCATGATGGCCGTGCTGGTGCTGTCTGTGATCTTACCTCCCAGCTCTCGTCACATTCGCTGGGTTGTCTCAGCTGGTCTGGCGCAGGTCAGCGAGTTTTCTTTTGTCCTCAGCAGCCGTGCGCGACGTGCAGGCATCATCTCTAGAGAGGTCAGTTGTCACTGAGCAGTGACAGTGTACGTAAACATACACTCACTGGACACAATAAGTACACCTACACAATCCCATCACAGCTGTATCAAAAATTCGTAATACCGCTAGCTGCTTTAGAATGAGGTTGAGGCAGCCCCATAACAGAAGTAAGTGCGGTTGTAGCACTAGCCCATGACTACGACTGAGCTGTTGTATTGATTATCATTCATTAGTGGTGAGTACCTGCACATTTTATATTTAAAATGCATTTAATAAGTGTGTGATCATGCTTAGAATAGAACCGCAAGCAAGTCAGACTAAGCAGATTCCAACACTATACAAATTTCTTAATATTTTCTCTATGTCTGTTGACCTGCTCAGGTGTACCTGCTGGTTCTAAGCGTTACCACCCTCAGCCTGCTGCTGGCACCAGTCCTGTGGAGAGTTACAACGCACAGATGGGTGTCACGAGCTGTCCTATGAGCAGCCTCGGTTTAGGACTAGATGTTTGTGAGAGGTGGGAAAACCAACAGCATTTAGCGTAATTTGCACAATTTGTTTGGAAGCAGAGCAGAAAGTTAAATGTTCATTTTATAATCTGTATGACACCTTTTGGAGTTTAAAATACAGAACCTGCAGTTGCCTGTATGTTGTCACTGGGACTAATAGGACTTCTCTGTTCCCTTTCTTTTATTGGTCAGTGCTGCAGGAGATTTCTGTAGCTTATCATTTTGGCTAGAAGATGGTTGATAAGGTCACAGACTGCAGATGAGACTGACTGTACTGTACTTTATACTGTTCAAGAATGAGGAAGCCTATTTATTGTACTCATGTTGCAATAATTAATGTTTGTTTCAAGTTTTTATGATGTGTTACAAGTGTAACTTCCATCATTCATACTTCTCCCTTAGCTGATATTAGCAGCCCAGTAATGTTTTCGAGAATAATTCAACACAGAAAAATTTTTTGTTGTTGGGTTTATTTTGAGGACAAACAGGACATGATGTCATTGACGTATTCCTGTGGATGTATGTTTGTATATCCAAAAAGTACATCCTCTCATGCATTTTGCTGTCCTGCACATAATGTACATGAGTGAAGAGTGGGGATTTACTGTATACCGAGTGTGTTAACTCCCTTATGTGTCATGGCCTTTTCTGTGTTAATCATGCAGACCAAACTTATTCTCCTCTTTTTGTCGTAAAATTGTTCACTTTGGCTTGGATTAACGTTTAAGTCCAAATTGTGGAGTGCAAAAAAAATCCTTTTACATTTTATGAGTGATCGTATTTTTTTGTATTGTGTCCTGCCATCACTTTTTGCACAGGTGTATTGTTTCCAGGGACCACCCATGATCATTCCGTGCTCTATACACTGTAAAAAAAAAAAAAAAGGCAGAGATTTGTTTGTTTTATCTGAAATATATATATATATATATGAATATATAATCTTACATCATGACTGCTGTGTTTAGTAGATGATGTTCATTGTCATTACTGTAATACTGTGGCTGGAATGGCACATTCAAGTACTGTATTACCAAAGCATTCCCTTATTATGTACTGGAGTTGATGTTGGACTCTTTAAACTTTGCTCCACCTGTTCATGATCATGGGGAAATATTCTTGCACTAGTTACCACTGAGTACCAAATTCATGTGCCTGCTCAACTTTGCTGCTTCGCATACTGCCAGTCAGCTCTTTGTTGGCATTATGTGGTGTAAATGTCATCTATATATGTTCTGTGTGTAATGAACTTTATGATATTTTCAGCAATACAAACTTTATATATTTCTGTTGCCAACCTTCACATGGGGAGGAATTCTTTTTGTCATGTATTTATTAAACAGATGGAAAAGGAGCAGTAATAGTACTTGTTTCTTTCATTTATACACTTAGAGACACATTTCTATATTCTTATTCACTATTATAGTATAGTATCAAGTATTTCATCATCAACGTGCAACTTGACCAACATATGAATCATCGCCTGTCATAATCTTTCGAGGAAACAACTTCAGTCTCCCAGGATCTCTCAAGCCAGTGAAAGTCTGTCTTGTGATTAGTAGAAGAGACTGGGAGTGTCTGTGTGTGTGTTTATATAAGCTGCTCACCCGCAAACTCTGCCCTCAGCAGGTTTGTTAAGAAGCACCATCATCCTATTAGCAGCATTGCAGTAGACAGCGTTCTTAATAGAAGTCTGGCATTAACCTGCTTCTGCAACAACTTTATTGCTGATTTTTAGTTGCATTGGTCCAAGTAGCATAAAGATTGATCAACATGTAATTTGTGTGAGACCGTTTGAAGGCCGTAACATTTTTTTATGGCAAAAGTTTTTCAAAATGCAACATCTAGTATGATTTTACAGCAAAAAGAGTACAGCATATAAGAACTCTAAAGAAGGGAACAGGGTGGGGGTATGATGAGTGGACATCACTTGTGAGTTTGTACACTTCAAATATAACCATTCTTCGGGGGTTCGCACACTTTTTCAGCCTGCAAGCAATTTTTAAAATGACCAGATCTACCTCCTACTGTAAACATAGAAAATATGTATATTTATATCGACATGATCTATCTCTTACTTGAAAGCATACAACATACAGTATAAAGTTTAACCGGTAAACTTTGAAACTACTATACTATGGTAAATATTAATGATTGGTATTTCACATTCACAGTTTTGAAGTTTACAGGTAATCAAAATAGTTAATGTCATTCAGTAATTCACAATTCAATATGGAAATAAAGAAACTTAAACATAATTCCTCAGTAGTTGTGTACACAAACTGAGTACGGGTAATACAGTATCTCAGTCAAGTGTTCAATAGACGCATAGTTCATGTATTAGCATTTGCCATCAAACATATACAAGTGATGAAAATCATACAAGATTATGAAAATGATGATGCAAAAGACAATGCAGCCAAAGTCAAGGCAACATATTAAAAAGGTTTCAGCGATGGGCACATTTTCCAATTAATCATGAAATAATACTTTAAGGAACAGAAGTGCAGAAAACACATTTCTATAGGGGAGTTCAGGACGTGCAGCAAAGCCATCACACAATCCACTTTTTGTCTACATAACTACCCACTACACTTGAACTGATAACTTCTGTTATAGATATAGCCGCTATGCCGCTTATCCTCATTAGGGTCACGGGTATGCTGGAGCCTATCCCAGCTAACTTCGGGCGAGAGGCGGGGTACACCCTGGACTGGTCGGCAGCCAATCGCAGGGCATATATAGACAAACCACCATTTACACTCACGTTCATACCTATGGACAATTTAGAATCGCCAATTAACCTCACATGCGTGTTTTTGTAATGTGGGAGGAAACCGAAGTATCCGGAGAAAACCCTACACACACGGGGAGAACATGGAAACGCCACACAGAGATGCCCAACAGCGATTCGAACCCAGATCTTCCTGATCTCCTGACTGTGTGGCCAATCATCTTCGCCAATAGCGAATCACACTGCAAACGCAACATTTGAAGAACGTAAAAAAGTCCCATTGTAAGCAACCATTTCTTATTTTTTTCGTAAAAAGAAAAAATATCTTGTCTAGCAATTTTCACTTGACAAAAATATTCTTATATTAAGAAAGTATAGCTAGCCAATTGTTCTGAAGATATTTTTTGCCAGAAATTAGTTATTTTTTCTAATAACAAGCTAAAAAATGTTTCTTCAGCAACAGATTAAAATATATTTGCCTTAAATTAAGAGCAAAAACTGCTGACCTAACTTTCTAAATTTAAGAACGGACCCACACACAGAAACTCTAAAGATTTGCTGATTTCGGAACAGTTTTTGCTCTTAATTTAAGGCAAATATATATTAATCTGTTGCTGAAGAGTAATCAAAATTATTGTTATTAGAAGAACTAATTCCTGGCAAAAAATATCTTCATAAGATAGAAGATACTTTCTTAACAAGATTATTTTTCTCAAGTGAAAATTGCCAGTCAAGATATTTTTTCTTTTTCGGAAAAAAATAATAAATGGTTGCTTACAATGGGGCTTTTTTACTTTCTTGAAATGTAGTTCATGCCGTGAGATGATTGGATGGATGGGTAGATCAGCAGAAGCACGCGGTGCCCACCCTACGTTCCTTATGAGCCAGTATCCCCCCCTCCCGTCCAGCAGGCTGCACATAGGTTAGTGAAGGATAAACCCTTTAGATAAAGCCCTTTGGGGAAAGATGATGAGTCAGAGAGACCTGTATGAGTGAGAGGAAGGACAGCCGCACCACATCCAGCAGACACTATTGTCCATCACCTTTTTTTGTTGATTTGTTCATTCATTTTGCTTTTTCTCTAGCTTTTACCACGACTTCATTCACTGTGTCACCATGGACATTGGTGGCCTGACAACGGTGGTGGCCAACTCAGCCTACATCTCAGCTCGCGGGAGCTTTGACGGCACCGCCAACCCTGCGGCCAACCGAGACAAGAAGTACCACTCCCGCCTCAAGCTTCCCCACATTACAGTGTGCGAAGGCCTCAGAGAGTCTTTGGACTTGGGCTTTCAGAAAGTCTGCATGGAGCAGCCAATCGGCAAGCGTCTTTTCCAGGAGTTCCTAGATTCACACAACGAGTATAAGGGTCCTTGCCGCCTGTGGAAGGACATTGAGGAGTACAACACGGCTGAGGAGGAGGACAGAGTCAAAAAAGCAAAGAAGATTTTGTCACGGTACATGGAGCCCGATGCAAAGTATTTCTGCCCCTTCCTGATGGAAAATGTCATCACAAAGGTCAAAGAGAAACACCAGCATGCTGGAGATGACCTCTTCAGTGACACGTTGGACAATGTGACGGACTTCCTCAAGGAAGTGCCGTACTCTTTCTTCCTGGAGAGCATGTATTTGAAGAGGCTTCTGCAGTGGAAGTGGCTGGAGATGCAACCAATTGGAGAAGACTGGTTTCTGGATTTCCGTGTATTGGGAAAAGGGGGTTTCGGGGAGGTGTCTGCCTGTCAGATGAAGGCCACGGGGAAATTGTACGCTTGCAAAAAACTCAACAAGAAAAGACTGAAGAAGAGAAAAGGCTATGAGGTAAAGAACACGTATCATGAGGGTTTTTTTTTTTTTTTTACCATCGTGTATTAGTCACGTGCATGATCAATTCACACATTTAAACATTCAAACATGCTAATATCTTTTTCTTATCCTCCGTATTTGTTTTATCAGGCTAAAGAATGCACCGTACCTAACCTTATCAAGTGCCAGTGTGTGGACAGTAAACAAAGTACAGGCCAAAAGTTTGGACACACCTTCTCATTCAATGCGTTTTCTTTATTTCCACGACTAGATTCTCACTGAAGGCATCAAAACTATGAATGAACACATGTGGAATTAAATAGTTATCATATATTATTATATTTTATATTCCTCAAAGTAGCTTTTTGACAGCGCTGCAAACCCTTGGTGTTCTCTCAGTGAGCTTCATGAGGTCGCCACCTGATATGGCTTTCACTTCACAGGTGTGCCTTGTCAGGGTTACTTAGTGAAATGTCTTGCCTTGTTCATGGGATTGGGGCAAGGGGGTTGTGTTGCGTGTGTCCAAACTGTACTGTACATTAGTTGTAAAACTTAATAACGTTGCTGAAATTACACTTAAAACGTCTTTATCTATATATAGGGATGCTCCCATCAGGGTTTTATGCTGCCGATTTCGATACTGATCACCCAGGACTGAAATCATCCGATACCGATCACATGGATTAATTATCCATTTTTAAATGTATTCATGAGCGCTATTGGCCAGGGGTGCCGCATAAAGGGGAAAAGTCACAACAATTCGAAGGTCCCTTGACTGCCAGTGGGGCCAAAAAATAGGTAATTACTAATAAAATGTGTAATAAATAAATAAATTTTTTTTCATGCTAACTAACAGCCCAGGAGTTCTGGGCCGTTAGTTCGGGCAAGACACAACACTGCACGCAGTGATCACTGCGGGCTGCAGTAGTACTAGCCACAGGTGATTGGCTTTTGTGATCGGCTTTAAAAGGCGTTTATCGGCATATGCCAATCATGTGACTTTTCACAGAAATCGGTGGCCGATCGATCGGAGAAATCCCTAAGGAAACCTATTCTTTAAATATATTTTATGGGGCTGATTTTCTGATTCATCATATGCTCATCATATGATTCATAAGCTCTGAAATAAATCTGTAAAAATCTTGAAATGAATGCCTAATTGCATTTGGACTCCGGTCAACATCACTCTGTTGCAAAGTACAACAATAAGTTTGCAAATAAGGAGGAGAATACCACTACACATACAGTATTTACAGTACATAGAATGTTATAGAATGATTATAATTATGGTATTTACAATGTTACAGGTTACAAATTGACAGTGTTGCGTCCAGAACAGTATGAAGTACAATGCTCATGGGTGCAAATAGCAGTGGTTGGTCATTTAAATATGGATAAATAAAAAAGTAGTACGGTACATACATACAGGTCAACTTTTGGGGGGGTTGTTAAGTTAAACATGATATTTTGTTTCATGAGTTTAACTCATTTAACATGTTTCACATTTGACATACAGTAAATACTTTATACGTGAGCGTGTGTACTTTGGTTGCAGACAACGGGATGGGATCACTTCTGTTGCCAGTGTGAAACGGGAGGGTAAATCTTTGTGTGTTATTTGTCTGAAAAGGTGCAGTTTGTAGGTGGTCAGAGTAAAATGGAATTAATTCACCCTCCAAAGCAACAGTAGGCAGTATACTGACAGAACAAACGAGATAAGGCTATCTTCCTTAAGCTATGTTATACTAGATTAGAGTACACTATTCCAGGACAGTAATTAGCATCTTCTCCTTGGGCATGAGTGGGTTTTCTCCGGGTACTCCAGCTTTTTCCAAAATCCCCAAAACATCCATTTTAGGTTAATTAGATACTCTAAATTGTCCGTAGGTGTGAAAGGTCCTAAGCTCCATATTTTTGTATTGATATGTATGATGCCACAAGATCCTACGTGATTAAACCATAACAAGATTTCTTGTTCAGAAAAAAAATGTCTCGTAAGCACGAGGCTTGAACCAATAATAAATGAATGAATTAATCACACAATAAATGAAAATGAACTTGATAATTTTGCCATCTTTAATATATTGCCATGTGCATGCGTGTCTGTGTCTGCATACGTGCCTCCAAACAGGCAGGAAGTGAGTTCAGTCTGTTCATTGGTTTCATTCTTTTGGCAGTCATGCAGGCTCTTTGTCTCGATGGGTGGAGGCGGGGCCGCTAGCATACACACAGAGTGCATGCAGATTGCAATATAGTGTCATATATTTCTTCATAGTCCTTTCTTAAAAGAAATGCTAAAATCTCATCTTGCTCTCGTAAACCCAATCTGGTGTATCGTCTCGTCTCGCGAACTGTCTCGTGACGCCCCTGTTGATGTACGGTACGTGAGACGTTGGCTTGTGTCTATGTGTGTCCTACAGGGGGCGATGGTGGAGAAGAGGATCCTGGCACGAGTTCACAGCAGGTTCATTGTGTCCTTGGCCTACGCCTTTCAGTCTAAAACAGAGCTGTGTCTGGTTATGACTATAATGAATGGAGGAGACCTGAGGTCAGATTTCAAATAAATATGTATGTAAAGTATCAGAGTTTGAAGTTTGGACATTTCCTCATGTGTCACATGTTCCGCTTCCAGGTATCACATATATAATGTGGATGAAAACAATCCGGGCTTTGAGGAGCCACGCGCCTGCTACTATGCTGCTCAGATCATCCAGGGCCTGGAGCATCTTCACCAGAAAAGGATCATCTACAGAGACCTCAAACCAGAGAACGTGCTTCTGGACAATCAAGGTCACTGAAATTTGACTGCATTTGTCACTTATGAAACACAGCAGGTCCACCATTCATCGGGATAGTGTACAAGACTATACTGATGTCACGTGCACAGCTGTTTAACACCTGTTTGTTCCCCTAGGTAATGTCCGTATCTCGGACCTCGGTCTGGCTGTGGAGCTGGCTGACGATCAGTTCAAAACAAAAGGCTATGCTGGCACTCCAGGTACAGTTGGCAACATTAGAATACAGTGTTGTATCTGTCTCATCTGCCTGAACTTCAAGGTGTTGATGTTCCTTCTCCGGCAGGATTCATGGCACCAGAGTTGCTTAAAGGAGAAGAATACGACTACTCTGTGGATTATTTTGCTCTGGGCGTTACTCTGTTTGAGTTTCTGGCTGCAAAAGGGCCTTTTCGGACCAGAGGAGAGAAGGTGAACACATTTACAGAACCATAACAGCCCTGACATTTAAAGTCTTCATAGAATCAGATAAGAAACACGCTCACCATCAGAAATGTGAGTAAGACGAAAGAGTACAACTAATTGTACTAACTGAGCTGCTTCCAGGTGGAGAACAAGGTGGTGAAGAAGCGTGTTTTGAATGATCCTGTAATCTACCCGGAGAAGTTCAGTGAGAAGGCCCACTCCATCTGCGAGGGTCTGCTGTTTAAAGAAGTGGACAAGAGGCTCGGCTTCAAGAACGGCTCATGTGACGAGCTCAGGGCGCACCCTTTCTTTGGCGACATCAACTGGAGGAAGCTCAACGCAGGTGTGTCTGACGCAAGCTCAAACCAAAAATGCGGTTCAGGTTGATTGCAGATGTCAAACACGTCCATTAATCTTCATTCCAGCACTTCTTTGCTGGTGAACCCTTGACCTTACCTTTTAACTGTTCAGCCCTCTCTTATATTCTCCTCAGGGATCCTCAAGCCACCTTTTGTGCCAGACTCTAAGACAGTTTACGCTAAAAACATTGACGACGTCGGGGCCTTTTCCACGGTCAAAGGTGTTCAACTTGAAGACAAAGACGGTGATTTTTTTCACGAGTTTGCCTCCGGGAACGTGTCCATCCCATGGCAGGAAGAAATGATTGACACAGGGATGTACGAGGAGCTGACCGTGTGGGGCCCTGCTGGCACATTACCTAATGACCTGCGACGTGAATCCATCCTTGAACAACCGACCCGCTCGTCCACCTGCTCTGTGTCATGAAGGTGTTCTCTCACCTCCCCTGCTCATTTACCTGTCTGATATTTTTTTGGACGCAATTTCTGTTGTGGGGTTGGTCCGAATGTAACATTAATGTTACCTTGCTTTTTGGGAGCTATTTATTTTTTTTTGTAAATGAAGTTTCAAAATTGAGTACACTTGGTGAAAAGGTGATGCATGAACCAAAGATTTTTTTTGTGTGTCATTTTCTTCAATATGTGATAATGGAGTAATAAAACATTGTTTACATAATCAATAATAGTGTATAATATAATTGAATAATTGAATGTTACATATAATTCAATAATATAATACCGTGTATTGTGTATAGTATGTTACATTGCACATATGCACACATTATGGTCTTTCATAGTGCTACAGATTGGTACATATGCACATGCATATGTTAATATCTGTGTCACAAGACACGCAACTCAAGAGACGAAGAAGAGACAAGATTGGGTCCACGAGATGAGATTTTAACATAAATTCTAAGAAAAGTACAATGAAGACATCACTGAACAAACAAACCTTTTTATTTAACTCAGTCACAAAACAATGCAGGTGTGTAAACCACTGTTATGATAATATAAAATAATAATATCCATCCATCCATCCATCTCCTATGTAACCTCACTAGGGTGACAGGTATGCTGAAGCCTATCCCAGCTGACTTGGGGTAAGAGGCGGGGTACACCCTGGACTAGTCGCCAGCCAATCGCAGGGCACATATAGACAAACAACCATTTACACTCACGTTCATACTTTCATGGATATCTTTTAAGATGGGCAAGTTTATTTTGTTGCCTTTTATTTAACAATTTCAAAACAATTGGGCATACTGGCTTGTTCGTGTCGATGGGCTCACCTTGAAAAAAACATCCGAAAATTGACCCGCCAGAGAAGTGACGTTTCTTGACATGTTTGGGTCCTGCCGGGACTGGATTGATGAATGTGTGGTAGATTTTCCCCACTTCCCGGACCAGAAAAAATACGATTTCAAGACAGCCGCGGACCTGAAAAAGTGGCCAAAAATTGACCCCTCGGAAGAGTGGCGTTATTTGCCATCTTTGTGGGTCCTGCCAGGAAACCCAATGAATGTGTAGCAGGTTTCACCCACCTCTCGGACCAGAAAAGTTCAATTTCAGCTACTTGAAAAAATGTGATTTCGCGACAAACGCGGACACACTGGGGCTGTGGCATTTGGCTTTGCAAACACCTTTTCCCTCCTAACTTTTCTACTATGTTACCTTCCTTGCATTGCTCCTCACAAACTCCACTCTTTGCTGTGTGTATGTGAGTGGTCCCGTCTCCCTCACAGAGACAAAGCAACTGTGCGTTACAGTGTACAGATTAACAAACCCTCCAGTTTCACTTCCCTTAGAACTCATTTCTACATCTAAGTGCAATGAGTGTGCAATACAAGTATTCTTTCATGACAAAGTTCAAGGCATAAAATGCAATAATTTCCATAACACAAATAACTACTCTGCAACCAGCTAGAGACAGGCAAAGTCGCACTTTTAGTTCTGCTGGTTCTCCTGAGAACACACAGTTAACCATGTGATCTTATTACAGAGGTTAGACAGCTGGGTTTAAATCTCTGGTGCTGCTCTAAACTGTTTAAGTCGTATCTGGAGGGCACGACGTACTTTGTTGGAATTGGTAACTGTGTCTCCAAAAGACTATGACCTGTGGGGTTCCCTCGGGGTCAATCTTGGGACCCCTGTTGTTCAATCTGTACATGCTTCCTTTAGGCCAGTTTATACGCAGCTGCAATGTGTCCTACCACACTCAGATGTATGTCACTGATGGCAGGTGAACATGGGCCTGTAGATTTACTTTGTCACTGCATCAAATGTATCCAGCTAAACTGAAATTATTGTCTGTGGCCCACAGAAACAAAGAGAAAGTGTTATCAGTCGCCTTTAAACTTTCTCTCTAAAACCTAATCATCCGGTTACAAATGTAGGAGAAAAAATGGACTCAGACTTGAACTTTAACAGCCACCTTAAATCAATAACATCAGCAGCGTTTTACTTCCGAAAGAATATTGCCATAATGTAGTGTCTAAACCAGATTTAGAGGAACTAATCCATACTTTTGTCTCCAGCAGGCTAGACTACTGTAAAGTCCTTCTCACTGGCCTCTCGAAACGAGCTGTAAAACAGCTAGAGTACATCCAGAATGCTGCTGCTCGAGCGCTGACTTGAACCAGGAATATTGACCATATGAAAAAAAAAAAAAATTCCCGGGTTCCACCACTAAATATGATATAATATAATATAGTATAGCAAGGGTCCCCAACCACCAGTTCGTGGGCGGGGACGAACTGGGCAGAGGAAACCTTTCAGGTGCAATTATAAAAAAAAAATACACACACACACAAAAAAAATACTTTTGTAAAAACCTAAATACAATTTTAAGTAAATGCATATCAATTTTGGAAATATTGGCCATTATTTTATTCAAAAAAATTATATAGTTTGAAGTTTTTGCATGTTTATGTTGTTTATTGCGAATGTCCCACTTTGTTTGCGAGTCCTTGAACGCACCATTGTACGTGCGCTAGCCTTCTCCCACTCTGCACAGATTGTCAAATATACAGTATTTTTATCGGGTTTTTTTCACCTCATATTTGCTCCCATATGCTGATACACTGTGGGAATGCATAAAGGTAAAGTTTGATGACGTTATTGAGTGCGAATGTGTATATTTTTTGTGTGCACAGCTTCAAGTTAATTCATGCTAGCACACTGCCTGTTAGCACACACATCAAGCAGCGGCGCTATAATCTTCTCTCTGAAAAACAAACTCCAAGCTTATAGTGGTGGATGGTGGGTCTGTATTCACTTTGTGCTTTTAATTTGATATTGTTCCTGTCTTAGTTTTACACAATACATACTAAATGAGATAAATTACATCGCTATACGACCCCCCTCCCCCGTCCGTGGAGATTTGTAGGAGCACGAGCCGGGCCGTGGGTCCAAAAAGGTTGTGGACCACTGTAGTATAGTACCTAGCGATGGATGGATTTGATTTGACTTGATGACATTTTCTTAATCATTTATGGCAACATTTAATAATCCATTAATCAAAGAAATAGAAAAAATCAATGAGACGTAAGAATCCTTCTGAATTTCTTGAACTTCTGTTTCTATACAGGCGTCACATTGAGCAGAATAATTAAATTACCAGAAGGACTATTTGAAACTGACTCAACAGCGCCTCTGCTGTTTGCAGCCAGATAATGCAATCCAACGTCAATAAATCTGTCGTAATGCCCATCCTTAATAATAACCACAACATTGTGTCTTTGCATGTCTTTACACTTACACTGTAGAACATGCATTTTAGTGTATTTTAGTTGAAACATAGTACAGTAATACAATATTTGTTGCAATATAACGTGTGCAGGTGTACTTAATAATGATGTATTATGTAATGTATTATAACTGTAAATAAATTGTGCACGCAGGCATGTATATAAATAGCTATATTAATCCAGTATGTTACATCCATGGTATTTGTTCTTACTCCCATGTTTTTGCTTCTGTAGTGTATTACAGCATTTGTTGGTTCAATAAAAAATAATGTTTGTATGTTATGTATATGTGCTACAGTGTTGCATATGAATTACAATAAGGAGGAATAAAAAGACAGTGGCCTATGCAGCATCACTGGTGTTTTGTTGCCTTATTGCTATATGTTGATTTTCTTGTATTTCGTGATTTTAATCATTTCCACAATGTCTTTTAACTAACTGGATTTGTTGTTCTTATAGACTGACCGGTGGAGGGCGCTGTAAGCTCAAAGGTCCTTATCAATGCAGCAGCAGCAGCATCATGACCAGTCATATAAAACCATCCTGCTGAGTCAAACTCATGTAAGATGCATGAAGAAAGAAGTGAACACTAAAGTGAACAAGGAAGCCGATTGGTCCTCTCTCTCTTCCTCACTCTCTCTCTCTCTCTAGCAAAAGTTGAAACCATCTGAGCTCAGGTTCAGCTGTGGTGAACACTTTTCATTTGGGGGGGCAAAAATGTTTGCATGGTGTTTTTTGTGAGACGAACTCTCGGAGGATGCAGTGAATCAACAGGGATAAAAACTGCCTCGCTCAGCAAAAGACAAACAAACAAGTGTGCTTGATCTTATTTCCCCCCCCTTCGTTCATCCTATCTGAATCAAAATGCAACAGCCAGAAGCCCAGCAAACGACTCAGACACCGGACACAGACATACTGGACTCGGAAGGTACTCAGTTTTCTCTTCAATTCAGTGTCATAATGTGAAATAATCAATAATATAATCATATATTTATGACCACTGCAAATATAATGTTGTAAAATAATCAGACTTTATAGGAAATGTGTTTTGAATGTAAAAATCTATTTAACAGGAGTTTTGTTAGGCGTTAATGTGTGTGTGCAGACCTCATTTTTAAAAAAATCATTTATTGCACCGCAACGCTTGTGTCACTCAACTTAACAGTTGGATACATACGGAGGAGGAAAACAGCTCTGTGGGTGACAGTGGCTCTGCTGGCTCTGTCTCTGGTGGTGTTGGCCATAGGTCTGATCTCAGCCACGCGCACCGACAACGTGCCGGTGGCTGGATATTATCCAGGGATCACTGTGAGTGCTGCATGCGCCTCCACATGACTTTATTGAAGAAGCATGACAACTTTGCTTTCTGTCCTCATCCAGTTGAGTTTTGGGGCATTCCTCGGCATCGTTGGAATCCATCTGGTGGAAAACCGCAGGCCTATGGTGAGTGTCGTCAACCCTGTTACACATTTTGTCACATGATTTTAATTGAGATGTTCACCCCAGATGATACAAAAGTGATAAACTGCTGAATATAATGGGTAAAATACAAGATACCTTGCCTATGTATTTTTTAAATATGCTGTATCAATGTGTTTGTAATGCATGGGTAATGACAAATATCAGAAGATGCAGTAGAGACACTAAAAAAATAAATAAGTAACTCACAATAAAATATAATCCCAATATATTGCCAACCATAACAATAATATCATGATATAGTCATTATCGATATATTGGAATCAATCATCGTCATATACAAAAAAAAATGTGACTATGCAGAAGTATTGTGAATGAATGAATGAGTGGATTATTATTATTATCATAAATAATGTTCAAACAGTCCACACAAGAAGGAAACATACTGCATGTTTAGGCACAAAGGTCCTCCGCACACATAGAGAAGCAAACAATCATGTATGTATGTTAAAAACAACACGGGAACAAGAGAAAAATACGAGTTTTACTCTAGTCGTTCCTGGAAAAATAATTATGTGCCATAAATGAAAGATTATGTTACTGACGTGTAGTTTTACAGGAAGTTGTCCTGCTTTGAGAACAAATGCGATTACTGTGTGTGTGTGTGTGTGTGTGTGTGTGAGTAATGTCTTCTTGCTCTCTGGGCCCTGGTCACTGCTCATGACCACATTTATGGTACGGGAAAGAGCATCTGATTGGCTTTGGATGTCGGTGACAAGAGCTGAAATTGTATTAGCATTGGTTGTTTTTTTTTGAGACAGACACACGGGTGAAGTGCTCGCTTATGTAGGAAGCCATGATGTTGCCTACTTTAGACCTCAATTGTTTATTTCTGCAAGTGTTTTAGTCTCTTCGGACTGAAGAAAAAACATCCTTAAGGGCCTCTGAAGGCTTATGAATCTTTTTTATTTTTGCATAATAATCACCGTAAAGTAACAATTAAACATATGATGTTGGCTGACGACTGAGGGGGTTTGGTTGTGTCATTGAAGCAGCATCTTCAGTATCACATTCACACTGTGTGACGCACTACAAATGAATAGACCCATGACACACAAACTAGAATGGTGCCAAAACCACCTGCAATATTCATTCTAAACTACATGTCCCAACATACAAACTGAGTTGATGAGTGTGTTTTTGCCTTTTGCCATTTCAAAACCATTCATTGTTTTAATTGTCTGTATTATTTGAAACGTGCATCCCGCAAAAGTACACGGTTCTGGCTAGGGGAGATTTTTCCACAGTGATATGTCTCAATGTCAAAATTAATTTCCTTGAAATAGAGCACATTTTGCTGTATTACTGATCAATGTCACAGATTATTTGCACAAACAGAGCCAGTCAAAGAGGCACCATAGGCGAGATTTAATACGGCGCCCTTCCTCCATTGTCCATTTACATAGTGTACACTTACAAAAGAACTTGAATGGCATTGCTTTTACTGTTCCTTTAATTTGCGAGATACAGTAGCCTGTCACCCAATTCAAATGCTTAACAAATTACAAATAAATATAAAACTAATCTGAAACACAATACGAATACCCTTACCACAAAATAAGTATACTGTAAATAACTGAATAAATAATAATAAATTATAAATACAACAACCAACATCAAACCACTCAGTTTGCACAGAAACTCTATATACAAAATCTATATGAAGTACTTATATACAACTATATGCAAAGCTACGTACAAACATGACACAGGGAGCAGGGAGACTTATTTTTTGTAGAATTTGTAGTAATAAGAATTGGGAATTACTTAACATTTGAATCATTGTGAGCGTTTCCATTTTAAGAGCTCAAAGTGATAGCGCACCTTAATTTTAGTGTAAATTGTAATTTTAATTTAAAGTGTTTGATTTTTTAAATTATATTGAAGGTGAATTTTCTTGATTTTTCGGTGCCCCTTTAGCATTTGCCTATATTGCCGAATGGGCCAGCCAGCTTTCTTTACGAATATCATACAATACAGTACATCGGTGACAATTGTCATTCATCCAGGTCATTGTATTCTCAGGCCAGTGAATTGATCGCAACTGGCCTGTTCAGGTTGTTTTCAAAGATGTTTTGCCTTTCTTTTGCCTCTCATCTGAGCAGGCTTCATCAGTTCATGCTCAACTAGAAACGCACTCAGAGAGCGCAGACCTCCGCCAAGCGCCATAGTTCCCTCCCATATTGTGATTTACACCATAAATATTAGTCCTACATTTATTGTATCTCCATATTTAGATTCCTTGACCATGACAACATACCATTAGCAATTGGATTCATAATGATATCAATATTAGCTATTCACAAAAATCGCATTTTCCGTAATGGCAGTTTGTGGATTTAGCTCCGTAGCATTTGAAGATACAACAAATATGTTGGCAAACTCCAGATTCTACAGTGTCTTGGCGATACTGTATAGAATGGTGTTTGTTGCATGTTTTTATAGATTCTTTTGTTACTTTCCTATGATGGAAACTCCAGAGGTCCCATATTATTTCATATTCTGGATCATAGTATCCGGAATTGTTCCATTATCTGGATCAGTCTTTGACGGACAGACAGATAAACGCCAGCAAAAACAGAACATCTGCACTGCGCTTTGCGCTGCGCTTGGCGGAGGTAAAGAAAGTTGAAATAGCTGAAAAAAACAGCTGGAACTTTATTAAGAGAAAACGTCGTATTCTATATGTGCCCTACGATTGGCAGTCTGGAGTGCACCCTGCCTCTCGCCTAGCTGGGATAGGCTCCAGCATATGCCCGTGGCCCCAGTGAGGACAAGCAAAAAATGAATGAAAGTCCTATTCTAACAAAAGTCACAATTTTACGAGAATAAACTCGCACTATCAGGAGGAAAAATAATGTAATTTTAGTAGCATAGCGTTGAAAACAAAAAACATTAGTTTTTCAAACGTCATAATATTATAAAAAGCAAACAAAACAAAATAAAGCTGTAATTTTTGGAAAATTAGGTTAGGGAAAAAGTTATAAGATGGGGAAAAAAGTCATAAAATTACAAGAAGAACATTTTTGATTATTTAAAAAAGTTGAAATATATGGAAAATGTAAAAAAAAAACAAAAAACACCAAAATGTGGAAAAACAGAGCTGAAGTTCGTAGTAATAATACACATTTTCATTTACATCACATATCTCAGATGCAGTTTTTTCTTCAAACGTATCTACATGTTGCTTTATGAAATATCAATGTGGCCCTTGCATCCTTTCATTTTTTAGGATCGGTGGAAAAAGTTTGGACACCCCTACATTACATTGTGCACGTGTACCTAATGTGATGACCAGTGAGCGCACTTTTCGATGATGTACTGTACCTTTATTCCTGACCCTCTCTTTGTAAGGAGCAGACATAATTCCAGATGCGGACGTTATTTTTTGACTCGCTGAGGATTAAAAGACACTTTCCTCACAACACGCTTGAACACTTTTAGATAAGTTGATATATTTATTTATCGGACGTCGCCTCATCTTTCTTCATGACTGGTGCGGGCAGCCGAGTGTGTCTGTAGTGAATTTTTCATGTGGTGTCCGTGGTGTTGCGTGGCAGCCACCGATCAGCTTGTCGGCATTGTGTATCTGATCTGAAGAGTAAAAGAGACACGCATTGCTTATTACGCAAGTCTTATTTCATAATGTATACTGCACATATAAAGGGAGTCTTTGTAAACTACGAAATTCCCTTAGCTTCATTTCATACTATAAAGATTGCCATGCATCATTTTTCTTCGACTTTTTCTTCTCCAGAAGCATGACAGGGAAACATGTCTAAACAAACAAACATGTCTGCCTCGTGGTCTTTCCCGGTGGTTGCAACCCACAAGCTACAGTCTGGACCTGATTCCCTACTTTACCGTTATTTCTCACTGCTTCCCTGTCTTTTTAAACTTTAATGGCCCGCATGTAAGACGAGAGCCGGTTGGCAGAGGAAGGCCACTCTGTAAAGAACACCTAAACGCACCACAATGACAGAGGCTGTGCAGCTTGAAGCACACCTCACCTCTTACGCTTCTTTCAGGCCAGATGTGGTTTGAAGTGTAAACAGCAACTGCTGTTGAACTGCTGCTTTTTGACCTATGATTGGTGAAACATGACATTTTGTGTGCTTTCGACATGAAATGCTCACTGGAATTAAATCTAAGCAACATTAAATATCTCAAATGAAGGACAACAATGCGTATTTTAAATGTAAATGGACTTCAGCTTGTATAGCGCTATTCCACCTTCAAGGTACCTAAAGCACTTTGACACTGTTAGCACATTGACCTACTGGTGACACAGCATCAGGAGAACCTGGGGGTTCACTATCTTGCCCAAGGATACTTCGACATGTGACCATATCCTTCAGGTTGGGAGACCACCACTCCACCACTCCTGCCATGCCGCCCTGGACTAAAAAAGACAATTTTTTCTGAGGCCGACATGCTTATTTTAAGTAATATATATACTGAAACTCACACTTTTCCTACTACGTTTAGTTACCATCAGCTGTTTTATTGCATTTATTATTTTTTTAGGTTTTTGTGTGTATGTGTTTGTATGCGTGTGTGTGTGGGGGTTGGGGGATGACAATTATGCTTATAGATAAACAAATCGATCGAACTTACTGAGCTGTATCAGGAACATAAAAAGATAATTATAAAAAAAAGAACAAACATTGCATATTAACAATAATTATAAAATGTAAAAAATTGAAAAGGCCTACTAAGTACAATATAAAAAATGGAGATCAGCAGACTGGATGGATTACTATTACTTTGCCTGATATACTTTATTTAAGCGAAGAAAAGTGATGTGTCCATTTGATGTCATGCTGCTGCCTCTACTAACAGATAGTGAGCGTTTTCTTTATGACTGAATGCTTCACCAAGCTGGTGTTCTCACCTCTAAAAGACTCTTGTCACTTCCTGACTGTATTTCACACACCAAAGTCCTCCCGGTCACCTTGCCGCATGAAAAGTAGGACCGTATTTTAGCCAACAGGCAATGGGATGTTCACTTCTTATTACCAGTGCTGTGCTGCTGATCTCTTACTGGACCAGTGAGCAGTGCAAAAAGACCTTGCAGTGACTTTAGTTACACAACGTGCAAGGCGTCTTTTCTGCAAAAAAAAGGTTGACTATTTCATTCTTTACCCTTCCAAATCTGCATCTTTAGTGTTGTGCATTTTTACATGTTGCTTTGAGGGCAGATTTGAGGCTCTGGCTGGGGCGCGTGGATGTGTTTTATGTGGCGGCAGCTGGTGCTAAGCTAATGTGAAGTCATGCATTTGTCAGGCTCTATTGTCTGCGCTGCTGGCCTCATCTCCCACTTGCAGCCCATAAAAGCAGAGTCATTTAAACAGCTAATGAAGTGGAGAGTCTGGGCCAGGGGCAGATAAAAACCCACCCGGAAAATTGTATTTTTTTTTTCCCCAACAGGGATATATTGTATTTTCTTGCCCTGTCTTTAAGATGTGCTTTGATTCAATCAACACTCTCTCGTGTTGTACAGTGTTCCCTCGTTTATCGTGGGGGATGGGTTCCCAAAATAGCCTGCATTAAGTGAAATGCAAAGCGAAGTAGCCAACTATATTTTTTACAATTATTATATATTAGTTAAGGCTGTAAGCCCCCTCACCATACACTTTATACACTTTTCTCAGAAAGGCATGAACATTTTCTCACATTTCTCTCTTATTTAAACATTCTCAAAAAAGTTAAAATTTCGTTTGAATTTTAATGATCATACTACTAGGTTGGACTCAGGAAATTCACATTTCAATCCACACATCGCATTTCTCTCTTGTTTGAACACCCAAAGTTCAAATTTTGTTAGACTGAAGCATTCGTCGTCCTCCATGAACCAAAGATTCATTTGCAGTATTCCAGGCGCCCTTCGGACGCGGAACTTCTGCCTTCATTCAGCATGTACGATCCCAGCAGGTAGCGATCATACAACAGGAAACAGTCCTGCACGAAGGAGAGTGATTGACAATGGTCTCCAGCCAATCAGAATGCAGAACACAATGGGAGGATTCTCCCTTAGCCAATCAAGACTGTTCTGGCTCTATACATACTGAGATGAATGGGACACATCTGGACACGTCTTCAACTCTCACATGAGTATACAACACAGCCCGTAGCTCGTTTTTTTAGTGGCTTTCGGCATATTCTAATAAACAATGAATCAGCTACAGTATATTATTAGATATTATACTAATAGTTGTCACCTGTAACACAAACTCTATGATGTGCATGTTTTGTTCAGACAGCTTAGCATCTCCTCCTGAGATCCAGAAAAATAAAAGAACCGTTTTTGTTGCATAAATAATTTATTTGGGTGAAAATAATGACAATTTATTATTTTTTTGGTCGAAAATGTTTGCAGTTGTCTCTCGCTTATTATATAATCGGGTAATTGGTTCCAGTCCCCACCGTGATGAGCTCATTTATAAATGGAATATTTTTTGTAGTCCGAGCATAGAAAATAATGTAATGCTGTTTATGTGTTGTGTATAAAACACAATATATAACCGAGGGTCCTATTAAGACGACCATTGACGCTGTGAAAGCAACACCATGTCTGACTACACTGAACAAAAGTCTCAGAAAAGTAGCTTCCAACGACACCAAATTCAAATGACAAAATGAATACGCGATTGGTACGAGCCTGGAGTTTGTTTTCCAGAAAGAAGACGATCACGTAGTTTTTGATGTGTGGTTGACAGCCAGTGTGCTAGCATGAATTCACTTGACATTGAATAAATACGAACTTGAGCACTAAATATACACTTAACATCCTCGAAGCTCACCTTTATGCATGCACAGCCAGCACCGGTATTTAGGAGCACGGAGACAACATGCAAACTCCATACAGAAAAAATGCCCGTTGGGTATTTGAACTCAAGTCTTCTCAATCTCCAGACTGTGACTGTGTGGCCAACATGCTAACCACTAGACCACCGTGCAGCCCAAGAATAAAAGTAAAAACTATGGGCTTTTTAACAGCATATTGTTTTACCATAAGATAATAGCTTTTATTTCCAAAATTGATACTCAAATAAAATTTTATGTAGTTATTTACAGAAGTGTTTTTAAAAATGTGTCTTTTTTTTAATCATTATTCCTGAAAGTTTTCCACGGCCCGGTTTGGTCCCGCCCATGGATCGGTACCGGGCCCAGTGGTTGGCGACCCCTGCTCTAGTGGATCTGAGTGGCGGGTGGACAGGAAGAGACGTCGGGGATTTGAGTTTTAGCTTGTCGTTACCGCAGCAACAGTAGCCCGTCTTTTATTAGGGATTATTGTGCCTGTTGTAAGATCATTAAAACCTGCAATAAAAACCTGTTGTGCCAGCAGAGTCTTCGCCGCGGCGTCAAAGCGCTTTGAGTGCCATGGAGGTGGAAAAGCGCGATACACGTGAAAGACCGTTTAACATTACTGACACCTAGAGACGAGTGTAGAATACTACATATCACTCAATGTGTCACGCATTCATGTTCAGCTTAATTGGAGACCCCAGGATCTGTCCACAGGCGTGAATGTGAGCGTGAATCGTTGTTTGTCTACATGTGCCCCATGATTGACTGGCAACCGGTGTACCCCACCTCTCACCTGAAGCCTCCTGGGATAGGCTCCAGCTCACCTGAAATGAGGGCAAGCGGTATAGAAAATGGTTGCAGAATGGAAGATGCATGAAAGTTGTTAAACGTCTCTTGTTCCAGTACAGAAGGCTGTGTCCTGGTGGAGTGATTGAACAGTGACAGTAAATGATGCATAGTTATAAAGTTGATGATAAAGTTTAATGATTGGACATCTGTGAAAGGACAGCTGGAGGCTCTGAGCGCAGTGTGTGGATTTTGTATTACACACATTTCATTCAGTCAAATAGGAAAGAATGGTGATGATCTTGGTTGATGACAAAGTACGACCACCTGCATGAGTGGAAAAGCAACAGTGTGATTCATATTTGCATGTGTTTGTGTGTGTGTGTGCATGCTATTCAGCCAATGTGGGAAAGGGTTAGTGTTTCTTTTAGAGTTGGGACACCATGGAAAGATTCCGGTCAGAGAATCATTTAATCATCTTTATTATGCAGGTGGATGGGCTCTTTAGAAATGTGTGTTAGTCCATTGAAATTGGGTTTGTCCAAGTAGGTGTGTGTCCAAAGGCTTGTATGTGTGCGGTCTAAACAATAGGAACACATGAAATTACAAACAATGCCAAATAAAGCAGCCCAATAGCACTCACATGACACAAATAAAGGCATGCGCAGTACACATATCAAGTCATGCTAAGAGATAGACAAGAGCAAACCTGCTAGTCAGTGAGCCAGCTAGCAAACAACCACAAGCACATGGCTCAGAAGTGTACCCCCAATCACACCACATCCAACAAACTAGCTTTCATTTAGCTTCCTACACAGCATAAATCACGCAAAAGCAAACACTCCTAATGCACAAAAGAATCATCAAACTCACCTTGTTGAGTCATACCCCACATGGGAAACGAGCTCATACTAGCAAAACTGTTACCAGTGCTCAGCTAGTTCCTTTTGTAAGAAGGTTGCATTCAAGTGCATCACGTACCTCCCAGGGACAAGTTGCTGCGTTCATGGACGCTTGGACATCACAGGAAAGGCTACAAATGTTCTACTTATAACAGACATCAATGCTACGCAAATAGACTTTCAGACAGCCAACCTTGCCAGTACAAAAGGCCACCCTTCTGTTCAGTTCAAAGCCACTTTGCCCATAAATTACCCACAAGGCACCTCTGCTTTGGCGGAGCATGGCACCATTCATTTCCTTTATCAGCCTACAGTCCTGACACTGACCAATTACAGTAAAGAAGAGTAAGTGTGCGATATGTGACTTTACCAACTTTACCTTTACCCTATTCTGTTATTGTGTGATCTGTTCTGTATATTTAATTGCCCGTTTATAGGATTTTATATAACACATGAATCTAAGTCTATTCATTAAATAACCCTCATTGTACATTTCTTCTCTCCAAGCTCATGGCTGCCATCATCTTCATCAGCATCGGAGTCATTGCCTCTTTCTTCTGTGCCATCGTGGACGGGATCATCGCATCAGAGTTCATTGTAAGTATTGCAAAAACAATCGAACAAACCAACAATGCCATCCCCATTTGCTTCCGCACATGTTAACACTCATAAACAAAAGCTGAAACAGCACATTCTACATTTATTGACCGGAGCCTTTCGCACAGAACCCAGTGAAGTGCATCATTGCCACACCTGTGTGCGCTTTGACACAGACACTCGACCCACAGTCAGTTAATTGGCCGCACATCGATGTCCATGCCAGCGCCAGGTGTGACATACACTGCTGTCTTTTTTCCACCTTTTTTCGCACGTCTGTGTGTCTGTATAACAGGCACCCACACAGAAAGCGGGGACAAAGGATGATCCGGCTATTTTTCCTGCTGGTCTCTGAGTAAGGCTGTTCCACAATTTTGTGTCGAAAACACGTGTCGCGAATAAATGCCGAATCTACTCTTACGGATCTCTGTGTGAAAGTCTTCTGATGCTACCTTGACACCTTAAAGGTTTAAAAGAGGCTCCAATTTCATTTACCAGGATATGTGAATGTGAAATATTTGTAGATCAGGGGTGTCCTAACTTTTTTCCACCGAAGGTCACATAATGAAAAAATGAAAAGATGAAAGGGCCACTTTGATATTTTGTAAAGACATGCTAAATCGTGATATATATTTCAAGAAAAAAACGCATTTTTAAGTTTTCTTAAATTATATTTTTAGAATGTGCTGCGGACCAATAAAAAAAACAGCCACGGGTCGCAAATGGCCCCCGGGCTGCACTTTGTACATCCCCGCTTTAGATCATTAAAGTAAACAGCAATAGCGTTCAAACTCTCTCCCTGCGCTGCACAGAAATGTACACAGTGCAGGAATACAGCAATATCGTCATCTGAGGACAGGGAAAATGACAGAGCTCCATTTGTCCCACGAACCGAGTGAAACATCAAATGTCTTTTCATGAGCGCGGGTGAACCAGGGCGAATTTAAAAAGCTCATTCATTCCCTGGCATGAGACGCTGATATTGATCAACAATACTTATCGAAGCTCGCTCACCGGACACGGGAATTTATATTCATTGCTCTTTCAAGCCTCACACAATGAAATCATTTAATGACCTCATTCATTCTATCGTGCTGGTGCAGGAGGCTTGCTGCTTATCATAAACTGCGGCAGTCACACTAATGTGCATCATGCACTAGTCCAAAATGTTACACAGTGCATCCTCGCGTAGTCGGGATTCAGCATTCATTCGGTGATAATGTATAAATATGTAATAATGCAGCTACGATGAACAGCATACATGTAGCGCTGTTTAAAAAATGTTTACATTTCTGTCTTTCTGCTTCACTGATCATGTTTTTTCATGACGCAATGAGATTTCGCACTTTGTTCAGCAGTCCTTGAACGTGCCGTAGTTGTCTGGTGTGATACGGAAGCACTCGCTTTCAACAGTCAATCCGGCCTCTAAAACCTGGATTGTGTCGCGAGTGAACAATGGCAATTGAAGAGAGAAGGGGAAGGAAGGTTCTGGAGCTGAATCTAATCCAGGGCTCCAGACTGCGACTAAAATAGGAGACATCACAAGTACATTTTTCATCTACTCGTGCATGTGCGACCAGATAAAAGAACGCCCGTTGACAAGCGGCGCACTTTGTCTTTTATTCCAGTGAGAATGAAGAATAGTCTGAAACGTGTAGTCGATAGACGTCAGCTTGTCACAGTCTAAGCCTATCGATGCCAGCGTGTGTGATCGCTCACGTTTCAGTCGCATTCGATCGACTTTTCTACCATCTTTGTTTACACATTTTGCCTGGCTCTCATTTCTTCTGTCTCTCTGGCGGCAGCTAGCCAGCTAGAGTTATCTGGTCCACAGACTCCAAGTGTGCCTTTCTTTTTGGTGACATTTTGTCTTTAAAACAGTCGAGCCATGCGATTTGTTCGGAGCTCGTTGGTGTCCCACGGGGAAGCTACGATGTTCATGGGGTATGTGCTAACTTACTTTTTTAAGCGTCACTTGACGACCTTGTTCTCTCTGCTCTGATTTTGAGAAAGACATTGAAATCGTTATTTTTTCTGTTAAGTGTGTTATTTTTCACATTAACGCACGAACGGGGTAGTTTGCCAACCCACATGAACTCCTAAAGAGGAAGAAAAGAGAAAAACACCAACGAAGAAGAAGGCGGGCCGATGTGTGAGGAAAAGAGGGCCATATTGGAGTTAATAGTATTTATCAGTAATACAGTGAAAACGAGAGGAAATGAGAGGAATGTTTACTTTGCAAGTACATTTCACTGTGCGCCCCTAGGTTTTCTGCATGCGCTCCAAAAATTTTACATTAGGGGCCGCTGTGCTCCGAGTACAAAAATGTAGTCTGGAGCCCTGATCTAATCTAATAATTACAACAGTCGCTTTTATTGCAAAGGGTGATCCGAAATCGGAGGAGAACGTCAACATCAAGCTAGCAGGTGTGTCAAAAATAAACATTTTTATCACTTGTATCACTGACTGTTTACTTTGATTTTATTTCCATTTTTTGGTGAAGCGGGGATCTCCTGTATTTGTACTGTAGAAAGCATTTTGTTTCTTTAAGAGCTGCTGTTTGTTTCTAATCTTTACGTGTCCCACACAGGACACAAGACCCTTGCAGGAGGACATGTGTGACTTTTATGCCAGTGGCTCTGGATATGCTTATGACAGCTACTATACTGAGGTGCTTCTTCTACTACAAATACTACTACTAGTACACACACACACACACACACACAGGGTCATCATTTATATGTTTTTGTCAGGATATTCTGACACATTTATTGAGATATTTCTTTTTTAATGTCATTTGGTAACTTTTTCAGAGTGCATGTGGGCTGCAGCGTTATGATATGATAAATGGGAGATTATACTGCTTGTTATATTCATAATACATACATGTAAGTATGACCAATATGTTATTAATATGTTATTAATATGTTAGTGTGTTTTAGTTCGTCAATTCAAGTAAAGCTACACAGTTGGGGGTGGGTATTTTTACCGATGGCTAAGCGCCTTCCAAAGGTTTAAGTTGAGAGTATAGTGACATCTAGTGGTGGAAAGTTTTTACTGCCACGATTCAAACTCAAGCGCAGAGTATACATGTACATGTATTATTATGACTGGTAATGTTAATTAGGGGCCTGCAAGCAAAGCGCGAAAACTGTGCGACATCATACCGAAGGCTTAATATGTTCAATTAACATCTCTCAACATTTGGCACTATTCTTATGATTTCTTTTCATAAAATGAGATTTTAACAATAATAATGACTTGAACCTACCAAACAGGTGACCTGTCATTCATTCGACAAAGCCTGTAAGCTGAAGCTGAGAAGTAACACCTGCTACTGCTGCTACCTGTACAACTGTGAGAGGTAACCTTGACATCATTTTGCACACATAGCGTGTACTTATCTACATAGATAATATAAATAAATATATATACTGTATATATTAATGCCATTACAGCACAGACTATCACCCTCAGTATTTTGAGTTCACCGGTGTCAGCAGCTGCTGGGATGTGATCCATCTTCATCGTCTGCTGTGGGCCTCAGTGGCCCTCAACGTGATTGGCCTCTTCCTTGGAATCATCACTGCCGCCATCCTCGGAGCGTATAAGGACATGGTAAGAAGTCCAAGTAATTTGTACTACTGTACAATGTTAAAGTACAGTAAAACAGTATAGCACTGCATATGTACTGTATACACATGACTTGTGCAATAGAATTACTGTTCTGTATTAAATATAGAATATATATTGGAAAGAACTAAAAACAGCATCATCCCGGCGGGCTACTTAGTACCCTCCTTTCACTTTATATATAAACATGTTTTGTCACTGTTCCCTGCAGCAGAAGCCCCTTCCACCGGTGGCCCCAAGCCCAGCACCGCCGCCCCACATCCTGTACAACCCCACTCAGCACATGCTCACCTATGCTGGATTCTGTCCTGCAGGACAGAATCTACCTGCTTACCCCAACTATCCAGTCCCGGTGCAGGTGGGTCACCACACAGAATGTCACTTTCACATACTGGAATGCAGTATGCTGCTGAACAAGAGGTAATATACTGTATGTCCCACAGCCTAACAGCAGCTTCCAGGGACCTGCCACCCCACAGATGATCCCAGAGGGGGGACCTCCTGGCACTTCCTGTCCCTCTGAAGAAACCCATAGCCAGCCGCCCTCGCAGGGCGTCACCCAGGAACCAGGAGGAGGTTTCATGCTCACACCCAATGCTCCAGTCCTATATGCATCCTCCAAAAGCCCCTTTGAGAAACCTCCCCCTTACGCCTACTGAGCCCTCAACCAAAACAAAAAAAAAAAGTGGCATGTTGGGTCATTTGTGTGTAGACTTTTTACTTGGAATAAGTTTGATAGATGACCTTGTAGCTGGAGACGTCTAGGAAGGATGCCGGTGTCTATCTGTGTAGTGTTATACAGTATGTATTTCAAGTGCATTCATAGGTCTCCAGTGTGTAGTCTACCATTGCAGCTGTTTGTTATAACCACCTTTAGATTGCAGGTGCTCCTGTGTGTTGTCTCATGACAAATGCACTACGAATAAGGGCTTTCTTTCACCAGGAATATAAGATTAAAGAACACCAATGTGGCTGCTACATTGTTTGTATGAAGGTGTCGTATTGTCAATGTTAAGTAAGTTCAGAATTAAGCGAGATATGTTTCGTGTTACGCGTCGCAATAGCAGGGAGTTAAGTGTGTGTGATTTATCAGTCAGCATGTGTACATGAACCACCTTCAGCAGCACAACATACAAACAAGTATTTTCAAAGTACAATTTGACTCTTGACGTTCATAGAACTCTTTATTTTGCTCTTTAAATAGGATTGTAGCATTGTACGCATACGGAGCTGGTAAAAAGAAAACAAATTAAATCTAACGAGCATTACAATATACACCACAATAAAAAAAAAAAAAGATAAAATTTCTGGCATTCATTCATGAGAAAACTATATGGTACATCATGGAGTTAAGCCAAACCGGAGCCCTTTGGACTATCACATTGCTCCTCCAACATTGTTTTTTTCTGCATTTTGGTTTACTTAGCACCTATGAAATAAAGTACTAAAGATGATTCTGCAAAGTTTTACTATGTTTCCATTGCTCTCAGTCCCCGTAAGGGATGCAAATCACAGCTGTATTGTTTTGTGTAAGATGTATTTGAGACCTAAGTGTTTCACTTCAATGCACGATAACCTCGGTGAGAATATTGCAAGGTAGTTTTCTGTCTATAAAGCAGTGTACAGTCACATTATTTACACACTCAGTATATTACAGCACACTCCTTTTCCTCTCAGTAGCTTGTATGGTTTGTTGGATGCAGTGCACTTCCTCTTCGTTGCAGAGACGGCCCCCTCCTTCTCCCCCTCCCTGTGCTTCTTTAATGAATCTGTCATTGTTGGACTGGATTGCAGTGGGTGTTAGCAGGAACACGTTTGTCAGGGAACAGGATTTGGGCCTTTAGTGTACAGACAGTGATGCAAAGGGCATGAGGAGGGTTGGCTGTCAGTCAGTGATCAGTGTGCTGCAGCTTTGTGAAAGAATACGCCTTCTTGTAGAGGCCTCCACAATATAGGGCTGGTCTTCTCAGTAGGCACATGGTTGATTTTTTTTTTTTAAAGATTGCAAGTAGACACGTAGCGGTGCCGTGGTGGAGAAGAGATCAAGAACATGGCTTCACGTCTCACCACATCAACCTGCAACAATGTGCAAAGGTTTTCTAGAAATCACGAGAGGCATGTGGATGGAGGGAGGACTCCTCTTGCTTGGGGTACCTAACAGAAACATCCTTTTCTTCAAATTGGACCTTTGGCCGCTTTAGGTGGCAGGAAACATGGGTATTGGCCAAAAAAGCTCAGGTCACCTGTTGGTATACAATCCCAGGTCCAGTCAGCAGACCTGGGTCTGACTTATGCTCTTGAGGGCTAAGATGGTAGGGCAAGAAAAGCATTCCATCCCATGACTTCTGCCTGATGAAGTGGAGATCGCATGTTGGCTTATTGATTTACTTAGACTGCTTAAAGTCATTGCTAGTGCCTGGTCAAGTCAAAGACAAAAAGACAGGGTGACCATTGACTTAGGGTCCACTGGGACCACAAGACCTGGTTTAGAGTTTGACATTTCAATCTAATACACCTCCTCACTACTCGAGGTTTAATCTCATAAATAAACTGGAAACGATCTCCACTGTTTTTCAATGACTTGCTTTGGCAGAGTGAAGGTCACTGGTTTGAATCCAGCAGGGGGCAGGAGTGGGAGCGGATGTCGTTGTGTTTTTCAATCGCCTGGTCCAAGTCCAACGTTTGTCCATTCACTGTGACCTCCATACAGCCACTGTAGGGCGCAGACACCAGGGTGGAGACCAGGGGAACATCTGAGGGAAGAAATGACAACACGACTAAAGCTGTAATTGAACCACCATGTAAACCACAGCACGCACTAAAGACATACAGTATATCAACGTAGTTGATACTTTTCTTCCAGAAGCAGACTGCATTACTGACAAAAAACGTCCAAAAGTGTATTTGTACACTGATGGGAAACGATCCCAACATCATATGACATCACAATGTGTTGTTCTACTTAAGAGACTGTTACTGTCTTTAGCTAACTCTATATCCATGTGTAATTCAGTAGCAACTCCTTTTATTTGTTCCAAATGTTTCCTCTTTTTCTCAAATTGCCTTTTCCTGAAGAGACTTTTTCTGCCTTGTGATTGCCTGAAATTGCCTTAAGGTTAGTGGTTAAAGTGAGCAGCTGTTTCATGGACATTTTGATACATTTGAATTTGCATATGTGAGAACTATAAATGTACTTGACCCCCTTTATTCCCATAAAGTTATTATCTTGACCTTAGGTCATGTTAGGTTTAACACCTACACATTATGCAAACAAACATGGCAAACGTCATACACTGAAAAAAATCTGGAGTAACATTTACTTAAAAAAGGCTCAGTAACTTTTTCCACGTAGAAAATCTAAGTAAATACTACAAGGGTCATTCCCAAGTAAGATCTACTTGCTTTTTAAGAATGATTAAAAAAAACAAAAAACATCTTAAGTAACATTAGCATATTGCTTTACCTCATAAAACTTCTCTGAAAAATGTGTTAGTTTTACTTCGACTGTGCTTGCAAATTTACCTTTTTTCAATTAATCCCTACTTGCTTACTGCAAAAAATCCTACATAAATTTCTTAGTTAATAAAAGCCGTAATATCCCATGTATTTTTTTCTAGCTTTCAACCTAACGGTGCACCAAATTTATGACCATGTTTAATCTTGTGACATCTATACTTCGGAACTACAACTAATAGTTGAAATACTATGGCACTCGCAAGTCATCAGTTATAAGAGAGCTCCCAAGGAGCTTGTCAAACCATCTGAAACCACAGGAGGTCATTACTCAATACAACAGTGTGACTCTCAGTGTCATCTTACAAAGAATGCTAAACTCATCACACAGCAAATTAACACTAAAATAATAATAATAATAATAATAATAATAAAGGATACAAGACAAGTACCAAATGTGAGTTTAAAAGAACAAACAGCTATTAACTTTTACCCACAATGCATTTAGTCCCAGCAGGTCATTGGCCAACAGCAGCCATGTCTGGCGGGCCACCAGAGGGACGAGGGTTTTCTCACATGGTTTACATGTATAACTAAAGTAACATGTACTGTGACATCAAAACATCTTTTTTTTTCCCAGTGTACATACAGTATCACACATGCGTGTGCTCACCAGGGAGACCTCCGATGAAGGTGCTGGAAGGAGGCAAAGGGTCCATCTCTGCATCTTCACTTCGTCCAGGCTGCCCATCAACCAGCAACTGTGTGAGGTTGCCTGAAATCTTCAGTTGGATTTCATGACTTTCGCCATCACAGAGGGGAGCCGGGGAGCTGGCGATGATGATGTCACCGGCTGATACCAGAACAAACTAAGACAAACAGTTTTTCAGATTTCAGAACACTGCCATCAGTGGGGGTTAATACTCACAGGGTGTACTTACATCTCTCCACTCATCAGTACCAGGATGATAGTCAGCAAGAGCGATGGAAAGGGGGACAGTGTCTTGGTGAACAAGAGCAAACAGCACCCCAACTGCAGATGTTGGATATAGGGACAGACGGACGCTCAGGTTTTGTGAATCTAATAAGAAGGGTAGAGAAGAGAACAACGTATTAACAAAAATGAGGCAAAAAAAATGTCTAAACACACACACACACACACACACGGCACCATAGCTGATGTTGAAGAATGCAAAGCCTTTGCCAGGATAATATGCTCCAGGATTCTCTGTGCTGAAACACTGAATGTTCTCGTTGGTCGTTATGCTTTCTTGCATCGACCTGTCTCCGGTCAACCAGCGCCATTCCTTCATACAGCCGTCCAAACGCGGGTTCACCTATAAACAACAGCAGGGGTTGACATGAGCAGGCAGTACATTAAGAGGGGGAAAAAAAGGTATCATAAAACCCAGACCTTGCTGACGAGGCTGGTCTCCTTGAAGGGGACTCCTCCCACAGTGAGGTTGAGCTCATGCATGTCCTTCTTTAAAGTGAACAGGTCACCGTTTACTGCAATCTTCATGACGGCCTCCCTGTCAATCTTAATGACAAGACTCCGCCCCTGCTCCTCTACTGAAATCTGGTAAGAAAACAAGAAATATGGAAGGTAGTTCAAGTCTGAATGAACTGACAGAGGCTAACAGAGGAGCTGACATTTGATAGAAAGTGCCAACCTTTCTCCACTGGCCGTCATTGACCACAGGTCCGCTGCTGGTGACCCTGCTGACTGAGCCGTACTTCAGTTGCAGTTCCAGCTTCCCATGATGCATCGCAAGCACTATCCAGGAGCTGTTCAAGTGACCCCCGGCAAAGAAGATCACGCCCTCTGGGTCGTAAGTGCGGAAATCAAACTCTGCGGAAAAGCTGGAACAGAAAGAACAAGTAAATGTGTGTATGCAAGCATTACAAGCCTAAAAACAAGAGGAAATTATATTTTTAAATCACTTATTCAATTTCATGTTGTTGCAGTTAAGTGTCACTACCACCGGGTTATTATCATAGCTGTATCTATATTCTACAACCATGAGCCAAGGAATATATTTTACATTAGAACAATCTCAAGGCATTTAATTGTTCTGCCTGTCACTGTACTGTCATTCCTAATCACATGACGATTCCAACATTGGGCCCTCACTCTATTACGTTTTTTCAAAAATCTATTAATAAATGACTGCTGTTTCGTCATTGACTACAACCTATTATTGTCCAAAAATATGCTTTTTAAGCAATTTTTTATGTTTTCTTGGCCTAAATTAAGCATTTTCAAGCATAAAAATGACTAAATTAACTGAAAAACAAATACAGTTTAAGGGCCTAAAGAGCGTTGATTAACTGTAGTCTACACTGGCCACTAGGTGTCACTATTCACACACGCAGTAGACTTGATCACAGTCAACAACAATTATTGCAGGTTTGAATGATCTCATAACAGGCCCAATAATAACAATCACCATCATCTTCATAATCATAACACATGGTACGGTTGTGGCCATACTAAAATACAACTCTGAATCCCCAAAGACACTACCTGTACATACGTTCGGATTTATTGAAAAGACTCACAAGCATAAATCTTATTTATGTCTTAAATGGCTTATTTTGTCTGATTATATCGACTATATTGGGTAATATGAGTGTAGGGGTGACTGTAGGGGTGTTATTGTATGTCTGGAGAGCTCCAATAATATTAAAAAACGTACTTAGGTCGGAAACAGGCAGTCTATGTTCTAACTAAAAAGAAAAAAATTTGCTTTATATATAAAGAATCCTACTTTGCAGTCGGGTCTGGAACCAGTTAACTGTGATAAACGAAGGACTACTGTACTATACTACTGACATAGATAGATCAACATTGAGACATTATTTTTAGTAAATAGAGATGCCCGATATTGGCATTCTTACCGTTATCCGATTTACCAATACTGTCCAGCACATCATTACCGATACCATTATCAACCAATACAGATATTGGCAGTAGTTTTTCCCTCAAGCTAATGTCAGATCTCATCTCGTCTAATGAACACATTATGCTGCTTTCACTGTGATGCCACTGGATCCATTTCACAAATAAACACTGCTCGTGCAAAATAAGGCAAATACTGCAATGTAAGTGACAGAAAAAGTGCCATATTTATTTTAAAAACTAGGCATTAAATAGGCCTTAAAAATTGTGACCAGTTGTCAACTAAAATAACATGTTCTCCTATCACAGTGGTTCTCAATTATTTTCTGTTATGCCGCCCCCACCGAACAGGCTAAAACTCAAAACTGAAACCAGGAAAATGCAACAAAATGGAGAGCTGTGAATCATAAATGCGTATTCAAGAGTAAAACTGCACGTTGACTTTGATAAATTTGTACATGTTGGCAGGTCTGCAGTAACACTGAAAGTAGTCCCTGCCTCTCATGCCCCACCTGACAGTTCAGGCCCGCCCCAGTATTTGAGAAGCACTGTCCTATCAACAAGTAAGACAGGTTAGTCTTAGCAAATTCACAAATAAGGATGCAATTAAATAATGCTGGCAACCTAGAGTTTGGAAAGCTGCACATTTCTAAATAGCACAAACATCTGTATTAAAAAAAAAAAAAAAAAAAAAAGTGCCAAGTATGAAACTCTGGACTAATACAATCAGTGAAATTATAAACTGGACACATTCAGTTTAAATGATTTACTGAGTTAGCAAGTGTGTGAAATGTGCAAGTGTTGTTGCTGTGTGGACCATGGCGTATCACGTGCCCATATCATTAGAAAAAACGATACCGATATGAACAGATATCACATTTTTCTGCCAATATTTAATATCGGCTGATGGATATTATTGGACACCTGTAGTAGTAAATAAATAAGTTTGGACTAATTAAGTGGAATTTGATCATTTCCTGTAGCACACATGATGGATGATCTCTCACGTCGCACTAACGTGGAACAGTGGTTGATGAGGCCCATTGGACATATTCTGAGACATAATGATTAGAATGAACCCACTATGTAATTGGACGCTATTTGGGGACATGGTGATTGATTTTTTTTCTTCCTGCTTGAGAATGCAAGTAAAATAGAGTAAATAGAGTAAATGGTAACGCAACACTTCCTCACCCAGTGTGAATCCTTCGACGGAAGCGCAGCTTCATCACGGGCAAGCCACTGAACATGCTGCCCAGATACAGCGAGCGGGAGTTCCTCTTCAGAGCCGGTGTGATACAGGGAGTTATAGCCTGCAGAGAAACAAATGTCACAAGAGTTTTTCGACAAGTTGGAACTTGTATAATTTAAAATATTTTACAGAACGAGAAAAGAGCTCATATGTTATACAGCTAAATGAGCTTAAATCAAAATGTACATTTTCACCTTACAGCTCTTGAGGTCCTGGCCCAGCTTCATGCCGCGACGGCCGTCACAGAAACAGAGGAAACTCCCCGGTGTGTTGAAACACTCCTCCGCACATACATCTGCCTCACACTCGTCAACATCTTAGGAGGTGACGCCAAGGGTGAGAGGACAAAGGATTACAAGCGACGTAAGTACAGAATTTAATCAAAACATGAACTCCGTGAGGATCTGAATACATGGGAACTGGTTCCCTGTCAGCATATTGAGGAATGTAAACAACACTCAAGTCAAGAGGGATTTGACGTTAACCGTGCCGTTATCTTTCCACTCTACATGTATAACCTTACATGGCCATGGAGCGACTGTCTATAAAAAACAAAATAATTCTCAGAGGAGAGACACTGAAGTTAAGTAAAGTCTAAGTAAAGAATAATGGGTTCGCTATTTTTCCGTCTGCTTTCTTTCTTTAGTTACCTTGTTATTCCAGTTTGGATGCTGCTTTTGATCAAGCAGACGGCACAATTGCATATCAGAAACTAATGGTTTTCTGCTGCTTATCCCGTCCAGGGTCACAGGTGAGCTGGAGCTTAGCCTAGCTGCTCTATCAGAAACTCAAAATGTGATATACAGGCATCCTTCACTACATTGCGACCTCACTCTATCGGGATTTTTCACCAATTTATGAATAAATAAATGATCACTGTTTTGTGGTCGAATACAGCCTATTATTAGTCAAAACATTTGCAAATATAAGCAAGCTCTAATAATGCTAAAAAAAACATATTTAGAAGGTCTTAAACAGGTTTTCTATGCTTTTTTCTATGCGCTAACTACGAAAATATTCCATTTATATATAAGGAATCCTACTTCGCAGAAATGAATTTAGCACGGTCGGGTCTGGAACCAATTAACCATGATAACCAAGGGACGACTATACAGTACATGCAGTAGTTGCAATGCCTATTGTAGTTTCTGTATTGACCAAATAATTAAAAAAAGGTCTTGGGTTCTACAGGACTTTTTCTATAGGAGTGGATGCAGAATGGACCAGAGAAGACAAATGGCCTGTTACCTACTTAAAAAGTATTTCTCACAATGTTCTAGCACTCCTTTGCTGACCTCACAACACAGCTGCATCAACCCCCACTGATGTTGAAACTGCCCCTCTGTGTGTGTGTGTGTGTGTGTGTGTGTGTGTGTGTGTGTGTGTGTCTCTCTTACCGCTACAGCTCTTGTTCTCATTGTCATACATGTAGCCAGGATCACACAGACATTTGTAGCCCCCCTCGTTGTTCTCACAGCGAGCCGAACCACACATGTTAAGGTCTTCACACTCGTCCACATCTTAAGAGGCACACAATGAGGACAAAAATGACACCAGTGTTTTATAATCAAGAACAGCATATTGTTCCATATATTAAAATGGGCAACAACAATATGGGAAGGAGTCGTTTGGAACATCATCACTCAAATAGTGGCAAAGTTATGTTTATGTCAACAATGTCAGACGTGTGTGCTGCTGCTCACCATTGCATGTGTGGCGTCCTACCAGCATGTAACCTTGGTGACAGGAGCAGCGGTAACTGCCCATTGTGTTCTCGCAGTCATGGTCACATCCACCATTCCTCCTGCTGCACTCGTCAACATCTGTCAAAAGAGGGTGGGGGTTGTTGGAGAAGAGTCAGATGCAGGAAATATAATATGTTAATTACAATGTTTGGTTTGTGCAATTAACTCATGTTCACATGTTCAAATTCCCCTGTAGTAAAGGTTGAATTTCTTACTTTTCGGTTGGAAACTTCTTATATAGTCTATGATTAGTAAGTCTGTAATACTGTTTGGAACTTGACATTCTTCTTCAGTGGAAAAGACTCAAGAAGAATGAAACCTCTTGACTTCGTCTCAGTAAGGTGGCAAGATGACTCACAGTGGAAAAGTGTGAATTCAGTAGCTTGGAAGCATATTCCCCTCCACATAACAGTGTGTGCACTTTCCAGTTTCTGCTTGGACATTTTATCTTGTATTTCCACATCTAAAAGTGGAAGCTGTGACACTGAGCATATTTAAGAGACAGAGCATCCCCTCCTGCATATCCATTATTGGTTTTGACTGTCAAGTTGCAGCAACAGAGTGAATGTCCTCTTTGTTTAAATGTGACACGTAAAATGTGCAACTTGTGTACTAACCAACCTAAAATAATCTATTAAGTGAAGCATTTTGTGGAATTTTCCTTAATTTCACACTGAATATTGCACAATAGTGCTTAACAATGACAAAGTTTTGGTATACGCACGAGCTGGGTATCAGTTGGTGCAAACCCATTAGGACAGACGGACCTTGTGGTCTATGTTCTAGAGCAGGGGTCTCAAACTTGCGGCTCACAGACCATATTTTGCGGTCCCCTGCTTGACATCAAAGTTTCGTACAAGTGTGCACCCTTGGGAGATGGTCAAAGGCAACTACTTCTACTGTGGGGAATGACAAACAACGCTGTTAACTGTAAACAGGTAACTTTGGCAACTATTTACAAAACAAGTGTCTCCCAGCATGCCTTGCAGCACCTTTTTGTATATAGCTGTTCAAAGTACTTGTTTAGAGTTAACATAGTTGTTTATTATTCTCCACTAGTTGTAGTAGTTATCCTATGTATTTGTTACAGTATCTATCTGATGCGTGTTGTGATGTGGCTGTGTGATGGTTATAGCACTATTTCTTTGGTTTGGTTTGGTTTAATTTAGTTTATTTGAACATGAAGGTTACAATAGAATACATCTCATGAATCATTTTTTCACAGTTCCACATGTCCAAAAGGAGTAGGAAGAAGCAAAGCTTATTTAATCCTACCCCCCCATCCATTCTACATCTGGTACAGTACATGTAGTTCACTTCCTGCATTCCATGTCATGTTTTCAGTGATATTCAGGATAATACATAATAGATAACGGTAAGACACCCCTCCCAAAGAGAAAAAAAAAATATATATACATATACATTAATAATAATAATAATAATAATAATAATAATAGATACATAAATAAATAAATGCTTAAAATAAATATGAATAAAGAACAAAACCTTTTTTTTATTATTATTTTTTATACACACAAAAAAAACAAAAAAAATAACAAACCTGGCAGAACAATCATTGTGATGATCAAGACTCTTCTGCCTTGTATTTAGCAAACATCAATTGCTTGTATTGTTTTTGAATTTGCTCATCTCTGTACATTGTTTGAGTTCTTTACTCAATCCGTTCCATAATTTAATTCCACACACGGAAATACTGTGGGTTTTCAGCGTTGTTCTCGCATATAAATGTTTTAAGTTTAATTTTCCTCTAAGATCATATTTTTTCTCTCTGATTGAGAAATACTTTATTGACCTCGTGTCGTGTCTGATATATTGACAAGCTAGTTGTAAGTTCTGTTTTGGCTACTGCTTGCCCAAATAAAGAGCAACTTCCTTAAAGAAAGCTTAAGTGCCTATGAGCATGTCTTGGGTGACTCAAGATTGCCACAATATTATACCTTTATTGTTATGTTTTTTTCTTTGTTTATTTTTTATTTATCACCATGGTCTACAATAGCTCAGGCTGTTACAGCTTCCGGTGGTGTTTGTTGACAAGTTAGTCACTTGGTTGAAATCTGATTCCTGACCTGACTTGTTGCCTGTTAAGCTGAGTTTCAGACCCCTGCTCGAGAGAGTACCATTGTTGTTATTACAGTTTTCAGTGTACTGTATCTGTTTTTTTTTAAATCAATAATTCTCTAATATGTGTACCATAATATGTGTACCACCCTAGTGCCAGCTGGTTTAAAAATAGCCACAGCTGAAATAGAACAGAAATATAAGCTCTGAGATGTGCAAAGTAAATGTCTAAGTGAATTTAAGCAAAGAGACAGCTGTCACAAACCAGATCACAAAGGTGACAACATGACAGAGAAGCTGGGTATGATAAGTGGGACAATCTCTGTTGACCTCTAATACACAAAAGTTCAACAGTAAATCTCATGGTGATGACAGTACCTTTCTCACATTGGGTCCCAGTCCAACCTGTAAAACAGTGACAACGGAAGTCTCCCCTTTTGTCCTCGCAGCGCACCGTGCCTCTGGGATTACAGGGGGAGGGGGAACACTGGTCGGGAATGTCTAAATGCGGGGAAAACACAGACACAACAAATGTGATGTGATGTTATAGTGACACTGGACAGACTGAAGGTCTTGTGTTGTGCATATCAGAATAAAAATAGCTTAATGCTGGCTAAGCTCCCTTCCAAGAGATGTCCTAATTCAGTCCCGCCCAGTAAGCATGGCCTTTGGCTCAGAACAAAACCAAATGAATATTACACTACATGTGGTGTTCTTTTGTCTCAGAAATGCCGTTTCCTTTTGGTTTGCTGGGGAGTCTGTGCATGTCTCTGCATGCAAGCTTGAGTTCAGAGTGTGCAAGGCCTGGAGGAAGACACAGTTGGTACTAAACGTGTACAAATCCCACACTGTGTATAAACAGTGCCATCAGCAGTTATATCAGCAGTTTTTATATCAAATTTGAAAGATTACGCTTCCTTGTCAGCAGTAGTCTAACCACAACAATAACACTTGGACAAGCTCCGGATGTGTGCTGGTACTGAACTCAAGATGTTCATTGCTGTGTGTGCGCTGTGCACAGTTGACAGATAAATAGGAAACGAGCCAAAGATCTGCCTGTTCCGCTGATAACAGCCACTGGCATGTGCTGATTTGCAGGGGGGGGAAAAAAAAACTATGCATGACATCACTTCAACATTAACAGAGGAATGCTAAGATCTGGTACGATCCTGCTGTGCCTCCCACAATTAGAAGAAGCCAGAGAGGCAAACACAAGTAGTTAAACAACGTGGGAGACGCAGCTACTGTGCTGACCTAAAGTAGAGGAAAGGAAGAGCTGTCTTTAAAACACAACAAGCTGAGTCACAAGCCCTCCACTCAGAGCTGGATGAGGTGTGCTGTACACTGATGCAGCAAAAATTCTGTACTCCACTCACGTCAGACTTTATTCGCGTCACTCCGCTCCCTTTCCTGATAAAGGATCTAAATAGTGTGTGACGAAGGAAGGGGTGTGTCTGTCAATCACCAATGTGCAGCATCTCTGCACTGCATCAATGTGCTGCAATGTTACTCATCCATAGCACGCAAGAATACAAGAATGCAGAAGCTGAGTCTACTTTAAGTGAATTGGATTGTGACACTTCCTACTGCAGTATTCACTTCTGCAGTGCAGTCCTAATCCTCTGCACCTTCTCATTAACACTTGGTGCCCCACTAAGGATATGCTAATACTATTCACAGAAGAGAAGCAGTAACGTACGGTAGGGGCCAAAGTAGGTCAAAATAATAATATAGAGCAATTAGATTTTCATGTTAAGACATAGACAAGAAGATGTCAAACCTACTGTGGACACATGTGGTCAGATCCTGTTTCATCTGATCTGACCGTCCGAACGCATCCAGACAACCTTAGAGCAGCAAAAAGCAAATTAGAAAGTTAAGCAACACATTGAATAAGAATAGCTGAACATTGTGGGTAGGGATGCCAAAATGTGACTTACTTCCATACTTGGGATAGAAGTATTCCTAAATGAGGGGAAACATGGACAACAAGAGTTCATTAAAATAAACACAGTTTAAGAATGCGTTCATTTGAAACACGACTCGTGCTTTTTCTTTTCATACAAGTAGTTGCACTATGTCTTTATACTTGTGGGGGTTAAAAGTGATTGCCATTTAAGCACTGAACACCAATTCCATATAGGTAAACCACAGGACACTTCATTAGGTACACTTTAGCAATCCTGATGAAAACCAATACAATAGCTGTATTCCAGTTGCACATATTGGTGTGTATGAGAGTGCATGAAAATATGAATACTTTATGATAACTGCTTGCGCCCCCCTAAAGGATGACGCCCTTTGCCAGAGGCGTCCTGCATTCCTGATAAAGGAAAGCATAATCATTCCTGCCTCTTGGCTGCTTCTGTACCCCTCCAAAAATCTTGCAGCACACACAGAAGCATGGTGGAGGCCCAGCTGCTGCAGTGTCAAGTCATTTGACTTCTTTTAGACGTTTACTCAAGATGACAGATGTGACAGATTACCACTTTCCATTCCTGTAAGATGTGATGAAGGAAAAAGTGTTTTTCTGAGGACAATCGAACGTAAGAACCCCACTCGCTCTCTCCCTTTGTGTGGAGTCAGAGCTGCAGTGGGGCAAAATGCAGAGTCAGAGGTGGGCGCGTTGGAAATGATGAATGCTCCTCGGAATGACAGTGCAGTCTTTGTGGCACGACATTGTAGAGAACTACATACACAAAAAAATTCTACAGCAGGAAGCCTGTATGTCTTATTCAAACTCTGCTAGATGCACTAATTTGACTTTTTCCTCAGCCCACTCAGCTTTCAAGCTAATCATCACATCTAACCTGTGTCAAGTTCACCCTCCCTCAAACAGGAAATAGTAGAGGCGATCGATAAACGGAGTAATATCACACAGCACAGTGGACACTGAAGGCATCGTCTGACCTCACGAACTACACCTATTCAACTGAACAGACTAATACCTAATGTGTCATTCTCTGTTGAATGTAATATTTATTCACTGCCTTGGGGGGGGGGGGGGGGGGTTGGACGAGAGTGCGTGCTTTAATTATATAGTAATAAAATTGTTTGTACATATTCTCATAAAACTGAATGAAAATACCTGAAGTCACGTTTTGGAGGCTGATCTGCACACTCATGAATGCAGCACAGTAATCTGCTGTAAATGTCTGAGCGCATGCAGTGTGATGGATTTTGTTTGTTGTAAACAGAATATGTGCAGATTAGGGACACATGACTGTGCTGAATGAAACATTTTTCAACAAGGTTCGTTCTAAAATAAGAAAATAAGTCATGATCAGAGAGGTTTACGGGCATGTGAGATGATGTAGTTGGAGGCGTGTGTGGCAGGAGAGCACGTGAGAGGGAGGCATGCAGTTCCTTCCCATAACAGACAGGAAACTCAACCAAGCAAGCATGCTGTGGATAAGTGAAATATGTATTTCACTCCTAAAGGGACTAGACAGGAGGAGATGACACACACGTGACTGTTGTTTGTATGCATATGAAAGGGAGTGTGAAGACTGCTGTGTCTTCCAAAAAGCTGAATTGCCTAAAACTGAGTTAGTCATGCTGACTCAATGACCGCCACAGAAACAAAACAGAAAGAAGAGAGAAAACATGTCCATCAAATCCCTTAAGAATATTATCATGCTTATCATCAACAGACTGTGAATAATTAGCATGAAACAAGTTGTAAATAACAAACAGTATGTAAAAGACAAATTAAGATCATTAAATTGTAGTTTGTCAAGGTAACTAGCACACTCACTGGTCATAACATTAGGAACAATCTGAGGCTGCATGGCTCTGCAAAAAGAATGTGGATCATGATTTTCTATCTTTGAATTGAGATTCACATTTCAAGAAACTAAGAAACTTCCAGTTGTCTTTCTGACATCATCATTGGGGATCCTGGAAGGACGGCTGATGGTTTACTTTTTTAAAAATAGAAATGAAGGCAAAGACTGAAAATAACCCACCAAGTTAAACACCTGACTTTCATGCACATAATATAAACAAGGATGGCCAGGGCAGTGGAGCCAGCTCACCCTGGTTGGGGATAGTGAAGAGGAAGTGTCTGCCACTGAGTGCAGCATGAATAACTGAGTAAAACGGCAGTGTTTGTGATGCAGCTCGTTAAGTAAAATAAAATTTAAAAAACATCATAATTTCTAAATTAGATCATATGCTAGTGTGTATCAAAGCTAATTTCTCTGATTTAATGAACTCTGAGTGTGTCAAACTAAATAAAACAGGATTTATGATATGGTTTTTCTATATTGCATGCGTGGCCAACGAGTGTGCCTGCAGCAAGTCATTCATGCCTTTGCGAGCAGAGTTCAACTCTAAATTGTCTAAAGCATCACTGATGCTATATTCCACTCACAGTCTCAGGGTCATTTTCAAAGATTTCTCTGGCCTCCTCCTTGGAACAAATCTCCTCCACACACTCCCTCTCCAAGTGCCCTTGCCTGGTCTCTTCGAATACATGATTTGCTCTCCGGTGTCTGCTCAGGAACTGGTTCGCTTCTTGAGGGGACAGGGAAACTGGACAGAACAAAATATATATATATAAAGAGACCACAAGACAAGTATTACCCTTTAGGAACAATACAAGGTCGCGCCGCGTGGAAGTGCCCCCATTGGTGGGACCAAAGCTCCACTGTGGGAGTGGGGCACAGTGAAGGACGCTCTGGCATGTTATCACAATACAAATGTCAATGGGCACCTAGCACGCTAGTTAGCCACCTAGCATACCAGTGTTGACTTACTAGCGTCGGAGCAGCGCACCGCCAGCAGGATTAGCAAGGCGCCAAATGAGAGCCAATGTGTCCGGCAAACAAGCATCGTGTTGCCACTGTGTCCGCGCCGACCACCTTAAACTTTTCACTTTAAAAAGTCTCTCTCTCTCGTCGTCGCCTCTTGTGGCTGCAACACCGCAGAGGCGAATGGAACGTTCGGTCCGCAGGTCTTCAGGTACTTCTTTCCGATGATAAACTCACCACCGCGGTGTGTTTAGAGGCTAAAGAGCCGTGTGGTCCCCCCGCATGCCTCTCACTGTTTAAGCCGCTGTCTCGAATGAGGTCCGCACTGTTATGTCCTGCTATTCTCCTCCGTGCACTTTTGTGTGTGTTGTGACGAGCGCCACACGCCTTCAAAGGGGGAGTTACTGCGTTACTGTGAGGTGGGCAAGCATGCATGAGTTTGTTGATGCAGCCTTGCTTGCATGTTTGTGCCATCTGCCCTCCTCCTCTTCAAGGCTGCACATTTATGTATACATGGAAATATCACTTTAGGTGATAGTCCACTAGTTTTTGTCCACTTAAGCTTGTTTCCTTTTAAACCATTAACCTTGTTTATGTTATAATGTGATAATAATTAGGCCAATGTAAGCAGACGTATAGCCTGTCTTCTTATATTACAATATTTGCTGGAGGAATAAGCACTCTGAGGCGTCAATCAACTGCAACAAAACACTTCTTTATTCGAACAATACGAAAAAGCTTGTTACAAAACATGTCAACAGTGCCGCCTAGTGGTCACCACAGGTGCAGCACTCTATAGCGGTAAAATATGATACAACTATTCTAACTATAACTATTCATGTAAAAATGACACTTGTTACTCCAATTCATTTTTTTAATGGATAAGTGTTAATATGTCAAAGTTGCGCAATGTTGAGCGTTCATAAATGAATAGACTAGTAGGGTATAATTAGTATAATAATCAGTGTTAACTTTCGCATTTCGTTTGTGAACGCGCACCGAGCACAAAGCAGGGAACCGGACTTGACGAAGTAAGTTGATAACCACTGTCGTGGTACCGTTTAACTCTGTTTGTGGAATTCAGGTTCCATTGAGCTGCATCTTGAGCACAAAGCCTGTGTTTGTTCAGCCCCTCACACTCACTTATACACCATTGAAGACCATTTTTACCATTACACCTTGCTATGCACCATTTGATGACATTGGAGCAGGGGTGTTCAAAATGTCGTTTCAAGTATCGGTATGACGAATGATATATTGGCGTGATGAGAGCAATATTTTTCAGTGCTCATCTATGTTTATTGTCACGAATATACATTTGGGTTTTTGTTGTTGTGTTGTATTGTTACATCACTGCTCCAAGTATAATGTTTGCAAACTCAGTCTGAGCTTTGTGGGCAAAAGCCAATAGTAGTTTTTGCTTTTGTTTAGTTATTTTGTATTACTGACTTTATTTTACTCAAATAATTATATGTAAAAAAAAAAGGGAATCATTTTATAATTTTATGTTGTTGCATTGTCTTATATTGTTGCATTAACTATTGTATATTGTCAAAAATGTTTGCTTTCCTAAAATCTTTGTCCTGTGTTTTATTCTAATCATGATCAACAAATTAGAGGCGACATCACAAAATCATTTAATGATCTTGAACGCCCATCCATCTATTTTCTTATGCTTATCTAGGCACCTTTTCCTTTCCACCTGGGAGACACTGAGGTGTTCCCTGGCCAACTGCGACACGTACTTCTTGCCCTAGGTCTTCCCAGGGATCTTACCCCAGCAGGGCATGCCTGGAACACTTCACTCAGGAGGAGTCCAGGAGGTGTCCGGACTAGATGCCTTCTTTGCCTTCTGGTTCAGCTCTCTCTTCACCACAACTTTCCCACAGTCACACTGCAGACACTCCGCCGATCCGACTGTTGATCTTAGGCAGCATCCTTTTTTCGCTCGTAAACAAGATCCCGAGATACTTGAACTTCTCCATGTGGGGCAAGACGTCATCGCAAACCCATGGGGTGCAATCCACCCTTTCACGACTGAGAACCATGGCCTCAGATTGGTAGGTGCTGTGTCTCATCGCAGAATCGTCACACTCAGCTACGCCCCAGTAAACACTAAAGGTCACAGCTTGATGAAGCCATCAGGACACCATCGAAGCATCGACATCTATCTATGTCTATGGTTTCACAGTGTGTCTTCGTATCCAGATCAAACCACAGAACAAAGGGGACTTCCTGTCCATCTCACCGGATAGAGCCTTTGCTGACTTCCTTTTCGCTCACACCGTCCTGCATCTTGTTGTCATGGTGACGGACATGCCAGTGTTTGTACACTCAGACTGTGCTTTCTCTACAGAAGTGTGTTAGTGGGATTATTCCTTCCACCGCCCAGGTGTCGGACGGTTTGTGCTCAATGGCCTCACCTAACTCCTTACACACACAAGGTTTTGCTTCAACCACCGCCATAGCTATGCACCGCTTGGCTTGCCGGTACCTGTCAGCTGTTTCCAGAGTCCAACAAGCCAACCATGCTCTGTAAGACTCCTTCAGCTTGTGGGCCTCCATCACCTTTGGCGTCCACCATCAATATTGGCACCGTGACTGCCACTGTCCTCTGATCAGCTGATTCAGCAATGGAGGCACAAAACACGGCTTATTTGGACTCAGTATCTGACTCAATAGCCTTGGCCTCCCCCAGGATTGAGCTGATGTGTAACTTGGAGACTCGACGAATGGGAGATTCTGCCAAATGTTCCCAGCACACCCTCATTATGAGCGCTAGGGTGTGCATCGTCTCCCACCATCTGATCCAACTCATTACCAGGTAGTGATCAGGTGACTGTTCAGTCCCTCTCTTCACCGGTCTGTCCAAAACATACAGAGGATGGTACGACTCCAAAGTTAAATGACTACATTTTCAAGTAAATAGTATCAGTATCGACAATACTGGTAAAATACTGTATTTAGTTGGTATTGGATAGATACCAAAATATACAGTATCGCCCACCGCTAGCCCTCTGTGGAAAAGTTTGGACACCCCTGCATTAAAGGAAAAATGTTTTTCACCCACAAACAATTAATGCATGAGTACGATAGATACCACAGTCCTGTATCGCCATGGACACAAGTTACAGGGAAGAATATGATCACGTAAATCATCAACACTGCCAAATTACATTTAAACGACTTTCATGAAACTAATTTAGTATTCTGTATTTGTAGCAGTATACAAATGAGCTCTTTTATCATAAACACCACAAAAGCAGCACAAACTACACAGTCCTACTTTGTTTTTCTACAAAAGCCAGGTCAATGTATTGTTGGAATACCTGAAGAATGCAGAAGAATTACATGGATCAAAACATATCAGCATTTTATTAACACTTTAGAGGGCCCTCACAAAATACATTATGATTGTGACTCTTTGACGATTGGCTGGGAGAAATCACATAATACTACTGCTTCATTGTGAAGCGTGCAGGTCCATTTTCAATACCCAAGTTACCAAATGTGATTGATTTATTGTAATACAGTTTGGCTGTAAAAACATCATTACGCATAATCTTCATTATGTATTTTTATTTCAAGTAATTTGTCTGTACAAGGATTGCACCATGATCCACTGATAGAGGACAGGCTCCAGGTGGTCTGCAGGGAGCATATGTGACCCAAAAACAACCATCTCTTGCTCAACACTTGGTATGCGTGCTAAAACGCTCTGCTGTTTTCCAACATTTCTTGGAATTTCTCGGTAGCAACGAAGTGCTACAACTACGTCATCCAGCTTCCAGCAAACGAGCTGTCGTCGTACTTCAATACAAGTAATCAGAACAAAATGCTCCCAGAACAGGGAAGTATATATTGTATGGATGAAAAATATAGGATATACTGTAAGAAAGACATCTGTGGCAAAAAAAACACAACTACAACCGTCTAACACTATCTCCTCTTCTGGCTCTTTCCCTCATCCTCCCTCATATCCTGTGTCCTATATTTGAAATATCCCACAAGGAATAAGGACATCGCTGCCTACTGCGAGTGGTGGGGGTTGTGGTTAATCAAGGTCACTCTCCATGTGCGTGAGGAGCATCAGTCTCTGGGGGTGAAGGAGGAGGACAGGAATGGGACTTGATACTGTTGTGTTTGCTCAGGGCCTCGTCGAAGTCCAACATCTGGCCATTGACAGAGATGCTCATGCAGCCGTGATAATAGGCTGTCACTGGGGTCGCAGCTAACGGGACATCATCTGAGAGCAAGACAGACATGGTGACATTTTACCAAAAGATGTACAATATATATACAGCCATGGAAAAAATGATTAGACCACCCTTGTTTCTTCAGTTTTTGTTCATTTTGATGCCTGACACAACTAAAAGTACCTTTGTTTCGACAAATATACCAAAAATAGCTCAGAAGAATTACATTTTTTGGCAGTACAATGCTATAACTATTCATGTAAAAACTAAAGTGATTTTGGTTATTATCAAGAAAACCATGGAAGTTGCTAGATATCAGCTCTTAAATTAAACTCTTATGAGCTATATTTGTTATCATCATTATATTTGTCCAAACAAATGTACCTTTAGTTGCACCAGGCATTAAAATGAATCAATAAACTGAAGAAACAAGAGTGGTGTAATAATTTTTTCATGACTGTATGCACAGACAGGAAGATTTTCCAGTTGTGGAAACATCTAGATGGCACTCCTAATGGTTTGCCTGCCACGATAACAAATTTTACTAACAACTAGGTGGTACGCAAGTATAGTGTACGTGTGTGAGCCACATTAGTAAGACACAGAAGTTAACTGCACGTATTGCGGCGCTCACGAGTCACTGAGGAAGGGGGAACTCTTTATTTTGCAAGCAGAGCTCACAATGCACTTATCACTGCACTGAAATCGTGGAAGGTCACCACTCCACATACCAGTCTTACTCACGGTGTCATAAAAGAAAGAGCTAAAACATCACACAGCAACACAATAGGTAGGTAACAACAGACAAGACACTACCAACGAACAATGCAGAACAATAACCAACAACTATGTGAGCTCTAAACGTGTAACTTAGCAGCCATTTACAACAGTCAGCAAAGCATGCTGGGAAATCGTTCGATTAATCGATTTATCGATTTATCGATTATCGTGACAGGCCTACCTAATGCCCGATTGTCCAATAGATTATTGATTCACTCTAGCTCTCTAAAGGCCCTGTCACACCTTGACGATTTAGCCAGCTTACGCCAACGTATGAAAAATTTTGCCAATACGCTGGCGTACGTCGAATAAGTTATGGGTAAGTTTTGTATATGTTAACAGCACGCGGAAGCACGCCAGCATACGTCTAAGCCGTTCAAAAATGTTGTGCCTGCATAAAACTTTTCGACGTATGTCAACGTATGATTCATACGTCCCGCATTCGCGGGCAATGAGTTATGCCATCGTTGACACCCGTTCACACACGTTATTTGTAAGTTACGCACAAGTCGTAATACGTCAACATACCTTGAGACAAAACTATCTTAGCTTGACCAGTAGAGGGTACTGTGACACTGGGAATAGATCTAACATTTATTTTTTATTTTTTTGCGCTTTGTCTGAGAGAAACAATGCACGTTTTAATCAAGCATTATTGATCACGTCAACATAAAGTGCATAGGAGTATTTACTTTGAAAAAGAATGGAGAGATACAGCATGTTACTGTCCAAGTTAGCGTTAGGTTTGACATCAAGTTAGGTTTGATGCACTGTTAGTACTGGTCAAGTATGGAATCACAGGAGTGCCAAAATTAAAAGGGGATACATGTGGAAATACAAAGAGAAGCAATAATAAAAAAAAATATACAACTGTAGTCATATTCTTTTTCCATTTAGTCATTGTTTTTTCTGCATTCTGCATTTCTGCATTCTGCATTTTTCTGCTTTTCCTGTTTTGTCTTTGTCATTACTAAATGCAATGACAAAACGCAAGTGGAAAAGACAAATACAAAACAGGAAAAACAACGGCAAATTGGAAAAAACAAGGACAATACAGAAAAAACAATGACAAAATGGAAAAAGAATATTATTGAGTCTTTGTATTTCCACATTTGTATATTTTTGTATTATTAATTCTCTTTGTATTTCCACACATATTCCCTTTTAATTTTGGCACTCCTGTGATTCCATAGTCAAGCTGCTAACTTATCTGCTAATGCAAACACGACAGCCTCCATCTCCTCTCAGCCAAAGCTTGCCAAGAAGACACAGTTTTGTCTCAAGGTATGTTGACATATTACGACTTGTGTGTAACTTACAAATAACAGGTGTGAACGGGCATCAACGATCGCATAACTTATTGCCCGCGGATGCGGGACGTATGAATCATACGTTGAAATACGTTGAAAAGTTTTGTGCACGCACTAAATTTTTAGACAACTTGGACGTACTACGATGTATGCCGGCGTGCTTCAGCGTGCTGTTAACATATACAAAACTTACCCATAACTTATTCGACGTATGCCAGTGTATTGGCCAAATTTTTTCTACGTTGGTGTACGCTGGCTAAATCGTCAAGGTGTGACAGGCGTTGGGCATTGGGCATAAGTTGTGAACGCCGGCAACACACTACGCATTTGTTGATATAACTTGTCTATAGGTTATAGAAACGTTCTATATAAGTTACTAATACGTCATGTATACTGTACGTCAAACTCATTATGAAGACTATATGTATACGCCCAAAATTGCAAAAAAAACGTCGGCAGTTCAACATATGCCATCAAAATGATCACGTCAGGCATGCGCTGGCTAAATCGTCAAGGCTAAATCGACTAGCACTTAGGGCCCTAAGTGCTAGTCATGTCATAGCAAGAGTCCCTCTATCCCATACGACTAATTAATGGAATCCATAGTAACAGTTTGTACTTCCTCCAGAGCCAAAAAGGTACATGTTTTCGTTCTCAGGAGGGAGTTACCTGGAAGCAGGCAATAACTGGAGAGGTTGTTATTTCCAAAATTTGAAAACTCATTACATATGAAAGTGTAAAAGAAAACATAACTATCTTTGACCACATGATTATTTATCAAGAAGAAATATTGCGCAACACAGCAGCAACAGAACCGGTGTTGTAATATCGGTTAGGAGTAAACTGCTCAGCCAGCATTAATACCACTGATGAGTTCATTTTTATCAACAGTAAGGGCCTGTCCATACGAGAATGTTTTCAGGTTAAAATTGTAAAGAATTTTATAATTTCGACCTTTCATCCACACGGCAACAGCAGTCTGGGTACCCTGAAATAGTTTGGTTTTTTTTTAACAGCTTCCAGAGTGGAGAAATCTGATAAAACCGCCTCGTCGTTGCTGTGTGGACAAGCAAAACACTGCTTTCTGGGAAGGATCACGTCACTTCCCCATCATCACATGACCAGAAGTGACCGGTTGTGTACTGCTGCTGAAAAGCCAACATAATATCTGAATATTTTGGCTGGCAGGACTGCCAGTCGACATTTCCCCTATGTTTCTTTTGTCTTACACCGTACTGCAAAATGGCTTTGTCTTTAGTCTAGACAATCGGAAGACGACAGGTCTTATACGTTCTTTCTTATATAGCTTTGTTGAAGAGCGTTCAGGGAGCGTTTGTGTGTGGACGGCGGCTTTGTGTAACATGCTGAGTAGTGCAACCGACATTTTAAAGCAGAGGTATATAAAGATGCTGGATTCTGATTACTAATGATAATTCAAATACAGCTAATGCCACATTTTGGAGTAAATAAAAACTACACCAGGAGGCTGCCTACAGCCACAGCTGTTAATGCCAATGTTTTTTGACCCATCGTTGATTAGAGACGGTTATTTGCTTTTGTAGACCTTTTTTTGAACGCCTGGCAAATACAGGTGACTGATTAATTGAATAGAGGCATTAATATGAATTTTTCCCAAAACCTTAATCGCGTTTTTGTGTACATGTAAACATACATCAACACTCATTATCCACAGCACTCATTATTCACACTCCTACCGTCAGGCAGACGCTCCAGGAGTTTGAAGTCCAGGACCACAAGGCTGGCAAACAGCTTTACCCACAGGCCATCAGGCTTCTCAACGAAGCACTCACACACGCCGCATGCAACACACGCACACTCTCATAGCACTTTATTTATTTATTTATTTATTTGTTTTAATGTCTCTTCTGTTGTTGTTGCTTAATTTATTGGTTATATATGGTTATGTTTCTTATGTTCTTATTCTTTCTTTTCTTGGGAGAATGAACAGAATAAGATTTTCATTGCATAGTATAACTGCTGTTTTACCATGCACATGACAATAAAACTCTCTTGAATCTTGAATCTTGAATAAGTTTCCATGTTTGAAGCTTTGCAATAACAATATCTTTAGAACCATGTATGGCCAAAAATGTTTTGGATCACAAACAGCAGTTTCAAAGTGTAACGTTCACAACAAGAAATATAATTAATTACATTTATAAATGCAATGTCATGTTTTGAAGGTCATCATTTAATGTGTCAAGTGAACTAAATACCTCATCTCAAATATGTTACGAACTAGCAAATAAGGGTTCTGCACACAAAAAGCACTGTGGTGACCCCAATGGACACCTTTAAATGTAATGTAAAGAATACAGACAATTAATCTTCTTTTATCGTCTCAATGACATCAGATGTGTGGTGTAAATTCTAGTAACTGCAGTTACTGTAGCAGATAGACTAATGAGACCACAAAGAAAAACAGAGCATTTCTTCCTGGAATCAATCAGGATTGCCATAATGCCACTTGGCAATTCTTAGGGGGAAAGGTTTCCTGTAACTACTTGAAGTTTGCTTTGAAGACCTTTTTGGAAGAACTCTCAACAACAGCTGTTCTATAAATGGATAACTCTGCTTGGTAGGCATACTGGAATGATTACCTAGAGCTGGGGAGGGAAATTGGCCTCTATATGGTTAGCATATGTCCCTGAGTAAATGCTGATCTTCTTAAGCAATACAGACACTTCTATTTGATTTCTGTTCTTTTGTACTGACCTGGTATACCACCAATGTAGGTACTGATGGGGCTTTGCATGTTGGAGTTAAGGCGCTGCAGTGCCTCCTGCAGGGCGCCAGGCGCTACGTACTTAACAGTGGAGGAGTTTGCTGAGAGTTGTATTTCTGTAGGAGTTACACTCAGCAGCACTGTTAAGTGGTCAGGGTAGCATAACATCAGTGAGTCCAGCGTTACCACGGAAACCCCATTCAGGAAAACTTGCAGGTTCTGCATCAGATGACAACATTGCAAAGTTTAAGCCTGTTTACAGGAAATATTCCAAACTGTGCTTTATTATAACAAAAATGTATGAACTGAACATACAGCATCCTCTTCTCCTTGTGTTAACACAGCGACCGACAGTGGGACTGTGTTGTTGGAAACCAGGGCAAATACGACACCTGAGCTGCTGGAAGGACGTATATTCAGCCTTAAATCCACCTTCCAGCTACCTGAGTCACCTACACGCACATGAAGGAACAGTATACAGAGTTAACTTGCAATCCCTTGACAATAAGTAAGAAACACAGTCCCTCGCCACCTTGTGGTTCGAATTTCGTGGCTTCACTCTGATCACGGTTTTTCAAAAATATATTAATTAAATCCTGCTGTTTCATGGTTGAGTATGGCCTATTATTAGTCAAAACATATGAATTCTTAAGCTAATTTTGCCTATTTCTTGCCTAAATTAAGTTTGTCAAGCATAAAAACGGCTAAATGAATTAAAATACAAATACAGTAATCCCTTGTTTATCACGGTTAATTGGTACCAGACGCCACATTGATAAGTGATTTTCAGAGTAGGATTCCTAATTAATAAATGAAATATTTCCATAGTTAGAGTATAGAAAACCTCTTCTGGTTGTATCTTATCGATCCAGGAGGCTTCTACCGGTGCACCTGTATCTCTTACCCGTCAAACTGGATATCCGCTCGCATCGGTTTATCGTTCACAACCGTAACATATAATAGACATAATAATAGGAAAGGGACTCAGCATTGCACAGCATTGGCAGAGTTTCTTCTTGTTGTTTATTTTTTACTTCCGTTTTTTACTTTTACTTCCACTAACAGCGGGGAGCTGATCAAATCTGACTTAACTTACTCACTGTAGTCAATATTGAAGTGTGCCAATCCTTCCCCAGTGAAGAAAGATCCTGGTTCAACATACACGTAACACTGTTTACTCTTCTTCTCCAGGATGACCTCCTTTACTCCAGATGCTCCCTGGTTCATTATGTTCCAGCCCCGGATGCAGCCATCAAGTCTGGCGTTGATCTAATGGACGGATGGATGGTGAGTGGCTTATTCATTTTAGATTCCTATCTTTTTCAGAAATGTTATTCTGAACCAGCTTACAGGTTTGATGACATTGTTGGTCCGGTTGGGCAAACTAGCGATGTAAACTTTGGTCTCCAGTTTGTCATTAACAGGAGTAAAGAGACTCTCTGGACTGTTGATGCTCATTACAGCTTCCTTGCTTATCTTCACACTGATGCTGTTCTCCAGTTCATCCACAGAGATCTACATGTCATAGATGACACTTATCATTTTATTAATATCACTTCCATTACAGCAGGGATTTAAAAATGTGCAGCAACATGTAGACCAGGGCTATTCAACTAAATTCATGGTGTCCAATGTGAGGCACCGGGAGCCATTTGTGCCCCCCGCAGCACATTGTCGATATAAAATAGAACAAAAAAACAACAGCAAAAATGGGAAAAATAGAACAAAAAGCCACAATGTAAAGCGAAAAAGTTCATACAAATAACATTTTTTTCTCTTTAAATACATATAGATAACATTTTTCTCCTTTTTTGCAAAATGTTAAAACTATATACAAATATATAAATAATATAAAATATGTAGATATGTATATGAATATGAATATTTATAAAGATCTATAAGTAATAAATATACAAGTGCCACGTCACATCCTTTGATTTTTCACACTGCAAAAACAAAATTTCAAGAAAGTAAAAATGTCCCATTTTTAAGCAATAGTTTCAGTTTCTAACTTTCTAAAAAATATCTTGTCCAGCAATTTTCACATGAGAAAAAACATCTTATATTAAAAAGCATAACTAACCAATTCTTATTACGATATGTTTTGCTTTTTTCTAATAACAAGCTAAAAACTTAACTTTTGATTATTCTTCAGCAACAGATTAAGAATATTTGTCTTCAATTAAAAGTAAAACTGTTTACCTAACTTTCTCAATTTGAGAACGGGCTCACAGACAGAAAATACAGTATATCTAAAGATTTGCTGATTTGCTCATGAAGGCTCTGTGCCTTCTGAAGATATAAAAACAGCTAAAAAGAAAAAGGCAGCTAATTACTGCACAAATGGGACACATATTGTGCCTTCAAAGGCCACCTCCAAAAGCCTCCAACAAGGTTTTATGGTTTCATATACGTACATGCTGTGACCATGTAGTAAAAGGCACATTCATGCCAACATGTAGTACTTACGGTATTTTGCTGTATTTTGGTCTTTTTAAGCATCGCCGGAACTTCCTTCCTGCGCGTTTATTTTAATAGCCACATAGAAACCAACGCTACACAAAGTGTTAACCTTTCAGAACTCAAAAACAAAAACACAGCAGCAGTGGTGGCAGCTCCAATATGTAACACTGTATCGTTAGCCGGCTAGTAGCTAGCCGGTGTGGCGTGGCGAGGTGTCACTAAGCCAGTAACATAGTTCTTCGGCATAACAATGTTAATAATAATAATAACAATGTCGCTGTAGCTTGGTTAATATGCACGTCACATTATGTACTGTAAATGGAGCATTGTTGCCGGTTTTTGGAGGTTTTTTCAAATGGCTTTATAGGTGGAATAAGTGCGTCCCATTTCCAGAAAGCTCAGGACCAAGGACCAGACTTCTACCTTCACTATCACTGTTATTTTGCATATAATATCCATGTAAGTTTTTAGGAATCTGCTGCAAAAACGTTAGTCGCTCCTAAGTTTGAACTGCCCTCACCTTGTCTGGCCGCCAGTTGAGTAACCCTGATGTAGACATTCGAACCCTGATTAAAAATCTTACCACATGCCACTGTCCATCGTTGATAGCTTTGCCTCCACTGGTCACCTTGAAAGTGTGTGGATTTTTATACTGGACCTCAATGTGGCCACCTCGTAGCCCCAGCATGAACCATGAGTCCCGGGAGGACTCAGCATAGAGAATAACTCCCTCTGGGTCGAACGTGCGGAAGTCAAACTCAGCTGCAAACCTAGCAGTCAGAAACACAGCAGAAAGAGTTTGCAATGTAATAAAAAAACAATAATTACATTATGACCCCATTTCACTTTCATTCATCTGCAACTCTGTGCGAGTATACAATATTGTGCAAACAGCAAAGGTTACATTTCACGTGTTGTTTTAACAATAATGACCATATACAGTATAATTACTCATCTGTCCTTTAATAGAACAATTTGCCTTCCCTTTACTTCAATGCATAGTTATGTTTTTATAACACATAGTGAAATACAATTAAGTATACAATTAAGGGAACAACACTGACCAAATAAACCACGCAACAACATAAAGTGAAAGGGAACTGCCTCTCTAAAGCCTAACTGGAGAAGAAGCCAAAATAGTGTAATTGTTCATGCCCGTACTTTTCCGACTATTTCTTCTGGTGAAACCAAGCACGAGTGATGACCAAAGACTTTTGCGCCTTACTGTATGTTTTTTACTTGATTCTGTTTTGGTTCCTTGTGGTGTAATGCAAAACAGAAACTTAATGTAGCAGCATTCCCACCCCATGACACGTGACTGAAGGTTATTGCACTCACTTTGTGTTCTCTGGCAGGCGAAAGAGAAGATATATCACAGGGAGCCCTGCAAACTGCTCCCCCAGGTACAGCATCTCAGCATGTTTGGAGTCATACAGTTCCACACAGACTGGGATCTTTTCACAGCTGTGCTCATCGTCCGCCAAGTGAACACCTTGACGGCCATCGCAGTGGCACTTGTAGCTGCCTACGTTGTTGATACAAGTGCCACCGCACACGCTTGACTGGCACTCATCCACATCTGCAACGATGTATTCAGACCGCCTATCATTATTTTCTACATTTGGTATGTTGTAAACTTATGCTAGAATTGCTCATATAGAAGAGAACAAGAAAAGAAGACAATAATTCACTTTGGTTACAAAATGTCTTCAGATTGTTTTCAAATACTTCTTAGTCCCATCTGTTTATTTTTGTATTAACTGAAAAACATTTGTGTTACCTTTAATCTGTATATGAAGTACATGCAGCCTTTCCTTCTCCAGGAAAAGCTCTGATACTTTGTTGTAAAAGTAGGATTAGCTCCTGGTGAGTTTGGGGATATATTCCTCCATCTTGGCAGTCAAATTCATTCATTCTTTCAGCAGAGCATAAAAAATATCTTGCATTTGACTGTCAAAAAGAACACTGGCTTTTCATTTCTACGGAAGGGCCGCAAGTGCCTCCCGTCTGACATTTCTATGCATTTTATTGTCCGATTAGCAAGGATAATGATGTCACACTTACATGACAGAAATTACACATGCTGTAGAAAGTCATGGTGCATAATAATTGTTTCTGCAACATTATATTATTGGCGACATGCTGACAAACAGAAACTGGCAAGCGCCATGCTCCAACTCAGTGTGCACTCGAGAAGAGGTGCTTGCGGCAGCCTCATCCTAGGTTTCTTCCCTGTATTCAGGAAATGTACAAATTCAGCGGTCTGTACTAAAGAAAATACATTTAGAATACAGTTCAATGGACTAGTAATATTTATGTTATGTAATCATTGTTTTTTTTCTCCATCATAATAGGTTCTGCTCACTTGCCTCCCCTGACTGCACATCACTGCTAGAATCACTGGCATTTCTTTTTTTTTCAAGCGTGCAAAATTTTAATGTAATCCTACATCGTCCATGGCATACAGACTATGACTATGGATTGAGTTATTTTTAAATATTTTATTAAAGTATGTTTCTCCTTTGCCATTATGTGGTACTGACTGCTGTATTTTGTTAGGAAAAATGACATTAGTTAATTTAACATAAGGCTGTAATTCTCTCTAAGATAGCAATGGAGTGTCAGGAGTTGTGTTACTCACCATTGCAGGTTTTGGAAGTGAAGTTGTATTTGAATCCTGGTGGACACACACACTCAAACATGCCTGGGGTGTTGACACATTTAGCTGGTTTTTCACAAATACTGGGATACATCAGGCACTCATTGACATCTGAAAAGAGTCAATAGAGAGAGGCCTTAAAATATGATTTGTAAATATTTTTTTACAGATGCAATCTCTTCTGGAAAACCTAACATCACTTCAAGATTCAAGAGTTTTATTGTCATATGCACAGTAAAACAGGTAGTTCTGCTATGCAATGAAATTCTTGTTCTGTTCATTCTCCAAAAAAAGAAAGAAAACACAAGAAAATGAATAAGAACATAAGAAACATTAATACCAATAAATTAAGCAAGAAGAACAGAAGAGACATTAATACCAATAAATAAATAAATAGAGTTATGAGTGTGTGCATGTGTTGCATGCGGCGTGTGTGAGTGCTTCGTTGAGATGCCTGATGGCCTGTGGGTAAAAGCTGTTCGCCAGTCTTGTGGTCCTGGACTTCAAACTCCTGTAGCGTCTGCCTGACGGTAGGAGTGTGAATAATGAGTGTTGTGGATGTGTGCTGTCCTTGATGAGGTTGTGTGTTCTTCGTAGGACTCTAGTTTTATAAATGTCTTGCAATGAGGGGAGGGCTGCCCCAACAATGTTCTGTGAGGTCTTGATCACCCGCTGGAGTGCCTTCCTATCGCGTGTTGTACAGTTACCGTACCAAACAGTGATGGAGGCTGTAAGGACACTTTCGATCTATAGAAGCAACTAAGGATTTTGGTGGACATGCCAAATTTCCTCAGTCTTCTCAGGAAGTACAGTCTCCTTTGGGACTTCTTGATAATTTGTTGGGTGTTGTGAGGCCAGGTGAGGTCCTCGCTGATGTGTGTGCCAAGGAACTTGAAGGTTTTCACCCTCTCCACCTCAGTCTCATCAATAAACAGGGGTCTATGCGGCTCCTTTTCCCTTGTTCTTGGGTCGATGATCATCTCTTTAGTCTTATCTGTATTGAGAAGGAGATTGTTATCATGACACCAAGTTATGAGGTCCGCCACCTCTCTTCTGTATGATGTTTCAACACCACCAGTGATCAGTCCGATGACTGTAGTGTCATCCGCTAATTTAATGATGCTGGTGTTGTTCTGGGATCGTAGGTGAAGAGCGTGTAGAGGAGTGTACTCAGCACACACCCCTGTGGGGTCCCAGTGCTCACAATTCTTGAGCTGGATGTGCGATTGTGGACTCTGACTGACAGGGGCCTGCCTGTGAGAAAGTTAAACACCCAAATGTGTCGTTTGCCATAAAAACTAACTCATATCACATAACTGCGGATTTTAAGCATCGACTAACAGATATTTTACTAAATGTTGAACTAGTACAGTATTTGATGAATGCATGCCTCACAACCCCCGCTAATAAATTGTTGGTAAAGTCTTAACAGACCAAATGGTCAGCTAAATAAACAGTATATAGTGACAAACTACTTGCAAACCTGTGCCTCTGAAAGATGTGAGAAATGTTCCTCATTGGGTCAGCGCATGTTTGGAGAGACTTTGTACTGCACACACGCTCAAGATAAACAGACACAAATCAGATCACAAACTGCTAATGTGAGGCCATAGACAACTACAAATAAGTGCGATGATGTCTGCTTAAAGCTGAAGCATAAACCTTCTTTTGTGACGCCACGGGGAAAGTGTGTTGGGGGGGGGCAATCATCACCATATGTTACATATGGGGTCACTTCAAGTCAGTGAAAAAAATACTTCACACTGACTACATTATCAAGGAAATATTAAACATTTGCTCAGCTGCTGAACATCACCACTTGGCTACAATAACATGTGTCCTCCTATGTTAACAACCACGTAAGGACTCACATGAAAGATAATACATAAGTGGAAGAAGAGAAAATACTGCTTATACTATACGCATGCACACATTTCCCCCAACAGAAAGTTATCCACCATGTGTAGTGTAAAATAGTATTGTTTTGCATGTTAGTGTGTAAACACTTATTTCGATACCCCCATAGTAACACTATGTGTTCCACTTGTGTTATTTTTGGTTGCACCTTGAGTGAGGGAGGGGTTTTGTTGGTTTGTGTGTCTCAAAATAGACATTTTGAAGGGCGTCTCAATTATTTGCATTTTTTTTTGCCGTTCACGGGTGGGCTAAGTACGCAACCCTTGCGAATAGTGAGAATCTACTGAAGTTTCATGAAAATCCTGCTGCCAGAAGTCTGAAGCCCATATTTATTATTATGCCAAATGTCCGTAATACCATGAAGCCATTTAAAATGGACAGATTCTTCATAAAATGGCTGTAATTCCTACCTGGCAAATGTTAATACAGCTCTTGTTTTTCAGTTGTACCTAATCTTGTGGCTAGTGACACACACAAACCCACGTTCAGAAAATATTTTGAAATTCAGACTTTGTATTCCGACAGTATATAATACAGCTGCGGAACAGTCATGCCTTACCTATACAGTTGATGTTGTCGCTGAGGAAGTAGCCGTCTTCACACATGCAGTGGAAGCTTCCAGGGATATTGTGACATTTTTGGTTACATCCTGCTGGAAACTCAGGATCTGAACACTCATCGATGTCTGCGCAGATGACAATCGTTATTTTAAGACGTGATTTAAATTAGACTTGATATGACCTAGCCAGTTTACCGTGATTACAGCATTGCCCCTTCCAGCCAGGCTTGCAGACACACGTGTAGGAGGCTTGACCATCCACACAGCGCTCGGAACCTTGCTTGTAGCATGGGTACGGCGTGCACTGATTGCTGATTTCTACACAACGACACAGAGATTTGGATGCAATGACATATCGAACATGGCTGACTATACATATTTTAAACAATGACATCATTCCCCAAGTGTTGCCAGCTAAACATCATAAAAGTAGGCCTCACCCTTCACACACATGCGAAGATCAGGTGGAATTGCAGAATCAGAGTTTGTTTGTTTTTTGATGCCAACACGGTGGGAGCCCAGACACACTTAAACAGACAGACAGGATGTTACTATGAAGGGAACAGTCCACTGTATTTCAACATGCAAGCAGTCTGCAAACTTACCGATATACTTTGGGTAAAAGTACTCCTGCAAGATAGATTTAGATGTTACAGCTTAGAATCCAGCTCCAAATGAAGCGTCCAAGGTATAACAATGTTCATAAAAATGAAACATGGTTATTCTGTCTTTAGTGTTAAATCTGACTCATCCGATATCAAATCGTTCTATGTTATGTCTGTTATATGTTTCTATGTATCTCATTTCGATGACATAAGTAGATGCTTCCATGCCCTACTGAATATTTCCAAGCATCTTAGAGCTGGGAAAGTGGTTAAAACATTGTTATACAACTCTGTATTACAGTATCTACACAATATGTATGTACAGTCTGTTCCTGGCTGCATCTGATGGGCTCCATAAAAGTTTAATTCTTACATGTATCATTACAGTTGCAAGTAATAGTGCAGTAGCAATTCTGCTCCATTGAAACTACAGTACTAAATATTGGCACCACTGTGTTTTCTCATTCCCACGTCCCTCAATACTCTGTTTACGGCAGATGGACAGTTTCTCAAGTTAATCCTCACTTTTGCCACCAATACTGTAAAAAATACTGCTTCACACAAGAGGTGCGGTACTCAAAAGTAACAAAAGTGAGTACACCCCTCACATTTTAGCAACCATTTTTTACTACAGTATATATTTTCAAAGGAAAATGCTGAAACGTGGTTATGTCAGTGTACAGCTTGCATAGCAGTATACTGTAGATCAGGGGTCTCAAACACAATTTACCTGGGGGCCGCTGGAGGTAGAGTCTGAGTGAGGCTGGGCCGCATCAAGTATTGGGTAGTAGGGCTGGGAATCTCGGGATACCTCACGATACGACACGCGATACATGGCTCACAATAACAATAATATCTTGATACAGTAATAGGGTGAATCAAATAAATAAATAAATAATTTCACAGTTTATATTTTGCTGCATTCAGCTGGGATAGGCTCCAGCTTACCAATGACCCTAATGAAGACAGGCGGTATAGAAAATGGGTGGAATTTTTTTTCCCACATTTTTGAAGTGACTCACTCACTCTTAGTTTAGTGTAGGCTTATGTGTGCATCCTACGAGTAACATTGGCTTGCCGCTTGTCGTATTACAGTCATCTCTGAAGACAAGTCGCAGGCCGCAAAATGTGACTTGGCGGGCCGCAAATGGCCCGCGGGCCGCGAGTTTGAGACCCCTGCTGTAGATGCACTATACACTGAAAATGTTGCCATTGTTGTCTAAATAACGGCAACACAAGTGAGCGCCAAGAAAATTGTGCCCTGTCTACCGACAAGCATGATGTTGGTAGCGTCATGGTCTGGGGCTGCATGAGTGCTGCCAGCATTGGGGGGCTGTGGTTCATTGAGGGGAAACATGAATTCCAACATGTGCTGTGAGTCTCTGAAGCAGAGCAAGACGCCCTCCCTTGGGAAACTGGGCCACATGGCAGTTTTCCAACATGATAATGCAACCAAACACACCTCCAAGATGACAAGGTGAAGGTGATGGAGCGGCCATGTATGTCTCCTCCATACCTCAACCCAATTGAGCACCTACAGGGCATCCTCAAGCGGAAGAAATGTGGAGGACTGAAAGGTGTCTAACATCCAAAAGCTACATTAGTGATGTCATCATAGAGATGTGGAAGATGTTTCCAGAAGATGTTTAACATGTTCATGCTCTGGTGAATTCCATACCCAAGCGGGTTAAGGCTGTGGTAGATATATGGTGCCACACTAAATAGTGACACCGAGGACACAATTTGGACATGTTCACCGTGAGGTGTACTTACTTACACAATAATGGCTGTGTGTTGACTTATTTTCAGAGAACAGTCAGTCTCCACTGCTATACAAGCTGTACACTGACTACTCTTTTATATCAGAGTTTAATTTGTGAAGGATTGTTCCTTAAGATAAAATGCTTGCTGAAATGTGAAGGATGTACAGCGTTCATTTTTGTGAGATACTGTAAATTAAAGAACTGAACCACGGCTGTGACTTTGCACCTACGAACCCCAGAGGTGCTCTTCTTCCCCTAAGTCAGGCAAGGTCAGAGGTCGACCTTCTTACCGTCTCAGGCTGGTTCTCAAAGATCTCTCTGGCCTCCTCCTTGTTGCACAGCTCCTCGATGCACTCCCTTTCCAGGTTGCCTTCTTTGTGCTCCTCAAAAATAGAGTTGGCCCTCCTGTGCCGGCGCAGGAAGTGTGAGGCCGTGCTCTGGCTCAGGACTGGGACACACACACACACACACACACGGATGCACACGCGTGTCAACAAATATGTTGTTAATGTCTGTTTTGAACATGACGCTTAAAATATGTGCGGTTCATACAAGAATGCAGCTTGATATTGCAATAACACACTGTATGACTAATCCAAGCAGGAATGTATCTCCTGACAGACGATGGAGGCTGCATGGATAAAGTGGCCAAGCCAATGACCTGGATTGGGGGTGGAGGGCGGCATTGCGAAATTGTGATTTTGATTTCCAAGAAATGACCTTTTGTTATTGTAAGCTGCTTGATAACGTTAAAAACAATGTGGCGTTCACTCTTTGACGTTAGCTGTGACAAAAAGTTATTCAAGTTTCCTCCAAAAAAAGTTGCTGAAAGATAAACGTGTTTTTTGAGTGTGAAAGTGTGCAAACTTACATCGCGAAGCATCGGCGAACGTCAGCAGAAAAACCAAACAAGACGAGACAAGCTTCTGTCTCCACATAGTCGAGCCGTTTAGTCCTGCTAGGCCCCGATGAAGATTGACTGGAAACCTGATTATTAGTCCCCGAAACGCCTCGGTCGAGCAGGGGGGGGAAGAGAGGTGGGCGCAAGCGTGTGTGTGTGTGTGTGCTAGCTTGTGTGGGTGGAACTCATGCAGAAAACAGCTTTGTTGAGAGGCCCACTTCTCCTCTTTGTGATCAACAAACCTTCCACTGGTACACAATATTCAACTCTAACGTGTATGTGCGAGGGATGGGCGCATCGATCATATCGATACTAAAGGTAGTATTAGTATCGGACCGATATTAACGTGATGAGATCGATTTTTTGGGGTGTTCTGTTTATTTTCCGTTTTTGTGTGTTCATATGACATTGTCGATGTAGTTATACTTACATATTGTCAGATTGTTTACAAACTCAGGGAATAGGTTCTGTACAGTCAACCCTCGCTACATGGCCGTTTGAATATCGCACCCTCACTCTATTGGTTTTTCCAAAATGAATTATTTGGTAAATTATCACTGTTGGCTGACCACGGCCGATTTGTCACAACTGGGGTGGCGGTGACGCCAAGATGCAGAGACGAGACCCCAGTGCAGGTAAAAAGTCTGGAAAGGGCCCCCAGAACCCTGACAAACTTAATGGAAGGCTGTGTAAAGTCTGAGGATATAACAATTACATTAACTTTATTTTATAACAATAATAAAAACACCATAGGCCTAATGAAAAAGCGTGTGCACTGGCCACCCATCAGTCTTTATATATAGGTTGGTTTGGTGCCGCCCCCTAATCACCACAGGTGTGGCACACACCAACATGCCACATTCTGCCCCCCCTTGATGTGCTATCACCCCGACGACGCATAAGTCAACTCGAGTAATATGGCAAACAAACTAGGACCATGGACGAAAAATGGCAGTTTGGACATGCATTACTCCTGAAGACGACCCACCAACAGCTCGAGGGAGGTGGACATTAGAATGCTGCCCAGCAGTCACCCGGTTGGTATGGCGTGGGGCCGGCTGGTTAGTGCTTGGTACAGCTATCTCAACACCTCTGTCTCCGCAACTGTGCACAAACTCAAGCTCCACAGGAAAAGTAACAGGATCCCCAGGGGGAGCCCGTAACCGCAGGAGCAACTGAATTTTGGGATAACGAGGCGACAGGGTATAAAAACCACGAGCCGCTTTTGCTTGAAGCATTGCTGTCAGGTGTGTCGGGAAAAGGTTCTGACCTAGGGGGCTCTGGTTGAGGCGCCGGTTGTGCTTGAGCATTTCAACACGTCCCTATGGACATTACGGGAGGCTCGCAAATTGGTAACAGGAGCAATGGTGTAAATCGGCTCCTCGCCAGACGGTGCCTTAACACCTGATAAAGTTCAGGGCGCCAAAGGTCTTGAATCTCATGGCGGCCTCTAAAGTCGTGGTCTCGGAAGTAGACCAGCTGGCCAACATGCAAAGGTGCTTCCCTAACCCGCAGGTCATGTCTTTCGTTCCTTCAACCCGCATTTGTAGCAAGCTGTGCCTGAGCCCCAGCAAACCCCACCTTCAGCCTTGAGGCATGCTCTAGAGATGGCGCCCTCCATGGCAGACGTCTCTGTTTCACTCTCCCGTTACAAGAATTTCATTGCATAGCAGAACTACCTGTTTTACCGTGCATATGACAATAAAACTCTTGAATCTAGCACCCAATCCTGAACTGTTCCTTTAATAGGGTCTTGAAACTGACCAAAAACAAAGTCAATGGGGAGTTTGGGCTCCTGACCAAACATTAAGAAAAAGGGTGATTCCCCAGTGCCCTGGCGAGGTGTAGTGTTATAAAAGTAAAGCACCTGCAGGAGACATGATGCCCAGTCATGCCTCTGAGATAGTGGAATAGTACGGAGCAGATTATGAAGCGTTCAGTTGAACCGTTCACATTGACCATTTCCGGCCGGGTGGTAAGGGGTAGTCCTACATTTTTCAAAGCTATACAAATGGCACAGTTGACAGAGCAGAGCACTTTCTAAGCTTCTACCCTGGTCAGAATGAATGCGACTAGGAACCCCAAATTTGAAAAAAAATACTCGTTGGTCAAGACTCAGGCAACAGTAGAAGCCCTTTGATCCCGCCTTTGGGACAGCCATGGCATATTTGGCACGTTCTCAATCCCACTACGGGTTAGTTCTAAAATGGTAAAATCAATTGCCAAGATTTCATTTGGCTTTGAAGCAAGCAAATGGCCCATATACTGTAGCTATGTGGGATGGGCGCAGAGTCCTTTGCAGCTTGGCACCGTTCACACTTCTGCACCCAACATTTAATGTTGAAAGACATCCCGGGCCAATAGCATCGTTGGTGCACCAACTCGGCCTCCTGCAAGGCACAAATGTTAGCCAAAGAATGACCAGGTCGAGCGGAAATTAAAGACTGTGCTGCGACCTGCTGCAGTGCAAGCGGCACAGAGCTACCTGACAGCACATTCGTGACCACATCAGATGTTGTCAGGTACTGCCTAGACAGGGCATCTGCGTTCCCATTGCTGCAAACAGATCGATATTTTATTTCAAAATCAAACGCAGCAAGTTGCGCAGCCCACTGGTGTTCCAAGGCCCCAAGTTTGGCCGACTGGAGGTAGCTCAGTGGGTTATCAGTATACACCGTACACTTATTCCCCAGCAAGTACTCCCGGAATTTCTCGGTCATGGCCCACTTGAGCGCAAGAAGTTCCAATTTCATGGAACTATAGTTGGTCATGTTGTGCTCAGTGGGCCGCAGACCTCGACTTGCATAGGTGATCGGCCGTATGCCATCGCCTGTTTCCTGGGAAAGCACTGCACCTAGCCCATTGTAGCTAGCGTCTGTCTCTAAAATGAAAGGGCGTGAAAAATCAGCAATTATAGGGCCATAGACTAACTTGGCCCGAAGGGCATCAAAGCTGTCCTCACACTGGGGAGTCCATGCTTCACCCGGGGGCTTCCCCGACCCCTTCTTGGTCTTAGTACCTGCAAGGGTAGCCACAAGCTTGTGTAGAGGAGTGGCCAATTGGGCAAAGCCCCCTACAAAGTGGCGGTAGTAACTGGCGAAGCTCAAGAAAGACCGCAACTCAGACAAATGAGTCGGCCTCTTCCACTGGGCCACTGCCTCAATTTTAGATGTGTCTGTAGAGACACCCTCACTAGAAATGACTGTACATTTCCCAAATAACTGACCTGCTGTACAACAAAATAAATCACACAAAACACAGCAACCACTATAAACAAAAGACAAGCAAAGTAATATAAAATAAAATCATTTTTTTTACTGCAACTGTATACAGTTTGAATGCCAAGGCACAAGTGTTCACGTAATATATTTATGCATTATTGCATGCAAAAAATGTTATGCTTTACGCTTATGCTGAGCCGACGTCTTAAAAACACACAGTGAATCATGTGCGATATGTTTAAAAGCCACCAGACGGTTGTTCAAACAATTTTAAGAGGATACTTCATCTGTAACTAATGTTAATTATAACATGCATGACATCACACAAGAGGTCAAGAATTCTGACTTTGTGTTATCGGAGACAGAGCTTATTATTATATTAGTATGAACTTTGTCGACTTACATTACACTTTTTTGCTGTTTTTTTATTTTTACAAATATTTCAACTTTCTTCTTGAAATTTTTTTTCTCGTAATATTATGTCATTCTTCTCAAATTTTTACTTTATTATCCTAATATTACAACTTTTTCACAACCTAATTTTCCAAAAGTTGACAATTTCTTTGTTTGTTTTTCAATTTTTTTGTTTAATTTTCCAGCTTTCTGCTATTTTTTCTCTTACTATTACAACTGTACTCTCTTAATATTTCTTCTTTATTATTGTATTTTTTTTGTTTTCTTGTTTTGTATTTTTAGAATGTGCCGTGGGCCAAAAAAAAAAACTTCTGCGGCCCACAACCCTGTCTAAAACCTTATTTTCTTCCCTATTAATGTGCGATTGCTCCTACCTCACAGACAAGGACCAAGGCAAAAAAAAATAGGGTTGTCAAATGATTAAAAAATTTAATTGGGTTAATCACAGTTTTCAAATAAATTAATCATGATTAATCACCATTTGCAACTATGAAGTATGCCCATTTTTACTGTATTTTAATGAAAGAAAGATAGATTCAAATCAATCCAGAAAAGATTCAAATCATTCTAAAAGATAGCACACGTCTGAAAATCTATTTACTTAAAACTTGTTTCTTTAATAGTAACAGAACATTTGAATCACACGTTAACCGTGTTGTTATGAGCAATGAGGGGTTGCATTCAAAGACACCAAATACCTTAAGTTGAATTCACGTTTTTAGTTTATTTTGTCGGATTTCCGAGCATACTTAAATGCAGGCAATTGTACTTCCGCATTAAGAGTTGCCAAGTGAGTGATAAGTATATCCACTTGTCTTTGTCTTTCTGTTTATTTAGAGCACATATATATGCATCATAAAGACGTTGTGATGTTTGGAGTGTCTGTGAATGCATTTCGCGGTCGTCGAGTGACAAGTGTCGTTCCGGACTAGAGACGTGTTGGAGGTCAATACGTATGTGGTGTTGGAATTGCACTGCTGTTGATGTGTTCAGGTAAGAATAAAGTTATCAAAGAGCAGCAGGCGCTGTGTGACTCTGTGGGGAGCTACACTGTGCCGCCGTCTGTTGTCATAACAGAGAGGCGTGGCTTGCCATGATGCTTAAGAATTAATTCCACTAAAAAAATTTACGTAATCAATTTAAGAAATTTGTTACCGCTGTTAACACGCTATTTTTGACAGCCCTAAAAAAATATAGCATGATGAAACAGTATCCCACTGATGACTGGAACACATGCTACCTAGTCAGAGAGAAACAAATGACAGACACCACATGTGCATTAATAGTTTCATTTCATTATTAAGGGGTAAAACACATCAACATTTCACCATTCATTCCACAGTCGTATATACAGTACACACATTTCATAGGCTTATTTTAATACTTGTACAAAATACACTGTTCTCCCTTTTATGTGTGAGGCATTCCACTGCAAACGTTCATCTGATGTTTGTTGGAAATGTGTCATTTCACGGCATGTCAACATTATTGCATGGCGAAATAACATTATTGCATAAGTCCTCCCTTTATTCAGGTGGATTGGCGTTGCCGTTACTTTCTCGCTGATGTTTGCGAGAAGGTAAATACAAGGTAATACAAATAATTTGACTGAATGGGCTTGGTTGTGTGTGGTTTAAACTGCAGCGTAGCAAAACCCGAGGAGAGTTACACGAGCCGCATGTTTGGGGAGAATTAATTAGGTTCCATGATAAGGAACTGTGGTTTGACACGAGGGAGTATAAGATATTCCTACCGTTTATAGTATCACTACAGGCAGTGATGTTTTTTTTAGATATCTATATATTTTACAACTGGCACTGTGCCTTCATCTCACCTGTAACACTGGGTTAATTCAGTTGGCATGTCAGTCACACACACACACACACACACACACACAACCGACATACATTAAAATACACTTCAGTCATTCAACTCAGATGTACAGCAAATGTCTGTATGACAAATAGACAAATTTATAGAACATAGCTTAAAAAAAAAACCTGAAGCTTTTAAAACATCATGGTTTATGATATATATATATATATATATACTGTATGTACACACACACACACATATATACATAAATACACTCTATATATACAGTATATACAGTATATATATATACTGTATATATACAGTAGATGTATATTTATATGGATGTATATATATGTATATATATATATACACACACACACACACACACATATATATATATATACAGTATATATATATATATATATATATATATGTTAGGGATGTCCTGATATTGGCATAAAAATGCAATATCGGTTGATATCGGTATCAGGTTTTTCCCTATAATGAAAACTGATAATAAAAAACTGCTGTACATAGGCCTATGGGCTCCCGTACTTGCCGTCATCGAGGCATCCAGCGGCGCCAAAACGTGGAAATACTTTGTGAAGTACTGTGTTATTCCTCGTAATCGGAACTGGGCTCCAATGTGTTGAAACCACGGGCATGGGTGGGCACGGTCTCGTTGTCACTGTTGTCAGTCGACATTTTTACCCAGGTCGAGGGTCACCAAATGTAGAGATGCGATTTACAACGAGGCAGGAGTCGAGGTAGGTGGCACCAATCAGCTTACTCTCCACTCAACTCGAACTAAAATTCTTTAGCAATAGCTAAGTGGCTATAACAACCTCATAACCCGGAAACGGAAATGCACGTTGTTGGCTAGAGAGATAGATACTTTATTCATCTCCCAGACAAATGTCTAATCCGTCTAAAACAATATTGTGGGTCGCCACAATGTGTTAATTCCATGGCAGGAAGTGTGATGTTACATGTATCGGTTTCGGTTGATATCAGAATTGGAAATTGAGTGTTGGACTATCAGCATATCGGCATATCAGTTATCGGCAAAAAAAGTCAATATCGGACATCCTTAATATATATATATATATATATATATATATATATATATATATGTATATATAACCAGTATGTATATGTGTATAGATAACCAGTCCAGGGTGTACCCCGCCTGTCGCCCGAAGTCAGCTGGGATAGGCTCCAGCATGCCCCCGCGACCCTAATGAGGATGAAGCGGTATAGAAAATGGATGGATGGATGGATATATATATATATATATATATATATATATATATATATATTTTTTTTTAAAGAGGATTGTACAAAAGTAATGACTGGCACTGACCACCACTCAGGGTACACAACCAGGGTTTACATTTGGAGATATCAAACATGTGAGTGGTGTAAATTCACCTGCTTGCACAAAGGTGACTGGAAGCTACCCATGCACCGGTTTGGCAATAAAAATCAATGAAGATGATGATGAGGAGGAATTAAAGCGAGTAAGGGAAGTTGCCTTTGGGAAAACACACACGCGTGTTAGCAAGATTAAAAATCCAGCACCTTCCATGGAATCTGAGGTGCAGATGGGTAAGGTTGGTGGCAGGCAGCATGTCAGAGGACTGTATAAAATATAATTGACACTACAGGCTAGTGCTGCCAGGACAACACACAGCGACGTCACTAAACACAACTTATTAGGCAGCTGATAGGTCAACACAACCGCTAACAATATCCACCCATTTCGCAATAATGACTTGCAAAGGTCAAAACATGAGAAGTTGAGTTAAGAAGACTAAAAATAGCATTTTTAGGGAGAGATGAGTGAAGATGTGGCAGTTTTTTCATAGTTTGAGTCCTGTCTTAAAACCCAGACAGAAAAAATGTACAAATTTCTCTGCATACAATTTGAAGTTGTCATGATGTTGGATGTTGGATTGAAATTCGCCGTCGGAATTAATTTTTGATTACAAATTTGCTATTCATTCACTACCACTATTTATGTTTGTTAATGCAGTGCCTTGTAAATGACCTGTGTGTGTGTGGCCACTAAATCAGATGGGTGAAGCTTTTGGTATGCAGTTTGAGAGCAGCTCCATTCTGATGCCCAGGACCTCCAACAATGAAGTCACGTAAAGTCAGTGGCTGAAGATATCTTTTAAACCGCTTGCAGAGAAACAAAAATAGCACATCCAGGTTGCGTTTGGATTCCTTTCAGGCCGGGGCACCAGATCAAAACACTCAACCAAATCAAATCTCCGCATCTGTTAGCACATTGATGATAAACGATGGCAGCAGGCGCCAGTGGAGCGTGATCGCGCTCACACATCCAGCACACCGGGCTGCACTTGGTCCCAATAACCCCTTCTTGTGAGGCCTCGACCTTAAGAGCAAGCTTTACGAGTTAGTTGCTCCTTCTAAAGTTTTGGTCTGTTAGACGTGGAATACAAAGAAATAGTATAACAACCGTTACCAAAATACAAATGAAAAGCGACAAAATACACTTTTTGAAAATGTGCTGCGAGGCTTATTCGTCCATTGATTTGGAGGCAATTAAAGTGCACGTCATTCACTGTGAAAATCGTCCAGTGAAAAAAAAAAAAGTTTCTCTTGTCATCACGTCGCAGAAAGAATGAGGGTTCCTTCTTCTTTTCTTCTTCCTGCACTTATGTTCCTCCTCCTTTACAACTGATCTGAGGTCTGTTTCTCCTCATATATGTGGCGAGATGCACACCGCTGGCATGGACCCGTCAGGAAATGTAAAATTGGTATTTCCCCTGAACTCACCGCAGCAGGTGCAAGTCATGTGAGCGCAGGTGGACACGATGCACTGTCAAATCAAGTGCGTCGCTTCTGAGCATCACAGAAACAACCATGAACAAAGAGTCACGGTCAGATGGAGTAGGTGGAGCTCTCTGACTGCTGACGGATGTAGCATTGAAAACTCTTGTCCCCTATTGGATGTTCTCTAAGGAAACAACAAGAAGCCATAGTTAGATGCCATTAACATTGGAGCAGCCGTCGTAAATAAAAAAATCTACATCCATCACTCAATATACACTATTTATACAGTCATCAGCCATGCCAGTAAGTACATGAGGCACATTCTAATTCAATACAGTAGATCCCCATTGGGGTTACCTTCTGGGACCACAAGCAAATGTAAAAAAAAGTAACTGATATACCCATAAAGCTGTCTATTTGTGACACACGGCTCGCTCCTCCCCTTCCAAACCCTCATGCTACCGTGGTGTTGATCAACATTTGCAATAAGAGCGACCATTGTAATGATGAGATTAGATTCAGTTTCTTCAATATGCCTCACACACTTATTAAACATATTTTTAAATTATGAGGTCATGGGATTCAGGGTGTTACACGTCTCGCTTTTGTGTCCTGCAGCAACTATGGTGCATTCAAGGACCGCCGAATGAAGTGCAAAATCTCAACGCTTGACAAAAAATCAGTGAAGCATAATAATAAACATGGGATTTTTGTATGTATGCTGTTTTATCTGTACTATCACAAATTTATAAATTATTACTGACTTTGGGTAAATGAGATTCAATGTGGATTTTATGCGGAAAAAAAATTTTCAGAGAAATTTTGTTTTTTTTTAACCAAAAATGTGTGGCGTCCCACTGTACAAAATATGCAGCAATTTTTTGTGCTTGTTTGCAGTGGTTTACAACTACTGCCAGGATAATGAAAAAAACAGCCAAAACATTAAAAACACCTCCGGGTATGATACAAGGCAGTTCTACTCTACTGCAATCAATGATCATAATAATTCATATATTTCAAAAGATGTCATCTTTGTTACAGCAGGACATAAAAACAGCTCTTGTTCGGATCTCGTTAGATTGTGCAGTTGTACCTAATGTTGTGGCCTGTTGACTCAAAGTCGACTACACTTAGTCAACATAATGAATCAATATGGTTTGCAAGATAAATATATATTTCAAAGCACATACTGGCTGCCTATCTTGGTCTTCTTGAACTTGTCTCGTTTGTACTTTGTGTGCTGCTGCTCCAAAGTCTGTACAGCTGACACAATCAGCTTCAGGGTTTTGTAGGTCTCCTGGGGGTCGTCAATGACAAAACTGGAGTACTCCTCTTGCTCGGGACCATCGTACACCGACTTACTGCCACAGGCCTCTGCAGACCAAAGACAGAACATTGCGGGGTAAAACAAGACTTCTAGGATGCACGGCCATTGAACACGAACACACATGAAGATGTGTGACCCGTCCTGACCTTGCATCTTGATCAGTTTGGTCATGTATGTGCTGAAGAGAGAATAGATCCTCTCGGTCTCTCTGTCTCCATCGACGTCCAGCTGGATGTTGGCAGGGAGGCCGCTAAAAAGAGACGCATACGGGAAGGTGAGAGAGCAATAACAAAAACTGGGACCACACAAGAGGCTTTCTCGACAGCTCTCCATACCCTGTGCAGGGCGTACAGCCAGGCGCCGTGTCGGCGGAAAGCTTACAGCAGAGCCAGTGACCGTTGAGGTAGGCTGAAGGATGGTACGTGCTAAGACGCTTGCGGTTGCACTGGCTGACTTTGGTTAAGATGTCGATCCAATCTCGCGCCTCAACGCAGTTGTTGGCTTGGATGTAGAGTGCCCGCTCTGGCTGGATCACCTGGAACATCTGGAGGGAGGAGAGCGCATGGACCAACAGCAGAAACATGTTGAATCGAAAACTTTTGTTTACATCTGTAAAATGATGGGCTATTTTGTGAAGTTTGACTTACATTTTTCATCTTGAAAGACTCCTCCTCCAGCCTTTCTACAGCCAGGATGTTCTCTATGGGAATGCTGCACAGAGCTCCCTCTCCTGGAGGTAAAAGATAAATGCAGCAGTGAAGGGAAAATGAAACCCAAAATGAAAAGCATGAGGACTCTCTCCAAATTTTCTTTTTGCTTTTTATGCAATAACCAAACAAAATGATAATCTTACAAAGATTATTTTGTCATTCTTGTGTAAGTACACATGAAACACATATAACACTACTGTTCATACTATTTTATTGGTGACTAAAAGCAATAAGGATTCAGCCACTGACAGTATTTATGTCAAAAGATGTCCCCTCACTATCCATTTGTCACTTTGTAGTGAAAAACATATATTTTAAAAAATGATTTATTTGTATTGAAAAAGTTAGATATTTTATAGTTCTTAGCACACACACAAAAATCTGATATAATTGCATGAACAGTACTAATGTTTCTGTATTAGCAGCAGGTATCTAAGACAAATTGTGTTCCTTGTGCAATGCCAGTTTAATTACTGCTTTGGAAAAACACTACAAATGAGAGAAATTACAAAGAGAGAAAATGTTTTGTTAAATATTATTTGTTTAGTGTATCTGAACTCAGTTTTGCATTATGAGGAACTTTCTCTCTGATACCGGCGTTTATCAGCAACACGTGCATGGGCATGTTTTGCACTTTAGAGTTTGTAAGTTTGTTCATATATAAACTGGATGCATTATCACGTAAGTAATTTGATCTCCTTTACGTGTTGACTGTGCAGCTTGTTCATGTGCTGTACATTCGGCACATTCTCATTCCCAAGGCCTCAGACACACAGCAATACCTTTAGTTTTGTGGTAGGTAAACTCATGGTTGGTGAGGCGAAACCATCTCTTCTTGAAGTTCTTCATTCCAAACCGGTTCCTGCCTTGTGCTCTCTTTATCATAAATCTGAAAGAAAAAAACAGGTGACATTCAGCTGGAAGCATTCACAGAAGAGCTCAAGCTGAAGGTATTTACAGTGGTGAAAGAGAGCGCACCTTTATGCACATTAGACACCTTGTCCGTATGCGCGAACATGTTGTATTCTGAACTACATACTCTACATAAGTATGACACTCATTTTGTCAATTGATTAAAAGTAAACTGATGCTTCAACATTGGTATTGGTAATGGTAATAGTTTGATTCATTTTGAACATGCATATAAGTTACACTGGAGTACATCACGTGGCACAATTCACAGTTCCACATATCCAAAAAGGAGAAGGAGGAAGCAACGCTTATTTAATCCCACCTCACCACCCCTCATTGGAAAACAATCATTTTAAATGCAATAGACGGGTGTGATTAGTATGAACCAGTGAAGGCAGATACTAAAGCTGCCTGAGATCAGGTTTTGTTTCGGTTTCCTCTTGTTAGTATGGAGTTTTTCTTTCTCAGTTATTGCGTCTGTGGTTGCCCATGTGGGATGTTTAACGTGAAGGAAGTATGGCCCCAAACTTGCACCCTATGGAAAAAAAACCCTTGAGATAACGTACTATTTCATCAAAAGCAGTGGATCCCCGCACATTTGTGATTCAGCTTTCACGGCCCCGCAAATTTAGGATCAAAACAAATCATTTTTAAATTTTTGTTTTTTTCCTCAGAAAACACCTCACGTTCACCATAAGTTGGTTATATTTTATATTTTTAATCAGATTAATCACGATTTTTCAAATTAATTAATCATGATTAATCACCATTTGCAACTATGTATAAATATGTCAATTTTTATAGTATTTTATGAACAGAACGATACATGACAGGACAGGATTATACATTTGTATGTATTAACTACTATACCACACATTTCTGAAAATATATTTGCCTAACATTAGTCTCCTTAGCAGTAGCAGAACATTCACACAGACATCATGTCATTCAAATTGAATTCACATGTTTTGAGTCTTTCTGTCTTTCTGTTATTTCTGTTTATTTAGACCACACATACACGCATCATGAATATGTTGCTATGACGTTTGGAGTGTGGCGAGAAAAGAGAACAGTGTGCTGCCAGCAATACTGATGGCGTAGACTACTTTGTTGTTCATTGATAAAACATGTATAGGAAAGTGAACATGAGAGAAAGGAGCACGTAGGGGCCAGACTATTTCTGGGAGACGATGCAGCAGGATTCCACAGTTAGACTTGCATCCTTTTCACATTCCTGAGTCTCAAACGTGCAGATTTCACTGGTGCAAAACTGACTGAAGCTGTGCTGGAAAACCTCATGTGCAGCGATAAGGTGACAGTGGAGACAAAGGGTACTTGGGGGTCAGGGTGTGGGCAGATAGATGAGAACCCAGGAATGTGTGTACAGTAACCAAACCCTGATGCCACTTCTGGCATGGTGCGGAACGAGAAAGGGCTATCGATGTTAGCGATGATTGCTGAGTAGAGTAAGCTGGCACCAAGGTTACCACTTTCCTTAATACACCCTTGCAGTCACCGTACACATCGGCGTGCTGTGCACACAGTGTCACATGATGGCAATTTACTGCCAGATATATAAAGCAAAGTGCAGCGGCATCTAACAGCGGTGCAGGAGAGGAGGTGGACCACTTGGGGAGGGGTTACAGTGTACACACAAGGGGTCACAAGAGCAAAGAGAAGCTCTTACCTGCCCTTCGTGCCTTTTGACCCCTTCCCATCAACCCTCTTTATAGTGACTTTTACACTCCTATGCCCGGTAGCAGAAACACAAGAAAGTGGGGATGCTGGTGAGTGAGGCGGGAAACTAACCTTCCCTTTAAAGCCTCATGAGAAGCAGCATTAAAGTAACAGCTTTAATAGTGTGCTCATATCCTCGTGTGTATGTTTAATATGTTCACTTCAGCAAGACGGAACATGCCAAAGTCAATTATTGGACCTGTTCAGGGAAGTGAAAATAGCAGTAAAATTGTATGCAACAAGAAATATCACTTTAGTCACATTATCACATTATTGTATTATAAAGGCGGCCTACCCCTCTTTGAGCATGATTGGTGTCTCAATACTCTTCTGATCCCACTTGCCTGAGGTGGAGATGAGGTCCAGAAACTGTGGAAGGATAAGAAGAAAGTCACCAATGAATGCGCTTGTTTCTTCAATTCTTTCACATTACGTCAGAATCTCCATCCAACATCTTTATATACATCCATTTTGCATTCAAATGTTTTTTTTTTACCTCCCCATACTGACAAAATACCGTAAATGAAGTGTGTAAGCCGCTACATTTTTCTTAAACTTTGAACCCTGTGGCTTATACATGAGTGCGGCTAATTCATGTGACATTCCTCTTGTGAGGAAAAGGTAGATCTTTCTTTGGGAGGACCTAATCACGAGCTATCAGTGCACTCACAATACGCTTGTCAACCCACTGGAACACTCAAAAGGTATATACCTGACAAATATACAAACATGTACCAACAGGAGTTTAAAATGTAAAAAGCAACTTTTTAAAAAGTTTTCCCTTAATGCATTGCATCTGAGAAATGCATTCATTGGCGCACTGCAATGACGTCAGCCTTCCTCTGGGCTCCCTCTGGAGAACCTCAACGCCAAGCCAGGACGGCTGAGGGTGAAGCTATGTGTCAAATATCAAAAATACACATTTTTATGGGTGTCTCAGTTACTCGAGGATAGTCTTAGAATGTACTACTATGCATGACATCGAGTGTAAAAAGATGAAAAACTTTGTCTGGAAAAAAAAAGTCAAGACTCACATTCTTCACAGCATCTGCGTACTTCTGCTCATTGAAGTAGTCGTAAAATGCAGCCATGTAAGACTCTTTGAAATTGGCCTTGAAAAGAAAGAAAAGAAAGAAATGAAATGGAGAGAAAACGTTTTGTCAGGATTTAGCTGTTGAGTAATAGTGTTTTCCCCCTTCCTGATTTCTTTCTTTTTTTTTTTTTTTTACATTTTTGGCACACTTAAATGTGTCAGATCATCAGACCAATAAAAATATTAGTCAATGACAACACAACTGATAACAATATGCAGTTTTACATGAAAGTTTTTATTATCAAGGGAGAAAAAAAATCCAAACCTACATGGCGCCGTGTGAGAACGTGATTGCCCCCTAAACCTAATAACTAGTTGGCCACCCTTAGCAGCAACAACTGCAATCAAGTGTTTGTGATAACTTGCAATGAGTCTCTTACAGCGCTGGGGAGGAATTTTGGCCCACTCATCTTTGCAGAATTGTAGTAATTCAGCTACATTGGAGGGTTTTCCAGCATGAGCCACCTTTTTAAGATCAGCAGGTCAGGACTTTGACAAAGCCACTCCAAAGTCTCCATTTTGTTTTTCTTCAGCTATTTAGAGGTGGACTTGGATCATTGTCCTGCTGCAGAACCCAAGTTGGTTTCACCTTGTCATAAACAGATGGCCGGACATTCTCCTTCAGGATTTTTTGGCAGACAACAGAATTCATGGTTCCATTTGTAGCAGCAGGTCTTCCAGGTCCTGAAGCAGCAAAAAGGCACCAGACCATCACACTACCACCACCATATTTTACTGTTGGTATGATGTTCTTTTTCTGAAATGCGGCGTTACCTTTACGCCAGATGTATTGGGACACACACTATATGGACAATTTTGTCTCGTCAGACCAAAGGTCTTGGAGATCATCTTTTCTGCAAAAATTGAGACGAGCCTTCATATTTTTTTTTTCAGCAGTGGTTTTCGTCTTGGAACCAAGCAGGCCGTTTTTGCCCAGAGTCTTTCTTATGGTGGAGCCAATCATGAACACTGACTTTAACTGCGGCAAGTGAGGCCTGCAGTTCTATGGATGTTGTTGTGGGGTCTTTTGTGACCTCTTGGATGAGTCTTCCCTGCGCTCTTGGGGTAATTTTGGTTGCCCGGCCCCTCCTGGGAAGGCTCACCACTGTCCCAAGCATCTGGCGGAAGTGGTTGGAGTTGGTGATTCCCAGCCAGCAAGAGAAAAATATGCTCATCTGTCAACAGCATTTGGCACGGGACTATTTTGTGAACATAGGTGAATATGAAGCTGGACTATCCGCCAAACTGTTGCTGAATCCGACGCCTTTCCAACGTTACTTGGTCATGCTGAAGAGTCAGAACAGGAAACTGTAAGTAACAATTTATCAGTGTCCTAACTGTGTTTATTTTGTGTAAGTAATCGCACAAAAAGGGTTCGGCAGCTGTCCGTAAGTCCTCGGGAGCGCTTGGGAGTGTGACCAATCACAGCGGAGAGGGCTCGGCGTGAGGCGTACCTGGAGGAGGGCCGGTTGTGGACTAAATTACACAGACCGTTTGCCCGGGTGGCAGGAAACACTGGAGGAAGAGGTGCAGCGTGTGGAAGATCTAGGAAGCTTTCTGTGCGGGTTATCGTGTGTAGCTGCTCTATAGGAGTCCAGAACTCAATACAAAAGCCCGAAAGTTAGCATAATAGGTCCACTTGAAACATTTAAGTGTGACAAACATGCAAAAATATCAGAAATCAGGAAGGAGGCAAACACTTTTTCACACCACTGTATATACGGGTTCAGTCACAAGAATGAGAAAAATGGAACTACACTGTGGTGAACTCACAGATTTAGACTTTGCAAGACTTCCCAGGGTCTGGATGGTCTTGGAAATGAGGGTAAGAGTTCTGGACGTGGCGGGATCCTGCAGAGCAAAAAGCACAAATAAATAAGATATTGAACAACTACTGTAATGACTTCACAGTTTGCATGTGCTTTAGTGAATCAGTAATAAAGCCAACTCACCGGATGGTGTGGCCTTAAATGAAAGAGGTTGGGGGATAGGATGGCTGGTGCAAAGAAACGCAGGAAGATGAAACTGCTCACTGCAGTGTATCGCACATCTTGGTCCACTGGAGGAACGACAAAAACATGGATTCAACATACATTACCCAAGTTTGAATGACTGCTGACTGTATTTAAACAAAAACACAGCCTTAATAAAGATGTATTAAACTCGACAATTAATATTGGGGTTTGAGTGTTTCCGACAATTTGCCCTTATGTAGTTACCTACCTCAGTATGATGCTGTGTGTGTTTACATCACATTCAAAATATTGTTAAATGAAAATCTCTCTGATAGTGATAGTCAGTAAAAAATGTTAATTATTAAGATTGTAAAAACATCTCTTATATTGGATCTCATTATATTGTGCACAATGTTGAGGCCAGTGAGACTATTTCATTTGTATGTATGCAAGAGCCTACTGCAGCCACAAGGAGGCAGCAGAGGATGGAACAGGAGACATGGACAGTCAAGCCAGCATCTCACATCAAAATCTCTGTGGATCTGAATAACTTGTATATATTTGGTACATCCTGTACTTAATTGCCTCTTTCCTGTGTCTCATGAGCCTCTAAAATTTGGAAGTCACGCAGAAAGTGAGTTACCTTGGAAACGCGTGGCAGCAGACTCTCGCAGGGAGAAGAAGATGTCACACATGACAGTGGGACAGCTAACACCTGAGGTGGTGATGACATTGAAGATACGATCCACATAGTGTCGAAGGTTTTCCTGTGGAGGCAGGGCAGGTCAGATACGTCACCAAACACACCCCGACCCACCATCATTTTCTTACTCTGTTTGTCTCCAGGTTCTCTGATTCCTTCAGCTTAACTGGATCAATTTCACAGGACTTGTGTTCTGTGCATATCTGTGAAGACATATGAGATGAAATCATTCATTACTTTTATATACTTTGATATGTTACAAAAAATTAAAGTCCCGACCTCATCAATGATTGGTTTAAGTGTGACTTGCAGGTAGTGCATTCCTGCCAGTTTCATGGTCTCGTCAATGCATTTGGATGTGAGAGAGTTTCCCCGAAAAATGGTGTTTGGGTCCCTGCAGGGGAAGCAAGATTGGAATTACAACAACCAAAGTGGCACCATTACACCAACAAAGAGTTTGGAATTGCTGCCTTACTTTTCACAGTCAAACTGCTTGGCTTGCTGATATTCACACATACTGTACATCCTGATGACCTCATTTCTTTTAGCTAATTTAATTATTCACATCTCGCGAAGCACAAAACCACCCTTGATTTAAAGTGACTCCAATATACAACACTCAAATAGCTTATGCTGACAAACAAATGCTGCTAACAACGAGGGAGAAATTGGATTTATCTCCTGCAGCAAAAAACACATTACAAATATGCATCTTCGTCTGTGAACATCATTATAAGACACTCACTGCGTACGGTTGACTTCAGCGTGAGCAATGGCACTGATGAAAGGCACAATCTTGCCGTAGTGAAGAAAGAGTCGCACAAGCGGAATGGCGGCTTCTTGCTTCTCTCGACACACCTCCCCTAGAATGTGAGCTGTGGACGACGACACAGGCTGCACGGAGATGGAAACAAAAAAGAAGTCAAGGCCTGCAAAGCAGCGTGTAAAGATCCTTTTACACACCTGTGTGTTGGCAGAGTGCAGCAGCAAATCTCTGAGGGGGGTGTAATGCTCAGATGGGAAGACGTGGTCTTCGGTGTAAACGATGTTAAGACGCAGCGATCCGAGCTCTTCGACCTTGACCGACTTCCCTCCATTCTCCCTGGGCTGGAGATAGTACCTGGGGGGAGTTGTATATGAGTGACTGGCCAAACATGAAGATGGCTGATTTAGTGTTTTTTACATTTATCCACAATGAGCACAGATCCAGCTACTGGATCTCATTAGATGGCAGAGGTGTGTATGTGAACTGTGCTGCTCTCAAGTGATAAGAGAAGGCCAGCCTCTACACTTCCACTCAGCATTATTGATGATTTAGCTTTTTGCTTTCCTGGGTGCCAACTTTACTGTCTTGGATTCCTCTCACTGCTCTCATCAACCAACATTATAAACTGTTCTATCCTAAAAAGCGACCATCCTACCAAGCTATGAAACATAAAACGTGACCATGATCATGGTGGAGAATTTAGTAGCTAAAAAGACAAAGCTAACTTCACAAATAGTCTTATTGTGATTATTGTATCCCTTATTCCAGAGGTGTCCAAACTTCTTCCACCGAGGGCCGCATACTGAAAAATGAAAAGATGCAAGGTATTTTGTAAACCAACACATGAGGATATGGTAAGAAGTGAACATTTTTCTTTGCTGTTTTTTTTCCCATTTTTCCCCCCAGACTTTATTCCCATAATTGTTTGACTTTATTCCCATAATATTATATCTTTTTCCCCAACCTCATTTTGTTTGTTTCTCATAATATTACAACTTTAAAAACTAATATATTTGTCCTTTAATAATTCAAGTCTATGCTACTAAAATGACATTATTTATCCTCATAATGTTAAAAGTCAAGTAAAATCTAGTAAAATTGTGACTTTTTGTATGGTTAGATTACAACTTTTTCCTCTTAATATTTTGACTTTACTTTAGAATTACAGTACTTAAGCTTTTTACATTTCTTTGTTGTTGTTATTTTTTTGTTGTCTTATTAAATTATTAAAATATATTTTTAAACTGCCGCGGGCCACAATTGTTGCTGCTGTTGTCCTTGTCTCTGTCTTTTTTGTCCCCTTGTCCCCGCACCGCCCCCTCTGTTTTCTTTTCTCTTCTTCTCTATCCCCTCCTGCTCCGGTCCAGCCGCTCCAAATTTGCATAATAACAAAACATCAAAGTCAAATAAATTCTCTATGACAGGGGAAGTGTATCTCACAGTTTTCCCTGGGAGAATAAATCTGGCAGAGTAATCGGGCATTTAGATCAACAATTTTATCTGCCTTAAAGGCTGGACAGGCCAGGGGAAAGAAAAAACAAAACTGCCGTGGGCCAAAAAAATGGCCGAACTTTGGACACCCCTGCCTTATTCAGTGTGCATGGTCATTCATTGCTGCTTTTCTTTGTGCAGAACACAGATTCTAGTTTTATTTGGATGTTTACATTTTTTAAAACAGTTCCTGAGATCTCAAGGTGCTGACAAATGTACTGTATCTTTTTCTTTGATTACATAGGGCGACTGAGTGAATTGACTCAAAGTGACTCAATGCTACTGCAATTCTGTTGACTTCCCCACTGGATAGGGTTGGGGTGGTCATACTTTTTCCACTGAGGGGGTTCGTACATTATAGCGATCTAATTTATCTTATTTATTATGTATTGTGTAAAACGAAGAGTCGTTTTATCGCTGTTTGACGTGTGTGGTAAAAGGCAGTGTGCTAGCATGAATTCACTTGAGACAAATGTGCACATTAGCACTCAATAAGTCATCAAAACTTACCTTTATACATTCCCACATCGTATCAGCATTTGAGCACAAATATGAGGTGAAAGAAAAAAGCTAAAAATACAGTAGTAGTCTATCTGTGCGGCGAGAGAAAGTTAGCACACGCACAATGGACATGCTCAAGTGAGACGGATGTAACAGCGAGAATCCGGCCACTTTTCAAAATAAAACATACTGGAAATTATTTTTTCTTTCATTGCGGCCCGGTACCAAATGACCCACGGCCCGGTTCTGGGCTGTGGCCCGGGGGTTGGGGATCACTGTTATAGATGACAAAGAAAATTAGTGTAATATCTAATAATGTATCTCATTAATAATGAATTATTTATTTATTATTATTTAATGAATTATATGCCAAGGTCCAATAAAAAACAAGTTGCGGGCCAAAAATGGCCCCTGTGTCACAGTTTGGAAACCCTTGGGGTCGCGTAACTTCAATCTACCATGTCACACCTACCAGGCGTCGTGGACTCCAACCTGACCCAGTACTCTGAGGGGAACTCTCACTCCTCCCAGGAACTCATCACCAAACTTCAAGTTGCTAGCGTTCCACAGGTCCACCCTGGAAACCAAATCAGAGGCCACAGTTTGAAAGACACAACCTCAGCCGACTGAAGCACCACTCTGCAAGGCAGCTTTTTGCTTACCGCAGCGCCAGTTTGTCCACGTCTTCCTCTTCGACATCAAACTGACGCTTTGTGTAGCTTAATGGCCGTGTCACCTAGATGGAGATAAACCGTTTAGCAGCACGGACAGAAGTCTGCATTGTCTCCTGATGAGACATGGAGGTGCAAAGCCACAGCAACGAGACACAAGCACATTTGAACTTTGTTTTGTTTCAAACATGGACTATATGGACAAAAAGTATCACTTTTTGAATGTATTTGATAGGCTTGAGGTCAGAGCTCCCAAGTTATTCCACACCAAACCCATCCCAACATGTATTTATGGGCCATGGTTTGTCATACTGGAACCGGAAACGGTCTTTCTCAAACTGTTCCCATAAAGTTGGAAGGACAGATGGAGATGAAGAAGAAGATAAAGGAGTGTGTCACAATACGTATTGTCCGTATAACAGAGGATACAGACCACCACATGACCTGTTTACTGTACTAGCTTCAAGAGTCCAGACATGTATGAGTCAGAGTGTTTAGTGTGTCTGAATCAATCACACTCTTGTCCTGATGCAGCAGCGGCAGGAAGGGGAGCGGGAGGAGCAACACATCAAATGTCAGAGCAGCGCTGCTGGCGACTGAGGTCAACAAGGCCACTCTGACTACTATCGGACGACTTTTTCAAATGTGTACAGAGAATAATGCACAGATGAATAGGCATTTCCCGCCAGACCCCGAGCTTGCACATATTTAGCCTGATTTCACATTGAAATTACTAGCAAATGTCAATTTTTGTTACTTCAAACTGTCATAAAATAGTGACAGTGAAATTGTTAAGATGATTTAAAACACATTTAAAACAAATCATTTTGAGACAAAATTTGTTAGCCATGGTTGTGGAGTTTATTTCTAGTATTTTTGTGGACAGCTCATTTTGCTGAAAAATCATCCAGTAATTAATTTTTTGTATGATTTACTAAAAAATTCTTGTGAGATGATGCTTTTGGAATCAGCGCAAACCGTAGAATGCCTGTGTTGCAAGAAGGAAATGTTCCCAAATGATGCTCAAATTTTCCGTTTGCTCAGTCTTGAAGAAATAAAATGACTTTTCTTTGGGACTAGAAAGAAAACAGACAACCCTACCAAGTGTCAAAAATGTTGAGACTGGTTGAGCCCTGCCTACGTGCCGCTGAGCTAGGCACCAAATCCCACACTGCTTAGGGCAGTGTTTCCCAACCTCTTGTGAGCCAAGGTGCATATTTTACAGTATAAAAAAATGTTGCATGGATGGCAACCTGTGGATACACAGGTTAATTATGTACCTTCCGCTATCTAGTAGAAAAGCATTTTTGTCGTAAAGAAACTTTATTTGTAGCAAAGAAATAATAATTTTAGAACCAATTCAGTGAAATTGGATAATTAACCTGATGATTAACAGGCATTAACAGTATAGTAGTGAACCACTGGCTTAGGGAATACCATGTCCTCTTCATACATGTCAATGGGCTCTGTCTGTGCACATGTAAGTGTAAACTCGGGCTGTCAAATGATGAAATTAAAAATTTGAATCACGTTAATCACAGTTTTCAAATTAATTAATCATGATTAATCACCATTTGCAATTATGTCTGAATATGCCCATTTTTACTGTATTTTATGAATAGAGAAATAAATGACAGGACAGGATTATATATATTTGTGTGTATTAACATCTCCAAATGAACTGAAAATGTAAATCAAGCTAAAAGATACTGCACATGTCTGAAAATGTATTTGCCTAGAACTAGCCGCGAGGGTTAAGAGCAGCAGAACATTTGAATCATCCTTTAACTGTGTTATTAGAGCCATGATGGGTTGCGTTCAAAGACACCACATAATTTAAATTGAATTCACATGTTAACATGCAGCAAATTGTACATTCACAGTAAGCGTTACACTAGTGAGAGATGAGAATATCCACTGTTTTTCTTTGTCTTTCTGTTTATTTAGACCAGACCTGTATAATAAAGATGTTGTTGTGATGTTCGGAGTGTCCATGAATGTCCCTCGTCGGACTAGAGACGTGTTTGTAAATTGGAGATACACATACGGTGTTGGAACTGCACTGCTGTTAATGTGTTCAGGTCAGAATAAAGTTATAAACGAGCGTCAGACTCTGTGCTACTGTGCAAGAACGCTATTGTGCCTCAGTCAAAACAGACGGGTGTGGCTTGACATGATGTGCATGCGTTCATTGCGTAAAAAATGTTCACGTAATTAATGAACTAAATTAGTCACCGCCATTAATGCGCTATTTTTGACAGCCCTAGTGTAAACACAATCTCTTCTGAGGGGACTATTAAAGCCTGTCGCTCCCACTGTTTAATTTCTTGTGTGCCAGACAAGAAACACTCTGTCATTCAAACCTTTTTTCATTCAGACTCCTCTAATCAAGGTGCCTATGTCAACACTGTGTGTACAATTATGCAAGTGGATGTGCTGCAATGAGAGGAAGTCATGTCAAACTTCCTCCAGCTAACAGAATCGGACAGTCAGTAAAGTTGCAGTCAGTACTATGTCTCACAGTCCTGAGAAGTGGTTTCTTAGAATAAATGAGAATAAATCAGAACACCGGTTCACAACATTTCCGGACTCCATAGTTTGCAGTGACGGCAGCTGTGATGCAAAAGCTAGATTCTTTAACTTTGTTGCAAGGTAGACTCAGCATTATGAGGAGACTTCTTACCATCGACAAGCTGGGCAACTTTACCTCAAAATAGAAAACCTCATCAAATTGTGGATTATTGGTTTTCCTTTTCACCTTGGTCTTCTTTGCTTCTGACCTGAAAATAACAAAAATAGAGACACTATTGTTTGCTGAATTTGCTGTTCTCATTTACATATACATTACAGTTTTGCATGTTATCCTCCACTGAAATTAATTTATGCTAATGGTAATCGATTAATTTATTTGAACATGCACACACTTTACATTAGAATACATCACATAGTTCCACAGTCAGAACAAGCAAAGCCGCCCATCCGTTTTACAGCAATTGCAATACATTTGTTCACTTCCTGTATTCCAAATGCACTCTTTGCTGGTTAAATACATAGGAAAATGATAAGGTAATGTAATAATGTGGTAAAATAGTAGTCAAAATTCTTGTCACCGTACCTACTTCATATCAATCATAACAAATAATATTTATGAAATAGACGTAACAAAACATAGTTGCATAATGGGTGAGTACTGACAATGAGCTCACAAGAATGAAGAGTTAGTAGTGAGTGTCGTAGTGTAGATATATCGTAGCATTATATGTAAACAGTGTGTCAGGACTCTTCTTCCTCGATTTTGCAAACATCACTTGCTTGTATTGCTTCTTGAAATCGCTCAGGTTAGTGCACTGTTAGAGCTCCTTGGTCAATCCGTTCCATAATTTGATTCCACATACAGTACTGAAACGCTAAAGTTTTTTAGTGTTGTTCTCGCATATAACTGTAAAGAATAGACGAAGATTTAGATTTACATAAACAGGAAATCTGTCATATTTGTTTGATAATAGGGCCCAGTTACATTTCATCTGCATTCAGTTGTGTTTAAAGTCCTCAAGATCGAAACCACTCCATCCACTGTGATAGACTGTGATGGTCGTGTACGCGCATATGTTTGTGAAGCAGGGACACGTGCACTGTGTGTATGTTCCAACCTGGAAGGACCAAGTAATGAGACAGCAGCGTAGGGATCACATTGGCCATTGACAATTGGAAGACCTTGGCACTCCAGCACTCTGTAAGGACACAAGCACACCAGTCAGTGGTTCCCATGCATTCATTTATTTGCATTGGCCCCCCCTCAAATAATTTTGGACTGCCACAAACAAATTTGGCACTGCTTTTTTTTTTTTTACTACCTGTCCGCTCATAAACACATTGTAATGAGACAGTGTAGTTTGTCGCTACTTGCGTCTTGGTCAATTATGCAAATGTATTTGATGATGTAATCTGTCCCACCCCTTCAACCCACACCATAGATAGATTACAGTCCTGTGGGAAACATCGCCAGTCTTTACAATGAATAAACATTCAGTACACACTGCTACACACCCACACACAGTCCTGTCACATATTAACTTGATGCAAATCATCATGCGTGTCAGCAGGCTCCCTGTTTGAATGCCATTTGTCCTGACATCAGACACCATTGTACTGAGCAAAAGAAATCTACATCTAGAGAAGACGCAAACAAATATATGAAAAAGCTTATAAAGAAACGGCATCTAAGTAGAATGTTCTCAGAGGACTATTAAAGCTCTGTTAAGTTCTCGATTACCACTTAATTATTGGACTAATGTGAGTGGGTCACAAGCTCTGCCGAGACCAGTGAAAATTGACACCCAGACCTACAGCTTTGCAAAGCTTTTAGCGCCCTCTTATCAACCCTCTTGGATAAAACCACAGCTTCCAGCATGTATCAGTTGCAGCCAAGCATTCAGTTGCACCGCATCATGCTATGGGGTTTTGACCCTGCCATGTCGCTAATAATGTAAACAAAATATATACACACTGTAATATGGTGGTGTCCATCAAAACTGAGCACAATTATGCTTTGTGGTGGATCTCATTAGGTTGTCTAGGTGTACCTAATGTTGTGGCTATTAAATGTATGAACATACAAGAAACAAACAAGCAGGGAGTGTTTTAAGGACATATTGCAGATTTTGTTTGTTTACTTAAGACAAAATGAATGAGCTTATAATAAGCGTGTAGAGATCGCCACACAAAATGAAAAAGAACACCATCAAATTAAAGCAATATATTAGAGAGAGCTAAAAGAAGTAGTTATTTATTCAGATGGAAAGCATTGGCAGAGAACTGGCAACACTTTTGATAGCTCACAGCCCATTTTTAAAAAGGCTGACTACAGCAATGCATGTGTGGGTATTGCTTTTTTTATTACCACAGGAACTGGGAAGATACAGAAGCTTTTTCTAGTGTGTGTGTCAATGTTAGAAGTTTTTATCCCAAAAAAACATTTTTACGATAAACTTGATAAATGCAGAAAGTATTTGTACTCTAAAAAATAAAGTACTCTAGTACTTATCTTCCTGTGTAAGTGCAACCTGTCTAAAGTTGTCCTGCTCCCACATGACATCATGCTGTAACGCGATTAGCACCCACACAGGACGAGACACCCGGCAGGACGAATCACTTCCTGTGTGTCACGGTGATGCACTGCTAGTCACAGCCTGATGAATTACACAGCAAATCACAGAACGTCCCTCAACAAACACACACACACACACACACAAACACACACTCCTCATACACACACAGGTTCCTAATAAGGAATAAGGGCTGGGTTAAGCATCACTAATGCCAGCGCACTTCCTGTCCAATAAGCTTGTTTATGTAACCCCTGCTTGGCCTACTATCCGGTTCGCTCTCATCGCTGCACTGAGCTCTGACATGTTGTACTCAGACTGTCAGACAGACATATTTGTTTTAGACCATGTTACTCATTTTAATGTTACCACGCTTGTTTTCCGCACTTCAAAATCCTGTTGAAAACATTACACTCTAAAAAGGAGGATGCAGTATATCACACTCCACAGTGACACAAAAATGTTGTGTTGTTAGTACCGTAGTATATTTTTACCATCTATGAAGAGTGAGATACTCCTAAAACTGGTCAAATATATAGATCAAATATGAACTCTGCTCAACAAAAAATAACAAACGTAACACTTTCACATGCAGAAAACACTTCAAAATGCATATAACTGACGAAGGAAAGGGATAAATGAGCATTTAAGGTCACTGGAATGACGACATGATTATTTGAAATTTCAAAAAGTGATTTATTGACAATGACAATTACACTGAAATAGGCTGTTTATCAGCTGATCAAAAGTTTAACACCATCACTCAAAAAATAACAAAAACTCTCCAAACCAGAACAAAAAATGTTGTCAGTAGGACTCAGTAATGAGTAGCTCCACCGTTCTAGTTAATCACTTCAAAAATTGGTTTGGGCATGCTTGATGCGTGTGTTTCCAGGAGGCTAGTGGGAACATTGGGCCTCATTCATGAAACGTTCTCATGCACAATGTGTTCTTAAAGCCTTCTTACGAAGATTTTTGGCATTCACAAAACGTGTTCTTAACTCACAGTTCTTAGATCTAAGAACAAATTCTACGAACGCTCAGGAGGACTCTTACGCACAAGCAAAGCTTGCACTTTCAATGCGCAATCGCCCTCATGATGGATTTTGCAACCTGATCCCAAAAAATGTAGTGCAAATAAAATATCCCAACAATTATTTATCATCAAAACAACTAAAATATACTCCATGGATAAATATATATTCAAATCCCGATTCATTCATCCATTTCCCTACTTCAATCGCAAACGGTATCACTCAATTAATATCCAAATAATCTCAGATTCGCAACAGGATTCTGAATGTTGTTGCAAGTTTCCCTGGAGGTACACACGACTCCTACATTTTCCGAAATTCCTCCGTTGGAATGCTCCTGAGTCATGGCGCAGCATGCGACGGATGGTTTATCGGTGCGTAAAATGTTAATTTCTTGCCTTTTGCATGTTGTTATGTGGCCATTAACTTATTTTACAAGTGATCGAGGCTATGCCCTGCCACCTTGGCTCATGGCACCATTGAATAATCCGCAGACCCCACAAGAACAAATGTACAACCAAAAGCACACACGTACACGCTCCTGCGTGGAGCGCACCATCGGTATACTCAAGGGACGCTGGATGTGCAGGTGGAAGGCTGCTCTACCAACCAGCAAAGGTAGGTTTTGTATTATTTAATATTAGGTTTTAGTTTATTTATGCTTTGGAATAGCAAAAAAATAAGAGGTAAACATTCTCATTCTTTGTGAAGGCTCTCATTAATCCAGGAATTCTCCATTGCAAATATGTTTTATTTGGTCAACTGGATAAATCATTGATTCTCTGTTGTTGCAGGTGTGCAGGATCATAATAGCCTGCTGCGTCTTGCATAACATCGCAATGAAACGTGGTGTGCCTATTGCGCACGTAGCACCCCCAGATAACGACATGCGCCCCCAGCCACGTCTTGAGCCAGAGCACGGGGCTGCTGTATTAATTAGGCAGCGTCTAATCAAATGTAACCACAGAAAAAATAGTCACACGCAAACTATGTATTTTGACTTTATTTTTCCATCATGATTGTGTAAATATTTTCTAGAGTTTCCGAAATGGTTTGGTTTCTGATTGATGGCCCACCTCCCGTTTCCTCCAGATCCCTCCGGTGCAGTCCAATCTTTTTTTTTGGACTCTATTTTAAGTCAAAACACTTCTTTTTAACCTCTGCGGTGGTGCGTTTCTCCGTGGAAACGGCATTTATGTTTCCTGCAATGGTGCTCCATGCCGACTCTTTTTGGATGGCCTGATGACCGGTGGATACACGTGAAAATAAGGTGGTCTCTTGTTCGGTCACTCCTTGTAAAAGCACCTCTATTTCAGTAGAATTGAAGTTTTTCTTTCGTTTGTTGTCCAGCTGCTTCTCAGTCTCGCCCTTGCGCGTTGCCATCTCCGCCTCCAGCTGCCTGTTGCGCACGGCACATTTTTTACCTTATATAGGAAATAATAGGCGGTGACCTATGCAAATTAGGCCTCACATGCACGGGCATCGCAGTTGGCATTCATCAACCTAAGAACACCGGTGCGAACAATTATCCCTACTTAAGAACGTGTCGTGAATGTGGCGCAGTTTCCAACCCACGCCTTCTTAAGTACACTTCTTAAGAAGACTTTTAAGAAGATGTTTGTGAATGAGGCCCATTGTGCCAAGTGGTGAAGACGGCTTCACGAAGGGCATCAAGTGGCCATTTTTATAAGCTTCCCTTCTCTTTCTTTGCCATCCATCCCCAAATGTTCTCTGCGGGATTTAAATCAGGGGAACATGCAGGATGGTCCAAAAGAGTGATGTTATTCTCCCTGAAGAAGTCCTTGGTCAAGCGAGCATTGTGAACTGCATGATGCAATTTAGATTCTACCTCATCTATCTGCACAAACTGTTTTCTATTTTCTAAATAACTTGAAACCCATTCAAGTACAACTCCTCTGATACCATATTTGCTCAGTTTTTAAGAAGTACGGTAAGATCAATTGTATCAAAAGCCTTTTTAAGGTCAACAAAAACACTCACAAAAAACTTGATCATCATCATGCCTCTGGCTTCGTCTTCTTATCTTGTGAATTTAATACCACGACACTTCTAAAAAAGCTCACTCATGAATACCGGTAAATGTGACTTACACTCCAATGTAACTTATAAATGTTTCTTTCCCCCTTCATGATGCATTTTTTGACTGATGTGACTTATAGTCCGTAGCGACTTATAGACTGGAAAATACGGTACATAGAAAAAGTTTTACATCTTTTAAGTTCATGAAAAATGGTAGCAAAAACAAAAGTGCTGTGTTCATATTTTTGTTGCGCGTAGAACTGGCACAGTATTTCATTGATAGACAATTCCTGGATACACCTTAACATTATTAATTAATTCTAGTCATTAATAACATATAATTACCTCCATTAATTGGTTTAAAATAGTTGCATTATTCACTTGGAGATAAAATAAAAAATACATTTGAAAAAATGCACAAAGCTGACGCGACTATAAGGAAAAAAACATCCTGGATCGGGACCTTTAGAGAGATGTGACTGCTTTTTTTCTGCCAGCCCGCGCTGGCCTCAAACATAGGACCTACGGAATAAGAGTCGAGAGTGCCAATGACCGACCCACATGCCCAGACAGTCAACTCGACATTCAGCAAAGCTATTAAGGCTTAGCCAGTGAGGTTTACCAACGTACACTTGCACAGCCACACTGCCTGGGATCCGTTACAGAGATACACGCCTACATTTACAGTTATCGTATTTTCCTTAGTACGTGGCAAAAGCCCAATCCAAGGTTTTGTGGAAATCGCTGTACTATTTTTGCGTGTGAAATCTAACAAAGAAAAAAATGTTAAACACAAAAAACAACACATATTATTATCCAAGAACAAAATTACTGCAGAAGAAGTACATATTTTCCTATAAAGGAAGCAGCTGATTCAGTAAAATACAATCATTTGTGACTATCCTTATGTATTATGTCAAGTGAGAAAAGGGTAGCTTGTAAGGAATGTAAAACAGGGTTTCCGAGTTTTTAAGATGCACACACACACACACACACACACACACCCACACACACACACACACACAGTAGTACAAAAATCTACTCAGGGGTCAAATATTTGCCGCTCGGAACAAATATGGTACTTTCCTGTTAATCTGCGACTGAGATCAAGAGTCAAGAGTTCGCTGTGTAGTTTTCTTTGAATGCGTAGGAAATGTGAATGTTGGGCTCTGTCTGCCTGTCATGCTCCTGTCTCCCTTTAAGCACCTTAGACACAATGCATGGGAGCAGAGCCACGCCGGATCATCCTTAGACTTGACCCAGAGAAGGAAATGGAAAACAACTACACTCACACACACAACAGTAATAATAAATATTAATGATCCAAATTAGATAATGGGTTTGTAAACTTGGCTTCTCCTGACAAAATGAACTAGAGTGGGATGATAAATGACTGTGTAAAAGAATTTTTAAAAAAACATGACGCTGAGTTGTAAACGTACCATTTTTTTCACAGAAAATATCTCATTCACCATAACTCAGCAGTAATTTACAAATAGGTGCTTATTCAGGTAAAATGTACAGCATACATGTACCACTGTTTAAAAAAAAGTCCACAATTTGCCCCATGTTTATCTCTCTGTGCTTCACTGATAATGTTTTTTCATCAACCATTGACATCTCGCACATTGTTCGGCGGCCCTTGAATGTACCATAGTTGTGTCCACCTACTCCGATTCCATGTGTTCATCCAACATCTTGCATTTTCAGTCATAAGTGGGGAGTACCTATACATTGTGTACTATACATCCGTTTAATAAGTGTGTGAAGCATATTTAGGGCTTAAACTTAGATTGTGTCACACGTGAACAATGGCAATTGAAGATTCTGGAGCTGAATCTAATCTAATAATTACAATAGTCACTTAAAAACAAATGTTGCAAATGTAGATCTGAAATCGGAGGAGAATGTCAACGTCAAGGTAGAAATACAAATTTTATGGGCATATCAGAATTTTTTGCTATTTGTTGGTTGACCTGGATGTAACCCCCGCGAAAAGCTATAAAAAGCTAAAGCTACTGTACAACGCTTTTACAGTGATAAATAAAACATTCCTGGATCTGTATTGATATTTACTAGTCCCTTCTTTGAGCCAAATGCCTACATGGTGTTTTTTTGGACCTGGGAGAACCAAACGTGTAGTGAGGGTGTGCTGGGAATGTCTTCTGTTTGTCAAGTCTTCAACTCTCCCCTCTGGCAGAGCTTTACCTGCATCCTGGGGGAGGATGAGGGTATCAAGTCTGAATGAGCTGTATCCCGTGCCTCCATTGCTGAGGCAGCCGATTGGAGCTGCCGCAGCAAGCTGGTCAGTGCCAGTCGCGGCGGAAAGCCCCAAACCCGATGGTGGACACCAGAGGTCAGGGCTTCCGTCAAGGTGAAGAAGGAGTGCTATCGAGCATGGATGGCTTTTGGGGCTCCTGAAGCAGCTGACAGGTACTGACAGGTACTGGCAGGCCAAGCGGCACGCGGCTTCGGCGATGGCCGAAGCAAAAACTCGGCTGTGGGAGGAGTTCGGTGAGGCCATCGAGCACAACATTCGGTCGGCCTCGAAAAGGTTCTGGCAAACCGTCCAACGCCTCAGAAGGGGGGAAGCAGTGCTCTGTTCACACTGTTTACAGTGGGGACGGAAGCCTACTAAGCTCGACTGAGGATATAATCGAATGGTGGAAGGAATACTTTGAGGCCCCTCTCAATCCCACTGACATACAGGTACAGTACCTTCCATAGAGGAAGAGAGTCTGAGGACACAAATGCGGACAGTTCCATCAAAATGGCTGAGGTATCTGGGGTAGTCAAAACACTCCCCGGTGGAAAGGTTCCGGGGATGGACGAGTTTCGCCCTGAGTTCTCAAGGCTCTGGATGTTGAGGGACTGTCTTGGCTGACATGTCTCTTCAATATTCGGGAAGAATACCTCTCGGGTGACCGGAGTGTGTGTTTCAACTATAGGGGGAATCAGAAGTCTAGGGTGCTGGAGAGAATGGTACAACCGTTAGTCGTACCTCGGCTTCAGGGGGTGCAATGTGGTTTTCGAACACTGGACCAGCTCTACGCCCTTGCAAGGGTGCTGGAGTTTTCCCAGCCGGTCTACATGTGCTTTGAAGACTTGGAAAAGGCATTTGACCGTGTCCCTCGCGGTGCCCTTTGGGGGGTGTTCCGGGAGCACGGGATTGGTGGTATGCTACTACGTGCCATTTGGTCCTTGTACAACCGGAGCAGGAGCCTGGTTGGAATTGCCAGCAGTAAGTCGAGCCTATCTCCAGTGAACGTTTTCTAGGTGCAGCCAAGGCATCAAGGGAGTCCAGTTTGGGGGCCTTAGGTTCTCATCTCTGCTATTCGGTCCTGATGGCCTCATTAGGCTGTGACCTTCATCGTTTACTGGGCCGGTTTGCATCTGAGTGTGAAGCTTCTTGGATGTGACTCAGCACCTCCAAATCCGAGGCCATGGTTCTCAGTTGGAAAAGGGTGGATTCACCCTCCGGGTTGGGAGTGAGGTCTTGCCCCAGGTGGAGGAGTGCAAGTATTTCAGGGTCTTGTTCACGAGTGATGGAAGGTTGCAGTGTGAGGTCGACAGGTGAATCGGCGCAGCGTCTGCAGCAATGCGGTCACTGTACCAGACCCTTGTGGTGAAGAGAGAGCTGAGCCGGTCGATTTATGTTCCCACCCTCACCTATGGTCATGACCTTTGGGTCGTGACCAAAAGAACAAGATCGCAGATACAAGCAGCTGGAATGAGTTTCCTCCGTAGGGTTGCTGGACTCACCCTAAGAGAGGGTTAGGGTTAGGCTCGGTCATCCGGGAGGGGCTCAGAGTCCTTCACATCGAGAGGAGCCAGTGGCTCGAGCATCTAGTCCGGATGCCTCCTGGACACGTCCCTGATGAGGTGGTCTGTCTCACAGCTGGCCTGGGAACATCTTGGTGTCCTCCCAGTAGAACTGGAAGAGATGGCCGGAGACCAAGAAGTCTGGACTTCCCTACTGAGACTAATGCCCCCGCAACCCCCGCTACCCGGTCCGCTTATCCACGTGGATAAGTGGACGAAAATGGAATGGAATGTCACATTTGGAGCCTGAAGACAAAGAGCTAGGAGGATAAATCTAGCTAGCAAGCTAGCTAGCTTCTGATATTGAAAGCTAGGCAAGGCATGTAAACAAAGATGCGTTTTTAGTGGTCACAAACCAACATAATACACACACACATAACACAAGCAAAAACTTCCTGCATTGTGCTTTGACTTCACTTAAAGCGTTGTGCTTTAACAAGTAGATCCGTAAGGTCATGCCACACAAACTCACAGCTCTCACGCCATAAACCGCCTGCATGAACAAAAAGGTGGCTGAGCAATTTGGAATAGTGTACATGCATCACAAACAACAGTAGCAATCATATAGAAAGTCACACTTTGTCACTGTGAGGCATCTGCACAAAGGAAACTACTGTGGTCAAAACTTCCACAAGAATGTGTACCAGAGGAAGTGAGATGAAACGCAAAGGATTCAGCAGGATGCATGGCGTGATGGCATGAGTGAACTACTTTTCATGCCAATCCATCCATTACCTAATAGAGTGTGGAACAAAGTCGGGAGGTGGCAGTCCTCAAGCTAAACCACAGGTGACAGCAGCTGACAGGAAGTGGTCGGAAGTCTTGCCTTGCAATGTTGACTAGTTACAAAACTGTGGATGTGAATTACAGAATTCACATCCTGCAGGTTGACAGTCTGTCTTTTCTTGTCAATACCAGATCCTTGTGTAAATTAAACTAGAATGACTTAGACTAGTAGCGTGTGGACCTTTGCCAAGTTTGAGCTTTTGCTGGGATTAGGTGAACAGGACTCTACCATTTCTGTCATGAGGAGGGGGGAATGGTTGCATTGTGATTCAAAGTATAAAAAAAAATCCCCTATCTGCATTTTTCTGCCAAATTGAATAGGTGCTAGACACATGTACCAGTCCTCCACACAATTGGGTGGAAGTGGACTCCATAGTATTTGCTGCTGCATAGTCATTCAACAAACTATGTAACAATACCACTGACTTGGTGGATGCAATAACAGCATAAAGCATGTGCTGAGACTTACCGTGTGGCTAGTTTGTGGTTGATGACTCCACTGTCTGTGATGACTTCACTCAGACGGAGCTCCAAGTGCACTTTTCCCTGCAAAAAATACACAAAAATACTTATATTTAGGGCTGTCAAAAATAACGCGTTAACGGCAGTAAGTAATTTATTTAATTAATTACGTAAAATTTTTAATGTAATTAACACATGCACAGAGTGGAGCGTCCCCACACAGTCACACAGAGTCTGTCACTCTTTTATAACTACATTCTGACCTGAACACATCTACAGGAGTACAATTTTAACACCATATACTGTATGTATCTCCAAATCACACACGTTTCTCGTATGTTCATCCTGGGAACGACAGCGAGATGCATTCAGGGACACTCGGAACATCCCAAAAACGGCTTTATAATGCATATGTGTGTGTGTGTGTGTGTGGGTGTGCGTGTGTGCGTGCGTGTGTAAATAAACAGGACGATAAAGAAAAACATGAAGTAGATATTCTTATCACTTACTTCGTAACTCTTAATTTGAATGTACAATTTGCTACATTTAAGTATGCTGGAAAATACACAGAAAACAATTAAATTGACCTTAAATTACGTGATGTCTTTGAACTCCTCATTTCTCATAATAACATGGTTTAAAGTGTGATTCTGCTACTATTAAAGAGACAAGATACAAATAGATTTTTAGACTTCTGTGGTATATTTTAGCTTGATTGACATTCAGTTCAATTGGAGGTGTTAATACACACAAATATATATAATCCTGTCCTGTCATTTATCAATCTGTTTGTTTATTAAATACAGTACAAATGGGCATATTTCAGACATAGTTGCTAATGGTGATTAATCATGATTAATTAACTTAAAACCGTGATTAATCTGATCAAAATTGTTAATCATTTGACAGCCCTACTTATAATACTTATAATGTCGGCCATGTACTGTAAATTCTGGTGTATACGCAGCTACTTTTTTCTTAAACTTTGAACACTGTGGCTTATACAGCATTGTGGCTAATCTATGGCTAAATTTCAATCTTGTGACATCTCCTTTACTTCAAAACTACTACTAATTGTTTAAATACTGTACCGCTCATGAGTCAGCAAGGAAATGGTAGGTCTTTCTTTGGCAGGAGTCAATCACGAGCTATCAGTGCACACATAACGTGCTTGTCAACCAATTGGAAATCGCAGAGGTCAGTATATATAACAGCATTACCACATAACGGTCTGACTCACGGTGTCATCTTACTAAGAACACTTTACTAACAACACTAAATTCATCACATAGCAACTTAACACTCAAAACGTGTACCTGACAAATGTGTACCAACATCAGTTTGAAATGAAAAAATATCTCCTTTAAAGTTATTCCATAAAGCATTGCGTCTGAGCGACGCATTCATTGGGGCGCTGCAATGACGTCAACCTCCCTCTGGGCTCTGTGCGCCGGGCTCCTCTGGGTCCCTCTGGTGGACAGAGGTAGCACTGCAGCGCCGTCCACCATTTTCTGTTTTTTGTCCTCCAATGAATTGCTCTTCAGTAATGCATTATGGTCAAATGTGAAAATAGCTGTTGTTAGTTAGTTAGTGTTAAGTTGCTGTGTGGTGAGTTTAATGTTGTTTGTAAGATGAGACCGTGAGTCACACTGTTATATTGAGCAATGACCTCTTGTAATTTCCAATGGGTTGGCAATCATTGTGAGATTTTTCATAGCTCATGATTGGCTCCTGTCAAATAAAGAGCTGCCTGAACCTTACAGACTTGTGCGCACCACAATATGTCATTTTATGACGTGGACATGTGCAGCTTGTACACCGGCATGGTTTACATGTTTTTATTTTCAATGAAAGATAGAGGAAATAAGCAAACAAAGAATTATTCTTGGCTTCAATTCTTCATCTTTTGTACAGATCTAGACTAAAACAGAAAAGGAATAAATACAGGAAACAATGGAACCTCGTTTTTTGTCATTCATTTGTTCCAAAATGTCAGCCGAAAACCAAATTGTACAAAAACCAGGCAAACCTTTCGCGAAAATTTCCAACAAAAACCGACTTGCACAAAAACTGGGGCGTAAAAAACTGACTTTTGACTGTATGTCTAAAATGTCAGTGCTTTTCAAATTTGCCAAAAAAACCCAGCTTCAATAGTCTATTCTCAATTAATAATCCAGTTCATTTTAGTTAAAAAAGTTATTATACATTTACAAGTAGTCATGTAATCATTCGCTTAGTTTGAAAACAGGACATTGAGAACAAGTTATAACAGAAGAAAGTACCATGTCCAACTGCTTCGCTCAGAGATGCAAAAGACCGCTTACGGATGGTAATAAATCAGGAACTACAGTGGCATCCATATGGTTTCATACACCACAAGTGAGATTTATGGGTATTATTGTCTTTAGACTAATTCCAAGTATATAACACACAGTCTCCTTCTTGAATCAATTGTAGTAAACATGGAAAGTGGTAAACAGAGAGGAAATAGTTAGATCCAAAACATCACGCAGTTATTTTCTCTCTGAAGTGATTGGATTAATGACATAATGGCAGTGCAGTGGTTCAGTTGTCGAGAAAAGCTCCATTAATTAACAGCATCAGTATGCAAACTCACAGGCGTCACACTCTATCTCAGTGATTCCAGCAAAGGGAGGAAAACACAGACTCATGTGCACACAAGGCCAACAATGTGTCCTCTATTGAAAAGAGAAGAGAGAGAGACACTATCTTCCGACTTCATTTGATCCTTCTCACTTGCTTTCTGTCTATAACTCCCATTCTGTCACACATCCTTCCGCTCCCTTCCTCCTCGGATGAATGTGTCTCTGTTTCAGTATGCTGCTCCAGGGCGACACACACCCATCTGTCTGCAGATGTTACCATTCACTGTGTTTCAGACCCTGTGTGAGCGCATCTGTGCGGAACTACACGACTGTGTGTATGTGTGCGTGTGTGCGTGTGTGTGTGTGTGTGCTCCTGACTGTGCATGCATCTGTGTGGGTGAGGCAGACGGCTGAATAGTGAATAGTGGGACAGTTATGCTTGTGGGACAAGTGCAGAGATCAACCACAAGAAGCAAAATCCTGCAAAACAACTTCAGGAAACAAAATTAAGTACAATATACACTATATACAGAAAAAGTGCTGCCCCCTCCCTATTTTCTTATTTTTTGCATGTTTGTCACACTTAAAGGGGACCTATTATGTTTTTCCTCTTTTCTAACCTATAAATGTTGTTACAATGTTGTAATCTCGTTTGCGCATTTGGAAGTGAGACATGAAAGCAGTTTTGGACGGCTCTGCACGCTGTGTTTTACAGGGGGTTTTTGAACAGCGAGTCCCATTGACGTCAATGTGACCCCGACTTCCTTATATGGGCATGCTCAGCCAAACTTTGTAGGCCTGCCCTCCCCCCGCTCTGCTTCACTCTGCTCTGTTTACTGTGTTAGCACGTATGGCTCCCAGGAAATATTTGTTCGGGTGTGCCTAAAGAGGCAAGCACCTGTGTAGCATTATAGAGTGTGCATACAGCAAGCTGAGGGAGTGTGACCAATCACAGCGGCGTAGGCTCGGCGGGAGGCATACCTGGAGGAGGACATTACACAGACTGTTTGGGCGGGAGGCAGGGAACACTGTAGGAAGAGGTGCAGAGTCTGGAAGATCTAGAAAGCTTTCTGTGGGCTTTAACGTGTGTAGCTGCTCTATAGGAGTCCAGAACTCAATACAAAGGCCCGGAAATTTGTATAATAGGTCCCCTTTAAATGTTTAAAATCATCAAACAAATTTAAATATTAATCAATGACAACACAAATGAACACAAAATGCAGTTTTTATATGAAAGTTTTAATTATTAAGAGAGAAAAAAAATACAACTCTACATGGCCCTGAAAAAGTGATTGCCCCCTAAACCTAATAACTGGTTGGGTGAGCGTTGGCATCAAAAACTGCAATCAAGCGTATGTGATAACTTGCAATGAGTCTCTTACAGCGCTGTGGAGGGATTTTGCCCCACTCATCTTTGCAGAATTGTTCTTCCAACATGAACCGCCTTTTTAAGGTCATGCCACAGCATCTCAATAAGATTCAGGTGAGGGCTTGGACTAGGCCACTCCAAAATCTTCATTTTGTTTTTCCTTCAGCCATTCAGAGGTGGACTTGCTGGTGTGTTTTGGATCATTGTCCTGCTGCAGAACCCAAGTTGGTTTCAGCCTGAGGTCACGAACAGATGGCTGGACATTCTCCTTCGATTTTTTGGTAGACAGCGGAATTAATGGCACCATTTATCACAGCAAGTCTTCCAAGTCCTGAAGCAGCAAAACAGCCCCAGGCCATCACAGTACCTCCACCATATTTTACTGTTGGTATGTTGTTCTTTTTCTGAAATATGGCGTTATTTTTACGCCAGATATAATGGGACAAATACCTTGTTGTTATGGGTCTTTTGTGACTTTTTGGATCAGTTGTTGCTGCGCTCTTGGGGTAATTTTGGTTGGCCGGCCACTGCTGGGAAGGTTCACCACTGTTTTCGCCATTTGTGGATAATGGCTGTCACTGTGGTTCGCTGGAGTCCCAAAGCTTTAGAAATGGCTTATAACCTTTTCCAGACTGATAGATCTCAATTAATCTCAAGTTAAGTTATGTTTTGACATGGGGAGCAATCACCTTTTCACACAGGGTCATGTAGGTTTGGATTTTTTTTCTCCCTTAATAATAACAAGGTTCATTTAAAAACTGCATTTTGTGTTCAGTTGTGTTGTCATTTTCTAATATTTAAATTTGTTTGAAGATCTGAAACATTTAAGTGAGACAAACATGCAAAACAATAAGAAATCAGGAAGAGAGAAAACACTTTTTCACACCACTGTAAGCAGAGCTAAGACCCCCACCAAGGCCAAAAATTGGGCAATTGGGATGGTATTGGAATTGACTGATGTATCACTCTAGACACTCTAGACATTCAATGTAAGTCTGCTTACTTCTAAACTTCTGGTGTACTGGTGATCTCTTAATAGCCCTTGTTGGAGCCAGTCCGCGTTTGGAATGAATGTCACACACAAAAGCCACAAAAATCAAAAGAAAAACTAAAAAACACACAAAAAGTTCATCCTTGGCTCTCATGAAAACGGTACATCTTTTTGAATAAGTGTTGCCACAAACAGCTGAAGAAATAATTTTTCCTTTCAAATGATTAAGCTTGTGATGGGTGTTCCAAATTGTACAAGCCCAGGTAAATTCAACTTCTGAAACTCCACTGTATATTGGCCACACAGACACAAAGATCTTCAAGTGGATTTCTCTAATTATCAATGGGGGAAATTTGTAAGAATCTAATGAGCTAGACAACCCTGAGATAAACTTTATATTGTTTCCTTTATCCGTAGTTAATGATGGATGTAGCTAATAAATTTTGCATGAGCAGTACAGATTAAAGATGATGGTAAAGTTGAACCCTGTAGTGAAGGTCATTCTTGCCTGTTTGCTCAATAATGAGTCACAGTAACGGGAAGCTGATCTTCTACACTGGTAGCATGTCACTGCAACACAAAGAAGCATGCCTCCAGTCTTGACATCCTACAGGGCAGACTGTTTTAATTCTCCTTCCCTCACACTTAAAGCTTTCAACCAAGCGCGAGCATCAGAACATAATCCGACGAGCAATTTCAATGTTTTGGTTTCAGCTGGAACTAAGAACATTAGCATTTACATTGTTCTTAATATAGGCGCTGCAAACACACCAACTTTCTCCGAATCTTTTGTTTGAATTATTGACAGATACAGATGCTGTATACACTCATTGGCCTTGCTTATGTACACCTTCTCATTTTTGCAAAGCGGATCGCATGGTGGAAGCTCAATTTTAAAATGTCAAACATTCATATTGAGCATTGGAATGAGTTAAGTGACTTTGGTTTGTTGGACTGAATATTACAGAAAGTGCAGATCTACATAACCATGAAAAGCAAAAAATATCCACGGAACGGAGGTTTTCTGGGTCTGATTGGGTGTAACTGATAGAAAGGCTCAACTTAACTCCACCAATGCACTTGTTACACCCTATGTACCATACAGTGGAACCTTTGTTAGTGTCATTAATCGACGGCTGACTCTAACCAAAACATACGCTAACCGAATCATTTTTTCCGATAAGAAATAATTTAAATACAATTAATCTTTTCCAGAAAGCCAAAAATGTTAACACAAAGCACATTTTTATATGTTTACAATTATAGTTTTACATGCAGAAAACAATTCAAAATGCATATACTCTAAATACATATAAATGACGAATGAGAGATAAAAGAAGACGTGATTCTTGACGTGACTGTTCCCAAAGACACGATGTGGCAGCAAGACACCGCACGGATAGCACCTTCCAGTTTTGCCATGAGTTATTTCTTCAATAGTGGTTCTTACCTCAATAGCCCCAAATGGAGACAGAGAAAGTTGCAAGTGACAGTATTTTGATAAAGAAGGTGACAAACACTACTGAATTCTATAAATAACTGACAAACACTATTGAATTCTGTAAATAACTCATGACAAACCAGGAAGATGGTGTCCACGTGGCGTCTCCCTGCCAAATGTCAGCCACGTCTTCAATGAAGGTAAAAGTAGCCTTAAACATTCATTTATACCTTTCATTCAGCATTCATATGCATTTACAATTGTTTAATGTACGGAAAAATATAAATTGTAAAACAATATTGTGTTTTGTGTTAACATTTTTGAGAGTCAACCGCTGATGACATCATAGACAAGTGACGAAGATGACGCTAGCTGAGGTTATAGACTGATGAAGTACTGGTGAAGTACAAAATAAGGTGTTTACTGTAGTAGAAAAGAACAGGAGAGCAACAGGACAGGAGAGTGTGAGAGTTGTACCGTGATGTATTCTCTTTGTCTGTACTAACCTGCACCTCTGAGTCAGCGCTGACGGGTTGGAGCTGGAACCAGGTGTCTTTCCCGTGATATTTCTGCAGGTCCTCTTTCTTCACTGCAACCTTGCCTGTACACATCATGGTATTAAAATGACAAATTAGCTCAAAACAGAAACAAAGCCAACCAAAATAAAAGCCTAATACTGAGGTGTCAAACATGTCTGCTCAGGTACTGCCATGGTACAGTCTCTCTACATTGTAATTCAATGTGAAGCATGTGACACAAACCTTAAACTAAAGCACTTCAGTGTATAAATAGCGGTTGCAAACAGAAAATAGCTCTAACAGAGGTTTCTAAAGCTATGAAATAGTTCTACAGTACATTTGATTTTAGTCAAGCGTTCAGTCAAGTGTTTCCCATACATTGATTTATTTGTGGTGGCGCGCCGCTAATAAAGTTGAGCCACCATGAATGGTTTTGGCGGGATCTCTAAGGTGGCGTTATACGTCATAACTCCACTCTTACGCGTTAAAAGTGAAAGACAGGAAGTGTTTCTTGCGTCATACATTTACTCAGTAATCAAATACAAGAAACACGAAAGGTGAAGTATTCGCTGCAGGACATGTACAGCACCTCCACAAGCCCAAGGGGTGTGCCACTGCTGTGAAAGGTGAGGTGTGGTAAAGTGCACAACAACTTTCTAAGTGTGCAGCCCAGCCTTTGACTAGCAGGAGTCATGACTAACGATAGTGCTAAGAAGTACTTTTGGTATCACTTTGCCTTCGCAGGGGCGTCCAAAGTGTGGCCCGGGACACATTTGCAGACTGCAGTTCTTTTTTTATTGGTCTGTGGCCCAATAAAATAAACAAAAACAACATAAAAAATGGAGAAGTGAAGTAAAAAGGCATAATGTGATGAGAAAAAGCTAAAAAGTTGATACTCATAACTAATACAACACAAAGATGTCTTTAAATATATGTATAAAGTTTTTTTTTAGCCTTTTTGAAAAATGACATGCACATAGCTCATGCCCTCTGTGCAATCCAACTTTTTAATTTTCACTTTTTAGTTTTTAATTGTTACGTATAGAACACACTGGTTAAAATAACACACAATATACCCAAAATATAATTTCCTAGCAAGTCATACTAGAAAGTTTCAGTGATCTATATTCATAGTATCGGTTTCTATTCTCATCTTCTGTAGTCTTAAACCAGTGTCACCTGCTTCACTTCCTTTCTTGATTTTCTATCTGACAATGAACTGACACTTGAACCATTGCACAACTTTTGAAAGTGCGCTAACCACACATATGAACTCCATTACTTGAAGGTCTCATACATTCTATACAGTGGAACCTCAGCTGGCATCTGCCCCGATGAACGCATTTTTCGGGCTTTTTTTGTCTCGGTTTGCTTACATTCTCCGGTTAGCCTACATTATGGCGTGCTTGTCGTTGTGTTGTTAATGCACTGCGTGGGTCCAACCGTGTTGTTATTGTTTTTTTAACAAAAATGTCCTAGTTAGTGTCCTTGCCACTTCATGCAAACAGGAACTGGAAGTCGTTTTTATAGTTTTACAATTATAGTTTTACATGCATGAAACATTTCTAAATACATATAAATGAATATTTAAGGTTAGTTTTATTTTCATTGACACCATGTGCCATCATCTTCCCGTTTTGTCATGAGTTATTTATTGAATTGAATCGTGTTTCTCGATTTCTTTATCAAAATGCTGGCACTTGCAACTTTCTTTGGCTCCATTTTGGGTTATTGAGGTGAGAAACACTATTGAATTCAAGAAGTAACTCATGGCAAAACACAAAAGGGGTGTCCGTGTTGATCTCGCTGCCACATCATGTCTTTGGGAACTGTCACATCAACAATCACGTCTTCAATGTCTTCAATGAAGGCAAAAATGACCTCAAATGTTCATTTATCCCTTTCATTCATCATTTATATGTATTTATTTGCATTTTGAATTATTTTCTGTGAGTAAAACTATAAATGTCTATGTCTAATTATGGTAATCATTTGAGAGCCCCCCAGCAACTTACAGAACAACTACCATGATCCCAATCAGCACAAATACAACATAATTACTACTTAAATGTTATAAGGAGATTTGCTTTTGGTCGTCCAATTTTGTAAGATTGTCAGATATTCCATATAGTGACAATTTATGTCTAACTTCACTACAGTCATTACAATTATAATCTTGTTGAAAAGGACAAAACTTTTGTCTCGTGGAAAAGTGAAATGTAAATAAACAACAAAAAAATATATATATTTTTATGGTTTCAGTGTAATCACACTTTATCTAACGCAGTGCACTCATGCGACTCAAAGGCAGCGTCAATATTTTAACGGCTTGTCATGAAAATCAGCCACACATTCCCCAACAAAATTCCCACTGACTCATCATGTAGCTTTGATAGACAGGACATGACGACATCTAAGGCAGTCAATCATAGTAGAGGAAGGACTGCAAGGTTGAGTTGTGTAATTATGCAAACGGTTATTCCAGTGCTCAGGTGTGACAGGTGTTATGTTAGTTAATCCCACTTGAAAAACACATACCTGAGACAAAGTTTTATATAAATACCTAACCTACTGAATGTTTTACAATATAATAATAACAATATTTCTTTTTTCAACACTAAAGCTTGAATACAATGTGCATAAAATCTGAAATATGCAGGCTGAGCAAAAAATGTCACTTTTTTTTACCCACCGATACTTGAGTCCCTCCTGAAGACGTCCCTGTCGAAGATGTAAAATGAGAGGTGTCTGAAGCTACGTGGGATCTCACAGTAGAAGTCCTCTCCATAGAAGGGACTGTTGGAGAAAGGAGACACCAGAAGGAAAAAAAAGCTAAATGTGATATGGGGGGAATAGCTCATGGCTAAACTAAAATCTACAACTTAACATGAGTATTTGAGAGCGTCAAGGCTAAAACATTTGTCACCTGAGATCTTAACAACTGAAAGGAGGTAAAGTTACAGTACAACGGAACAAAATGTAACAGGATCCTACATAAGCGCTGCAAATTACAACTTGTTCTGACAGCATTTGACAGTGAAAAATGTGTCTGAACATGTTCAATTAGGTTTTGCATGTTAAATTTTAAATGCTGGATTAGATATGGGTGAGGCCGCACGGTGGCCAAGTAGTTAGCATGTTGGCCACACAGTCAGGAGATCGGGAAGACCTGGGTTGGAATGTCCGCTTGGGCATCTCTGTGAGAAGTTTGCATGTTCTCCCTCTTTCCCTTAGTAATGCATTTACAGAAAGTAAAGGATGTTCAAATAAATAATTCAATTGCCCCTTGTGGAAGAACACAGTAAGATGCACGTGCATCAAATTGTACCCAATAAACAAGCAATCTTCCAAATACTATAGAAATGAAATTTCACTACAGCTTGGGGTCGTCTATGTAAAACTTGTTTAGTAGTATGATTTACAGTATGTGGGGAATTACAGTAGTAGCGGTGCAACAATACATGTAGCTGTATGGAATCGTTCAATACGGTGGTCTCAGTCCGATATTACTATGAACCAAACAATACTGTAACCCAAGTCACAAATGTCATCAAGTCCTCAGAGGCAAAGACCAAATCCCAGCTGGCAGAAGCAATGGGTCGTGTTGTGGCTGTCTCAAGCGGCATGCAAAGCTGCATTTTTACCTCTGCCAAGCGCAAGCATGGATGTTTTCACCGGGGTTTATCTGTTTGTTATTTGTGTTCAAAATAACTTGAAAAGTTCTGAATGGATTTGGATGCAATTTTCAGGAATTGTCAGAAATGGGATATGGAAAAACTGATTACATTTTGGGGGTGATTTGGATGACCGTCAGGATCCATTGCGAAATGGGACAATTTTCGGCATTTGTGCATAGAACTCCATAAAAAATGGTCAGTGCACTTGGGAAAAAAAATACAGGACATGTTTGTTTCTTCAGTTTCTTGTTCATTTTAATGCCTGATACAAGTGAAGGTACCTTTGTTTGGACAAATATAACAATGACAACAAAAACAGCTCTAAAAAGTTACGTTTTTGGCAGTACAATGCTATCGCTATTCATGTAAGAACTTAAGTGACCATGGAAGTTGCTAGATATCAGCTCTTAAATTAAACTCTTATGAGCTATATTTGTTATCATGATTATATTTGTACAAACAAATGCGCCTTTCGTTGCACCAGGCATTAAAATGGATCAATAAACTGAAGAAACGAGGGTGGTCTAATCATTTTTTCCATGACTGTACATACAATAAAAGTCGTCATCGCATTTGTAGCGGGCAGTTCCATGCAAAACTTGAGAAATGACAATTGCGCCGTGTGCGCCCTGAACTTCATTATGGAAATGTGTTTTTCTCCACTTACTTCTTATTGTTGCAATTATTTTCTGATGAACTGAAAAATCTTCCCCTGGCTTACATTTGTTGATGTGTTACCTTGACTTCGGCTGTACAGTATTGCCATATTGATAATTGCTTGTGTTTATTTTATAGAAAACTGTGGAAATAATGAACACTATGTACTTAAATCCTATTAAGTACACTACTGAATATATGGAGGGGGCAAAAGGGGGTCTCACACGGGGCGGAACTGATGCTTGAACCGCCACTATGCATGCTGTGCTTCAGCATGTTACGGTACGGTGCATGTCGGAATTCATGTTTTCATCACTGAACCGCAGCTCCCCAGTGCTGTAAGCACTCATGCATCCTCAGACCATGACATTATCACCACCATGCTTAACTCAAGGCAAAACACAATTACAGTACCTTGGCACTCACTTGTGTTCCCAGCTATTTAAACAACAACGGCCGTGTGTTGAGTCATTTTCAGTGGACAGTACATCAAAGCAGTGCCATGAACAAAAACAAACGAGTTGAATGATTGAACCAAATCAATAGGATTATGATTGCACTTTGAATGTTGTATTTTATACACAAAGGCGATGATGCATGGTATCTTATTAATGGATGACAAAGTTGTTACATCGGTTGCTGAAAGCTGCTTGGGTGAATTATTATTATTACAGCGTCATGCCTCCACAGACTACAAAGAACAGAAACAGAAAGAAGCAGGATGGCAGGCATACCAGAGTGACTTCTCAACGATCTTAGTTCTGAAGACTTCTTCTTGATCCAGGTTGACAGTGCAGTAACAGTCCCTCATCCTGTTTGGCCCTGGGTATGGAGGGATGTTTTTTGCTTCCCCTGCAGAGAGAAGAAACGTGGGTGAGTGGTTATTATTCAGGAACGCTGTGGTAAGCAGTAACAATGTGTTTTACTCTGGCACGACGCTAAAAGTGATTGTTTATGAAAGAACAGCGACAGTAATAAAAATACCCTTATGTAAGAGTGTACACCTGTTCCTGCTTTAAATGAAACACACATGCCGTGTGTGTAATGAGCTTACTTGTCTGAGTGTGCCTACTTTTAAACTGGATACAACGTCATGCCATGCTCTCAGATACACGACTGTGTGTTGTCAGATCTGTGAATGAAAGGAACTGCGTGGGACACTTCCTGACTCCTGCTGAAGCTCAGTCTGTTCGTCAAATGCTTGTGACAGATAGCACTCCCTTTCACAAGAATGTGGTCCAACCACCCACATTGACACACACATACACATCCATATACACACACACAAACAAAGGTGGTGTCCTCATCCCTCAGGAGCAATATACAGCATTCTCCTTCCTGAAGCCACAGATGAATGTAAGTCACTTCCTCATTGTGTTTGCCTTCACCCAGGGGGCTCACAGGGCTCTACAGTCTCACTTACACATGTGTTGGCTCAACGTGCCTTACTTACGTACATGGCTTCAGTCTTTCACCAATATTTCAAGCTTAGACTGAATGACATCTTCATAACAACAGCACTTCGGTGTTCAAAATTAACATATAGGAAAGTGTTTTGTTGGCACTAAACCTGTATTTCACCTTGATTTAAGCATGAAATTGACAATATTTTAGAAACCAAATAATAAAATAACTATGAAACTATTCAATAAAACTTAAAGTGTAAGAGTATGAGGAGCTGTAATCTATCTGTACATTACTGTTCATTATAAGCAGAGATATAATACACTATTCAGTTCTCGTGATGGGGGAAGGGGCAAGAGATGACTTTTGACCTTGTATAACTGGCTGTAAAACTCTAAACACATTGCCTCTTTGCAAGGATCTGATTTATGATATCCGTTTATCAATGCATGAATACAAGAGACATTTAATCAATTTGCCCTTGCAACTGCATTTCCAAAGGGAGTCCAATTTTAATAACGCCAAAACCATTTTTGCGGACACATATTTGCTGCAAAACTGGTGACACGTATCATCACTAGGATGAGGTGACTACTCTACTTTCACTGTTGGTTTAAAAAAAAATTGTGATTTATTTACATGCTGGTTGCTTTTTTATACAGCTGTGTGATAAACTAGTACATATAAAATATATATACTTAAATATAATATATAATATACATATAGTACATATTGTATAAACATATTTCCGAGGATGACTTGTTGGTAACAGTGATTGCAGGTAATTGTAAGGGACACGATACAGTGGAAACTCAGTTTTCATACACCCTGTTCTTTGTAAGGTTTGTTTTTCGGCGTAAATTATTGCCAAAAATGTCTCAGTTTTCGTATACTTTCTCAGTTAGCGTACGGCCAAACATTGCGTCTAACAAAATAGTCCTAGTCTTAACAAGGAATCGAGTGCCCAAACAAAGCAGCCATGCATTGGTGACTCTGTGACGGATGGATAGTGGTTCTTTTAGAATTGTTACACTATAGACAGATTCTGGCCTTTAATCATCTTTATTATGGGTGTCTGTGTCTGTCTCCTTTCTTCAAGAGCACATTTCAAGTGCACTACGTAACTCTGAGTGTTAGAAGAAGCTTTCAGACAGTCTGTGTGCTTTTTTTTTATGGCGTATGGATGTCCGGTGGGCCGATATTAGCATAAAAATGTAATCAATATTGGTATTGTTTTTTTCCCTATAATGAAAGCCGATATAGCCCTGTAAGCACCAAAGTGGCAAAATTGCAACATTGCTTAGTTTATACCCTCATGTAGTTAATACTTTACACCAGGAGATGGCGGTGCAAAATTTGTGGGCGTGTTTCTATACAAAGTTTAGGAGTTTATAGACTTTGAAGCCCCGTGTGCATGCAGCAGCAATCTCGCCATAACAGTTCACATGCACCACGTACTGTACTTGAGCGGACGCTTTGCTTAACCGTGGTCTGGGTGGCAGGACATGATGGGTTGTCAAACACGGTGAGCAGGGTAGCGGGAATGTAAAAAAAAAATTTGCAAGTATTTCTCAGACGTTTGCTTACACGAGTTGTCCAACGTTGTTTACATCCACGTCGAGAAGCTAATTGCTGATGCTGTATCAATTAGCTTCACGACAGTTGTGTTTAGATAGATCACTTAATCACAAAATAAAACAACCAAGACACGACATTAGAGAAAAATAAGAAAATACAATAACAACAAATATATATGGAACAGATCACAACAAATTTGTTTTGTACCACAACAAGCTGCTGCAAAACAGAAAGAAGGAAATTAAAGAATACATAATTAACAAAGTAAATGGTAGACAAGAAAAGAAACTGAAAATTTAATTATAAACTCGGGGCTTCCTACAATATTCAGATTGTTAATTGGATGAGATAGTTTCACGGCTTGTTTTTTCTGAGGTTGACAATAAAAAAAGCTACATTGTGAAATATGCCTTGCCATCCTTTTGAACCCATACATATACAAAATACCACAGAGTGGAAGTTGAACTACTTCAGTTCTCAGGTTTTGGACAGGTGATACTACAAGAGTGCACGCCTGATGGTGCACAGAGGTCCAAGGAATGCTCACGTCGTTTGTGTGTATGCTCAGACACTTGAAAAATTAGAGGGAACATTGTTAAAAACCCCACAGAGGAAAATAGAGCACACCGCAACAATATCAAGCTACTACACGATCATATAAAAGCACTACTGGATGATAATGCTGCCTTGTGCGCCACTCTTGAGGAAAGAAGCAAAGGAAAATATCATTGAGCAAATGAAAAATACAATTGATGAGGTGGATTAGAATGCATCAATGAATGACGTGATCCTCACGGGGCTCCGAATTACACCCAGGGTCAACTGACAGGGCAGTCCAGAACAGAGAAACAGTTGAAATGGATGTAGCTTCAACAAAGCAAGAAATTGCCAGTTTCCTACAATCAAAGGAGCTGGATGTAGATATCGACACCATCGATACTTGCATCCCACTGTACGGCAGAAACAACACCACACTCGTCATCATCGTTACATTCACCAACAGGGAATTCAAAAATGCAGTGCTGAAACAGGGAAAGAAACTGAAAGGTACAAACGTCTACATGAATTAACATCTCACAAAACGCAACGCTGACATCTCCGAGAAAACACAAGACTTGAGCAAGCAGGGAAAGATACAAAGTACTTAGAGCACCAACGGCAAATCTACATCAAGCTAAATGGAGGACCAGCAGAGGCAAGAGTGCTTGTTGTCAAAGATATCAACGATTTGGATAAATATTAAATAAATATTGACAACAAGATAAAATGGAGTATATAATCCACAAGAAAGAACCATGCGGTTGGAAGGATTACATTCAATAACATTGGACATCACTACCATGTTGCAAGGGCCTGCTCAACAAGAAGTACTGCAATTAGAAACCCATGTATCTGCAGTCAATGACATTCACAGTAAAACACAAAAGATGGAAGGACAGGAAGATCTGGAAGTAGAAACCTTTAGCTATCCTGACCACAAACAATTGGATTGGAGAATGGTATAGATCCACACAACAACAAGGGAAAGGGAAAAAAGTGTTTTTTGTTTACAAACATTTTTATTGTATGGAGGAATCATGTAAACAGTAAATTATCAACAAAGAGGGGGTAGGATTAAATATGCTTTGCTTCTTCCTACTCCTTTTCGGACATGTGGAATTGTGAATTGTAACATGAAGCATTTCAATGTAAACTGTATGCATGTTCGAAATAAATTCAACCTTAACCATATAGTCTGTGCTAATTTACATGATGTGTAGCTGGTGCTGCTGCTGTAGCATATTGATGTCCATGTTTTCTGTAAGCTGAACCGCATACAAAAAAAACTATCCACTCTGATGATGCAGCTCGACCTTTGTTTCCTGATACACCGCGGAAGACAAATATAAAAACCACACTGGGACAAATGGGTGATGAAGTCCCCTCAAGGGAGTCTGTCAGAATGCAAGCCAGGGTTATTATGTGTGATACTCTGGGGGCTGATTCATACATCACAGTTAACAACAGCGCTCATTCACAACTGAATGAGACACCTGAGCGCTAAAACGTGATTCACGCTGTGCTGTCTAAATTAGTTTCTACCCAACATTCACTGTTCTTTGACAGCAAATTGATGATGCAAGCCTTGCTTGCCTCCAATGTATTTCTGTTATTAGATCTCACAACTCCAATGCCCTCCTTGTGCTTCGCTTTGCTTATTTATTCTCTCACATTCATTCTATCGCTCAGCAGTAATCCTCATTTCCTGCTCTGAATCCCTTCCAATATTTGTTTTCCTCTCATTCAAAACCGAAAGGCCCCTTGATTGGATTTCAGGATCCAGGTTATCTTTGTAACCAAACTATCATGGGATTAAAGCTTTCTCTTTTCTTCAGTGATTTGTCTCTGCAATCACACAAAAAAGTGAGTGCACCATCACATACATTCTAAGGATGTGTCAAAACACAGTTGTGTATTTGTTATATCATTTTTTTTAAAGATTTAAACTGATTTTTTTCCCAAACCATTGTGAAAATTTTACTGCACGGTCGCCCAAATGCTTTAGTTATTTACAATATGGTATGAAACTCAGTGTACCGTAATATGCGATAGATTTCAATTCCTTCCGTTTGTTCTGTTTGGTTTTTCTTTCTATTTTCAGCATTCATTATGAATCAAACTTGTGAGCTATTATTTTTAAATCGAACCAAACCTATCTACAGTAGATCCCAGCACATTTGCGATGCAGAATTCACAGCCACGCAATTCCATATTATGGTAAAGAAATTATTTTTTGTTTCAGAAAATAGGCCGTTTTTTCCACAGAAAACACATCTCATTCACCAAAAGTTGGTAATAATTTCATAAATACATGATAGATAATACAGGTGAAATGTAATGAAATGTAAGTATACATTAATCGTTGTTAGAAAGCCCGCAACTTTGACATGTGTATCTCTTTGTGCTTCACTGACAAGTGTTTTCGTAAATCCTTACTGGAATTACAACAGGCAAGCAGTGTGGATTATACAGAGACGCACCGTGACTCCAATTTCATCTGTTCATCAGTCATCTTATATCATTATTCATTAGTGGTGAGTACCTACAGTATATATAGTGTGTGAGGCATATTTAGGGCTTAAAACTGGATTGTGTCACGAGTAAACCATGGCAACTGAAGAGTGAAGTGGAGAGTTCTGGAGCTAAATCTAATCTAATAAGTATAATAATAATAACTGTCACTTTTGTTGCAAATGTTGATCTGAAAAAGGAACACGTCAGCATCAAGCAAGCAGGAGGGTTTGTGCGTCAGCAAGCCATGTGTCCAAAATAGACTATTTATGGACATTTTCATCATCATTCATCATTTCATCATCATTCGCAGGTGGTCCCAGAGGTAACCCCCCTGCAAAAATTGGGGATCTATTATTTCCATCTGTCAATCAGTGGTGAGGAAAGCTGCGGACTGCACAAATGTACAAGCAGCTGCCACGAGAGAGGACTTCCTTACAGAAAAACGCAGCCTGCCTCCCACTTTCTTTTTGCCATCCTAACCTCTTCATTATTTCAGCTTTTATGTTGGGCCATAGCTTCCATTTTCCCTTTCAAAATCAGTTTTTCTTCTATTTCTGGTTGCATTCCCTTTCAACCTCCCTTTTTTCTTCCTCTGCGGGGGTAAGATTTCATTTTCTCACTGCAATATTCAAAACAAGCAGAAAAACAACAGCTTCTCCTCTCATCATGCAAAGCCCATCACTGCAGCTGTCCTTGGAGAATATCATGCCCTAGTATGTGAACAAACCACACAGTGCTGAGGAGCCACTCTTGGAACGTGTGTGCGAGTGGAACATGCACACAAAACGTGACGATGACACATCACAGAAAAAACGCAAACAGAAATACCTCAAATAAAGTAAAATCGGGACACATGGACGATAGGTCATCACCCTGTCTCATTCCTGCAGGGAGCAGGAGGTGAAGACGGAAGAAAAACAGAAGGAAGCACAAGTGATTGAAGCAGTGTCTGCACTTAAATGCATTGCTTTGTTCGTCTTCCCCCACTGTTGCGTGTACGGTGCAGCAAGGCAATGTGTTATTCTAATGTCTGGCGACATGAACACATTCGAGCACACGCATGCATGCATGTTTTCAGTTACTGTTCGCACTGCTAACAGGCCTGGAAGACAGAGGTTTAAGGAAAGAAATTGGAGGGGGTGTGACAGAAAAATACAAGCAGAGGACTTAATCAGGGGTGAGAGAGGATGAGGCCTGTGGTAGAGAGAGAGAGAGAGCGCAGGGTCGGCCAGATAGAAAAACTGGAGAGCGGTTAGCACTGGAGAGTGCTACAAGAGGAAATGAGATGAGGAGAAAGGAATTTCTACTGGATCCAAGATGTAGCTTGAAAGCTTTGAAAGCAGAGAACACCCCAGTTACGATCCTGTGTGTGAGTGTGTGTGTGATAGACACACCATGAGAGCGGAAAAAAGCCCAAAACTTGTGCAGTAAATGTACCTGTTAATATTCAGTTCCTTTGATTATTTTAACACCGTTGTCTGAGCAAGAACTACATCATTACTGACACACACAGCTCATCACTGGCTCATCGCAGCCTGAGGTGCAACTTACAATTATTTCCATCAGAACTTTTTCTGTTAACAATTGACTTATTTCTCTACAAAACGTCAAACTTTAAAGGCGACACTCATTAACAGCATTCAGGTCACGAAGTCAAGTTTTAAAGAGACATCCACTCTGATTAAATCAAAGAGTGACTAACTGGTTCCTTGGCTGCAGCTCCTAATGCGACATTTCCCTTCATGCAACTTGATACTCTCTTTTATTAGAGGCTCCCTGACAGGTAAACAGTCACGTACTTCAAAGCAAGTAGTGAGGTATTTGGTGATCAGACAAACACAACAATGACAGCATTACTGTGCATCTTTGATTTAAACACTCGAGCACGTTTTTTTGTCTTCAGGTTGAACATCGGGAGGGAACGTCATCTTAAGAACTGTCCTGCCATGCCATGGTTTCAATTTAGAACACAAAATTTCTATGATGAAGATCACCCTTAATGACATCACTGGGTTTAATGTGAGGTTCATTCCAAAACCGTGGAATGCAAAAAATGCAACTGCACTGCACAACTCTCAGTTAGAAAACAACAATAAACATTGGTACATTAGCAAGTCTACCTTAAAGGGACGGATGATAAGCAGGCATTAACTGTTCAGTTCATCGTTACTTTATAAGTTGCACAGTAAAAAAAATTGCCCGTTGTGACTGCGCCCAAAATTAATCGTCACATAATCATTTCAAAATGTTGTTTTAACACTTAATGCTTTGTTGTAAGAGATTAAATGCTTTGTAATAAAACATACAAGCAGAACAGCAGACAGCAAATGGAAACAAACTGTATTTTGGAAGGATACGTATGTCTCTGTCTCACGTTTACAATTTCTCGTCTTCTCTCTGGAGGAACGATCAACATTAACACATCTTTATTTTGACTGTGTATTTTTTTAATACTGCCATAAATTTCTATTATGACAGTTTGTGAAATGTAACTGCAGTGTTCCCCACAGGACTGCAGTCTATTCGTGGTGGGTGGTTCATCGTCTAATTAACATAATTTTCCATGATATGTGTGTATGTACTTGTAATGGACGCTGTAGGAGAGAAGAATAACGTTGTGGTACAGACCAAACGTGAGTAAAAATTAGTGTTGTTAACAATAAACCGATGCGACCGGATATCTGTTTTAACGAAGAAATGATTGTGATTAGTCTGTATCGATAAGAATCAGCCATAAATATTTAGATTAACCAATTATGGAGACATGCACCAGGTATCGCAAGAGAAGCAATCGGTTGACAGTGTCCCATGTACAACGCGAGAGCCTGGGCTGCTGGCGAAAGGATTGTCATGCTCGCTCTATAGCAGTGGTCACCAACATTTTTGAGACCAAGATCCCTGGTCTCGGCCGTGAACTTGCACAAGATCTACCCCCTCCCAATATACAGTATATAAATAGAAGGACTGGTCAATGCGCTACAACAGTCAGCCCTTAACAAGCGGCATCGTCGCAGTTCAAAGATTTTCTTTGGAGGTGCGCGTCTATGGAGTTATATTTGTGCCTTAACTTTGAGGTAGCAAAGGCAGACTTTGAGCCCTATTAACGTGCAATAATTACCGTTGTGTGCGCAGGCACATCGCTGCAGCGTTTTGTCACTCCCTCCCTCTCGCTTGACGAGAGGGCGAGTCTGTGTACGAGTCCAGTCGGTGTACTAGTGTACCTCCGGCTGGGATTGGGGTCTGGGCTCCTTGCTGGGGCTCACGGGTTGCTGCCTGGACAGCGGTGAGGCGTACGGGCATGTTCAGTGGACAAAATGCGGACCTGTTGGTCGCTCTCCGGGAGGTGAGGGCACTGATGTGATAATACATCTTTTTCAAAATGTTCTCATGATCGACCGGCAAAGTCTCAAAGATTAACTATTAGCTCACGACCGACAGGTTGGCGACCCCTGCTCTATAGTTTGCCATGGCTGAAGACGAGAATGGGTGTAAATGGTAGCAGGCGCGCTAGCTGGTTAGCCGTTAGCTGGCCGCTAGCTAGTGTCTAGCTAGCGCCTTGAACTACTTACGAGTCACCACTACTTACCGCTATTTACTACTTGTAGTCACCGCCTAGCTAATGGTAACGGTAATGGTTTAATTTATAAATTAATAATTTATAAATTTACTATTCCAGCAGCTCAATTTCCAGCAGGATCGAGCAGAATCGTATCGTTTGTACACTGCATCGAACCGTATCAAATCATTCTGTTTTTAAAATATATGGTTTTTGCATCGGATCTAGATTCAAATCGAATTGTCTATCACAAAAACATTTACACCCCAACGCAAAAAAAACAATACAAAACGATTATGTTTAGAAATACAAATAAACTTTCTTCCGTAACTTCTTTTTGACAGAGACAGAGCCACCTGTGGGTGCTTTTAGATTGGGGAGGAGCCCACAGCAGTACCTACTGCTCGTTAAAGAGCAATACCTGCTTTCATATCAGTCTCCAAAAAGATCAGAAAAAACCTCTAGGTTTGTCGCTAGTCACTTTTTTGAAAAAAGAGTATCTGGAGGAGTCTGAATTCTCGGTAAGTTGGAAATACCTCTGATACCTCCTGTTACGTCTTCTTATTTTCCAGCAGAACAGGTGTGTATGAGGTGTGTTATGAGGTGGAGTTACAATGCATACTGCCACCTATTGTACGGCGTTGTAACGACAAGCTACATTCACAGACAATCCCATTATAATGCGTTTCTGAGCGAGGGCGAAAGCTAAATGAATGTATGGGAAACACTGAATTGTGGAGAAGCGATTGCAATACAGTTGAATACGCTGCGCACAAGCATCGGTGTGCGTGTTTGTGTCAGCTTTTATGTTCAGTTCAATTCCCCCAACCTACACACACACAAACACTATGCATGTGCTTGTGTGCAGCCCAAATGTAACCGTGGAGGAAAGCTGGCCGACTGACATTTTTTACATGTCCAAAGTTTGGAACGGCAAGCAAGTGGCATCTGTCAACGTCTAGATATGTTTGGAAACCAACTGAAACGCAAATAAAAAAGTCTAAAAAAAAGGCCTTAGCTGACATCATCAGCAGTCAATGCAGTTCATGTGCCTGTATATTTACTGTTAGTGTTTGTAATGTACAAAAGCAGAGTGCTTTTTGTACTCTGCTTTTGTAAAAGAGCAAGTGCAAAATCAAGGTAATACAAATCAACAAATTATACACACTGTTTACAGCTGTGTACATGTTTATCCAGCTACACCTTGTCAGCGAGTGTAAGGTAAGTAAACTTGTGGTAGAATGCATGGTTTGTCTGTCAAACGTTCCTATAGTTTGTCAACAGAGGGAACTCAAGTTAAGTGTTAGCGAACGTTACTACTGTAAAAAAAAATAGGCTCACATGTTATTGGGTGCTATCGGTGACTGTGGGTAGTGTGTGCACATGACATGTATGTTTCTGCACACGACGTACACTGGAGCAGAGCAAATTGTGTTATTGTTTCTGTGGGTTATGTGCTGTGAACGACAACTTCGACTTAACTACGCTGCTTCCGAATTCGGGCAGATGCATCAAGTGAGACAGAAAGGCTGACATAGATCTGGTTAATTTTGAGAATAAAACCATTCAGTTCAAAACAAACCCTAGTGGAAACACTCCAACATGTTTTGTTTTTCCAGGAGTAACGTTAGTGTGTGTGTGTCTGGCAGATGATATGGATAATCAACATCATATAATCCATCCATTCATCCGCTTCTCCTCATTAGGGTCGCAGGGCCATGCTGGAGCCTATCCCAGCTGACTTCGGGCAACAGAAGGGGTACACCCTGGACTGGTCGCCAGCCAATCGCAGGGCACATATAGACAAACAACCACATTCAAACCCTTTTATGGACAATTTAGAGTCGCCAATTAACCTGACATGAATGTTTTTGGAATGTGGGAGGAAACCGGAGTACCCGGAGAAAACCCACGCACTGTTGTTTTAATCTAGGAAGCAGGTAAACTTATTTGAAATACTGGTCAGGGGCAGGGACAACATTACCTAGGTCCAAACTGGATGCTTTTTTTCCCGGCCCTTTTCATATCAATGGTGTCTCAACTGCTGCAAGCCATGACTGAATAAATGCGTGGAAAGAAGGGTATTTACAGTTAACGACTGGTCATGCAGCACAATACTGTATAGTCCCTGGGAAAAAAACAGTATTGGGTTACTGATCAAACTCAGACCTGACGGCTAATGTTCACACCGATCTGTTAAATCTCAATGGAAAACTTGACTGAAACAAAAATATCCAACCACAAACACGAGCTCAAAAACAACCATGCGAAAAGATGTTGTGCAAGTTCATTCAGTGTGGGAATGGTTGGAACGTGAGGATGTGATGCTATCCAAATGTATGTTAGGCAGCTGTATTTGGCCTCTAAAAGGTTCAGAAAAAACAATGCTGGGAATCAGAACTTGTCTTCAGAGGCTCAGAAACAGGCTCAACTGACACAAGTGCAAACAGATATGCAATCGTTTGCAAAAGCACAGGAAAGTGGCAAGCTGTTGCATAGGAGAATGACACTGTTGCAAAACCTGATTTAATCACAATGCGCAAAGACACTTGCTCACACTGAGGTAATACAGACTTTTCACAACACTGCAACTTGCCATTTACTGCTCAGTGAGCTCTTCATGCTTGTTACGACACTGTCAGCAAGTAGAGGTCATCCCGGGGAGAGATAAGATCTCCCACAGGGCATCTGAAGGGCAACACGAAGGAACAGCAAACCCTTTATTTACCCCTTCTGACCCTGCATGCAGGGCCTACTGCGGCCATTCCTCACTATTCCAAGAACTCTTTTCTCATTGCGGGTAGATTACAGAGGGAGTGCTACTGTGCCCGACCCGGATTATTCCACCAAACTAAAGATGCCTGCACCGAAACACTGTCTGCACTGTCAACACAAATGTTTACAGCAAACTACAGTACTTCCCAGAGAGCAGGCCTTCTAGGACAAGGCAGAGCGATAGTAGAGTTCTACACTGTGTAGAACTCTACAGAATTCTCTAGAGTTCTATACTGCAAAAACTAAATTTCCAGAAAGTAAAAAAACAAAAAAAATATTTTTTTTTCCTAAAAACAAAAAATACCTTGTCTAGCAATTTTCATTTGAGAAAAATTATCTCATATTAAGAAAGTATAGCTAGTCAATTCTTACGAAGATAATTTTTGCCAGAAATTAGTTCTTTTTTCTAATAACAAGCTAAAAACTTTATTTTGCTTATTCTTCAGCAACAGATTAAGAATATTTGTCTGAAATTAAGAATAAAACTGGTTTCTAAACGTTCTAAATTTAAGAATGGACTCTCACACAAAAAATAAATGGAAAGACTTTATAGAGCGTACCAAGATTTATTAAATTAAATCTAGTTTTTAAAAATCTGTATAAATGTGTCAAATTATTAAAAGGATTCAAGAAAATATTAGTCTCTTTTTATCTCGTTTATAAATGTGAAAACAAGTGAATTTACATGCAAATCATGTCAAAAAAGAATTCTGATAGTGTTTATGACATTAGGTTTTCCTCAATTAAGTGATAAATTAAATAAAAAAGTGACGACGTGAAATGATGTTAACTGCATGGTGGCCGAGTGGGTCGTATGTTAATAGAATAATACAATAAAATAGAATAATACTCCTACATCTAGAATATACATTTTTGCTTAAATCTAGCCTCATACAAGTAGAAGCAAATTTTACCTCAATGTAAGAATGTTATAAGAGCATTTGGCTTACTTCTTACCTCGTAATAAGAACATTTTACTTAAATTTAGCTATGTGATTAAAAACAACTTGCTTATTTTAGGACTCATTATGTTCTTAAAAGGCTAGTTACTGTATATATTCTAGTTATAAGAATTCTAGGCAAGCAAATTTTGCTTGCCCCATTGGCAGAATTTTTTGCTTGAAATAAGAAAATTTGTCTCATTTTAATATAATGAGAGTATGGCTGTTTTTGCAGTGTAATAAAAGTCTTAAAATTGATGAGAAAAATAGTGATCACTGGAATTCCCCCAATTGTTAAATGCCTCTTATTCCATTTGGACAGGTGGGATGAGAACCTCTGATGGGCTGCTGTGAAGGGGATGGAGAGAAAGAATGAAGGGGATTTTGTGGAAAGAAACCCACTTTTCCCTCCTAAGCTCAAGCCCACCAAAGTAACCAAGCTGGAACCTGGTTTCTTAGTTCAGACTCTCATCTAGTATTTGTTCCGCTGTGCTGTCTATTTCCAAAACATCCAAAATCACACTTGAGCTGTAAAGGCACCATAAAATCATAACATCAAGATGCTGGGTCCACACTGGTGCCAATTTGAACTACGCCAAGAAGCGTGTAACTCGTAAAATTTTGACTAAACAATAAATGTTGCTTGACAGTCAAATGTGGGCTTTTGTGCCACATCTTATCTACCTCCGCAAATGTCTGAAAGTCAGCCACTGTACCCTTTTGCTCTGCCAGACTGACAGCCGGCAATCAAGTTAAGGCTAAAGCTACCTGGGGCAAAGCTGGAGCAAAGCTACTACAAAGCTACTACAAGGAAAATTATGGAGTTCGTGGCTTTGGACGACCAGCCATTTTCGTTTTCCGTGCGCTTTATTTTTGGTAAGAGGTTCAAATTAGGTCTGTGGTGTAACCTACAGTTCAAGTTTTGTTTGCTTTTAAACTGCGAAAAATAAAAGACTAAAGGAACTCGTATACTGTCATTTAGTAGTCTGGACAGCAATTTTCAAAACTTTTCATTTCTATTTGAGAGAACTACCTCATGTGCGGTTAAAACAACACGTTTGTATCGTTTCACATTGTTCAATGTCTTTCAGCAAAATAAGATTGGAACATTGAAGGTGTATGCTGTCCGTTATTAAACCAAAAATTGGTATCGGCCAAAATCGGAATCAGCAGGTCATCGATGATCAGCCAGAAAATTGCACCCCTAGTTTTATAAATCACAAGTTAACTAAATTGGCTGTGTTAGCATATTGATTGTTGAGATTATGACGTTATGCAAGTTATGCATACACATTTCTGTCCCTCATAGAAGAAGCTACACTAATTAACCTCATACAGATACTTCATGGACTCATAAGTATGAGAAGTTTTGAGGATCTCAAAGTTAACATGTATGTTCCCTAGCTGTAAAAGTCAAGAGTTGTGGATTCAAAAGATTGCATTTGTGGGTTCAGTTGTACCCCTAAAGGTATAATGATGTACTTACTTCTGTGCATGCAGTGTATTTTATATGTGCATTTCTTTTTTTCATTGTTGCAGACAGTTTGGTGCCGGTTGCCAATTAAAACTGGTTTTTGTGATGCAGGGGATTTACGTGTCCTTGACGTGGCATGCTGTTATGTCATAGTTGGAATTTCTGGAGGCCTGATGTTGTTATTTGAATGTAAGCATTTCTGTTTTGAATCTTGGGAATATGTAAGTGTAGTATTTTTCAAAATTCATCCTTGAAGACAGGTTGGATTTGATTTTCAGTGAGTTGGTGTCAAACACATTCGTTATTCTACCAGTGATACTGTGCAACTTACTACTATACGTACACTGTTGGGCATTATCATGTAGTACGATCGGAACCTTTTAAGTGACATTTGTTCAAATGATTATATACTTGGTTTTAACCACCAGGTACAGAAACACAAAAGCAAGAGGCATTAGCAGTACAGCGGAAACTCGGTTAGCGTCCGCCCCGGCTAGCGTATTTTTCCGATAATGCCAAAAATGTATGCCAAAATTTTGCCTCGGTTTGCATACACTTCCCGGTTAACATTCAATGTGTTGCGTGTCAAGTTGCGTTATTAATACACTGCGCAACTCCAACTGTGTTCTGTATTTTTATTATATTGTCAGCAACCAACAGCTTGTTAGCATCCTTAGCTTGCTAACCAAATAGCAATCAAAGTCAGCAATGTCTATGATATTATCAGCAGTAGACTCTGAAAAATGTTAACACAAAACACGTTTTATAGTATTACACGTATAAAACAATTCTAAATGTATATAAAAGGCGAATTAAAGGAATAAATGAACATTTAAGGTTACTTTTACCTTCATTGAAGGTATGACTGTTCCCAAAGATACAGTGTGGCAGCGAGACACCACACGAGCAGCATCTTCCTGTTTTGTCATGAGTTATTTCATGGGTTTCCGCTACATGTAATGGATCGTGGCGGGGCGCCACGGCTCAGTAAATGCCGCCACACCTTGGAAATGATTTTTTTTACGTGAAAACAATGTAATACAATGTAATACAGTGTACGGATGGGCACATATGCTTTATCAGGGGTGCCCATTACGGTGATGGCAAAGGTTACGTGTCACCTGCATCATTACTGTCACTTCGTAGATGTCATATGACATCAGTCGGCTGACATTAAGCCCCCTCCTGATTTGCTCTTGTGCCGTGGCAACGACATTAAAAAAAAGTGGAGAACAGATGTCGGCAGGCACACTCAGATAATGCAACTTCCAGCATTATTATTCAGATTATGGATAAAGTAACTCAGCGGTAAGATGCCTATATCTACAACAAACGTTATCCGTTCACTTGTAGTGGACACGTATGTAGAAAAAAAAAGAGTCAATTGTTTCATGGCTGCGCTTCGTGTCATGAACTCCACTAGTACAGAAATGTGTTTTCTCCAAGCTCGTTTGTTCAACTACTATTTCATCATCATTTCGTATCATTTCTCATACACAGTATCTGTAATGTTGTACAGCAAACGCTAACTGGACACAATACATGATGGACGTTACGTAGCTATTTTCACTGTCATATTACTCAGTTTATGTACACAACTATTGAGGAATTATGTGTAATAATCTTTATTGCCATATTGGTTTGAATTGTGAATTACCGAATGATATCAACTATTTTGATGACCTGTAAACTTTGAAACTGTGAATGTGAAATACAAATCATTAGTATTTAGTATAGTAGTTGCAAAGTGTATACTGTATATACTATGTGTTTTATAGTAAGAGGTAGATCATTTTGATTCTGTGCATCCCTGATATACATGTACAATGTACATAAATACTCATATTTATAAATAAAATAAGTAAATATGTATATTCTCTGTTTATAGTAGGAGGTAGATCTTTGGGACAAAGTAGCCCACAGGCTGAAAAGGTGTGAGCACTTGTGCTATATAGATACATGTATAGCCTATTGTTTACATATTGACCACAATTAATTTGTAATCAAATATCAATCAAATATCACAAAAACGTTTCACTGCACTTTTTAAAACATTTTTTAAAACATGCACCGGAATCACCTGTCTGCCCTGTTGGCACTTGACAGATACGGAGTGGAAGAAAAGGCAGAAAGAAAGGTATTTTAAGTTAATTAATGCATTTTTTGTTCAAGCCTGTAGAAATAACACTAATGTTGACATTATTACCAACAGTAAATTTAATTTTTTTTTTTTTAATCCTGCCACAGCAGCACAACAGAACAGCGGCAGTCCGCCTCCCATGTAGCCCACCACCACAGCTTCAAAAAATCCAGGGGGCAACCCTGTATTTCTTGAATTCAACAGTGTTTCTCACTTTCTTTATCAAAATGCTGGTATTTGCAACTTTATTTGGCTTCATTTTGGGTTACTGAGGTGAGAAACACTTTTGAATTCAAGAAATAATTCATGGCAAAACAGGAAGGTGGTGTCCGTGTGGTGTCTTTGGTAGGGCCCTATGAAATCTGTTTTATTTTCCCCAAAATCATTTTTTTCCATGTAATTTTTTTACAATTCTTTTTTTTTACTTTTTACACCTATTTTACTAGTATAGAGTGTGTGCTTTTTTGGTTAGTGAATAAAATATCCGTTAATTAAATGCAAAAATCCTTATATTTATTGATGCAATACATCATTAGCCAATTTTACCCAATAATTCAGAAACGAATGTAGCTTGGCTAACATTTCTAGTGGGATGTCAGTCTCTGCACACGTTGCTACAAAATCCTCAAATTTAATGCCCATGCTAGTCGCTATGCTGTAGTCCAGCAACAGCGACTTACCCCCCACTTGGTCTCCTACGTCCAGTTCTGGTTGGATTTCGGTGATGAAGGACGTAGTTCCGCTTAGTTGCTGGGACATTTAAGTAAAGAGTTTGGCTTCTCAAAACAATATGCATTTAAAAGAGTAATACATTTGCATCACAAAAATGCCTTCCCAAAAAAATCTGACGTCACAAAATGCTCGGCGTTATATTTGTCTCCCGCCTTATCCCTGCGCACTGGTCGCCTGTGCATTCATGTGTATGTGATGAAGAAATTTAAGGTAATGTTACTCTTCTTCCGTGACGGAGCGCCGCGGCCATCTCCTTCACGTATGTGTTCCACAGCGGAAGAAGATGCGAGTGTCTTCATCACATACAAGCGGCAAAACACAACACGGTGTAAACACACTCATACAACCTGAATTGCGCACACAAATAGCCGCACCAGCATGCTCTGCTAAACTAAGCTAACCCAGCTAGCTTCCATTCACGCTCCATAAGAGAGGAGTTTAAAAGTTTATTTTCAAACTTTCTCAGGCGGCCGTTTTGACATTGTTTAATTCTGGAGGGGGCGGGCTATAATGTTTCCGATTCGACTCCGATTCGATTCCAAATGATTCCGCCACGATTGAGTGGTCACAAACGTTCCTTCAATGACGGCATTTCATTCGCATTGTGTCAATTTCCACGAGATTCCGCGTTTAGCAGTAAATTCGTTTTTTATTGGACAATTCCACAATTCTGCACGTGATTCTGTTAACGCAGAAATCATAGGGCCCCACCTCGAGAACAGTAGAGTCAAGAGTCAACAGTTGAATGTTGGAGGAGGACTATGTGCTACTGAGTCACATTTTACTTGTTTATGAAATTGTATTTCAACAGTAAAAGAGAAGTCAGATGCATCATGCACATGTGTTGCTGTTAATTAGTGCAAAGTTCCGCCTCCAGCTGTACCACTGAGAATTTGGCTGCCTGTCGCAACACTGACAGACGAAGTGCAGTCCGCTCCTATGTGTGAGACACCACCTCTGTCCTTCTCCGTGTCTCACCACATCTGCTATGTATTAGCTTGATGCCATGCAGGAAAAAACACAATTCTTCTGTAGTCTAGTGCAGCCAATCAGGAAGTGAATTGGGGGGTAGTTTCCTGTTTCCTGTTTTACAGACAGTATGGACTCCCAGTGTCCCCGTTCAGGTTCCGAAAGTCATGAGTTCCTCCCGTAAACTCAGGAGAGTCATCATCTGGCAGAGTGTCGCTATAAGTGGTCTCCTAAACAAAAATGTTCTACTCTGAGTCATCAGCCGTGCCACATGCCAAAGAGACTCTGATGAAAACAATGTGATGTAAGGGTTGCAGAGGCCTGTAAGGATCACACAACATGACGGCTGCTAGGTGACTGCACAGTGTACACTCAACTGTCGTCACTGTGTGATATTATGGAGGCGGGGGGCTAACAGACCGTGCTTGGAAATGACGACAGCGTCGATAACAGGATTTTCGTCATTAACATGTTAAAGGATACACAATCCTTATGTGAAACATGAGCACAAGTCTTTCTCTTTTCTGCGTTTTCTAAAGAGAGAAATACAGCTAAAAAAAAACAGCTAGCATGTGGGAGCTAACAATGCACGTAACGGGACACACCTATTTTGACTATAAAGCCTGAAAAAAACCCTCCAAAAAACGGCAACAATGTTCTATTAACATAACTGACCTGTATGTAAACTAAGCTACAGCGAACACGAAGAAATATTTTTCTGGCGTAGTGACGCAGCGCCTCACGCCACTACGAGACGTAACAGGCCCACTCCAAAACAATGCGATAGGACACCAATCTGTACTGACTAGGAAACAAGAACAAGCATAGGAACAACTACAAAGAGACAACCAAATTATCGGTAAAGTATTAGCCCACATTCCATGTTTTGTTTATACATGTCTAGATGGACTGTGTTGTGATATCATGTGCTATGTCTCCATGTATAACAATCAATATCATGGTGACTTACTCAATGATCAGTTGTCAGTCTGGTCCAGCTGGTCTGGAGCATCTCCTCCAATTTATGTGGGGTAGGTGGAAAAAAATTTCTATCACTGCAGGGTTTGTTAGCGCTGACATTTCTTTGTTCGTTGTGACGCAATCTCTTGGAGCAATGTCTTCTTCGCCATACACACAAAGCCTTTCCAACGATGGCAACACTGTATGCCACTCAGTGCAACAAAAACTCTCCACTTCTGTTAGCATGGCTTGGCAAGCTCCACATTTTCACCACCAAATCCTGCCGGTGTAATGACTTGCCCTCCATCTGCTATGAAGTTTCTAAAACCTGTAGCTCATCCTCTGCATATTCAGGCTCAAAAGATAAGGTTCTGGATTTAAATAGGTATGTCCCATGATGTGCACTGTTAGCTCCCTTGTGATACATTAACTGTTTTTCTCTCTCAAGAACGCACAGAAAAGGCAAAGACATGTGTGCTCATCTTTCACATAAGGATTATGGATGATGGGCAAAATTCCCCAAAAAGTGCAGTTTTCCTTTAAGCAAGAGTAGCATATTGTTCTAGACATTCATCTCAGGTGGTCTTCCGCAAAGTGACAACTAAATGGAATAAGATTAATACTTGCATGTAAATATATTATTTAAATTCTGGGCATATTTTCTAACTGACGGTTTGATAAAGTATTTCTCTCTCACCTCTTTGTTTGAATCAATGGACGCTTTCCATGGACTCTGCAGCCAATACAAGCGGCATAAAAAGCCTTAGAAATGTCTAATATTGTTTCAGATTGACTGAAAAAGAGCCATTGTATTGTTTTGGTCAAATGTGTGTGTGTGTGTGTGTATGTGTGTGTTCTTTTTTTCTTTGTTTCTCCATTCTGTCACGCATTTGGAGTCAAAACAATCCGGACAGCACAGCCAGGATGAATGGGGTGCCAGATGTCAGGGAGATTGTTCCATATTGACCAGGGACAACAATTAGAGCGCACACAGCAAATGAATGTGCCACCAAATGCATTAAAATAGAAAATGTAAAGAGAGTGTAAACCTTCACAGAAGGCATCTTGATTGTTTGACTAGTAAATGGTTCATATTAAATTCTATTACAAACTATTGGTCAGAGAAGACTCATAAAGAATCAACTTTCCTTTTCTTCTATTTGGAAATGGTCACTGCATTTAATTTAACTTCCATTTCAAATTTGTGTTCGGCTACAACTTTACTCGCGGTATATAGCGAGTTTCTGCTAGAGATGATTGTGCTCCTTACACTGTAATTATTGCAGCTATTATGTATTATAACCTATGAGATACGCAGCTATTAAGTGCAGTACACATGTTGCCTTGAGAAAAATATGCATCGTGTGCTGGAACGATCATTTCTAAAAGGGTCAGGAAAGCTCTGGTCACAGCTTTCAATGTACATTCAGCATTCATGGCTTCATTCATAAGAAATACAGTACATGCACTTACATGTCTCTTGCAAACCAGGATGCCCACTGGAGATAGCTATCTAAATATAGAAAGCTGGTCTAACAGTCAATGGCTAGACTGTGGTGGCTGTTTGGAGGTAGAAGGAAAAGGGCTTTTTATGGTGGCTATAAGAAAATAGAATTTATATGTAACTACTGAATTATTTCTGTGTATATATATATATATATATATATATATATATATATATATATATGTGTTTGTATACATATATAAATATATATGAATAACACGCGAATGCAAGCATTGCAGTAACACACGATATGCCAGCTGCTACATTCCCACAGTCCCTCCATAAGTGACTTTTCCGCGGCATTTTCATTTGTTGTATACACAGTTAAAGCGTGTGATTTGAATTACAATAACAACATTAACAAGACAGATCTGTCCCGTTCCTCCAACCCTCGGTGCCTGTCTGGCCCATTAATGAGAAGCCATCCATCGAGGCGCTCAGACTGGGGGTAGGGATTTTTTTTTCTTCTTACCTATTTTTATTTTAACGCTCTGAAAAACCCGGAGACCTTCCTCTTCTACCGCCATGCTCTCGCCGTGCCTTAGTTCCCTTTAGTCGGCTAAACAGACGCAGTCCTCCCCGCTGGTCGCTTGTGGCCTCTCCAGCAACGGGTTATTCCAGAGGTTTTGCACATCTATGCTCACAGAGTAGCGATCACACGCCGAGCCGAGCACTCTGCTGCTGGCTGATTGAGAACAAGAGAACCGCTACGGTGTCTACCGTTGGTCACTCGGCGGCAGCAGCAGCAGCAGCAACGGTGGGGGTGTGGCTTCACAGAGCCCCGCCCATTTATGAGGAGCGAACTGTGCCACACACACACACACACACACACACACACACACACACACACAGTGGAAAGGAAGGCCTGGCAAACACAATCAGTGGGTCCTGCACGATCTAATAAGCTGTAGCGAAAAAGCTGAATTCAGATTGATTGATTTCGATGGAAAGACTTTTTCTTAAAGTAACTACGGAACTATGCATGCTTATAGATATAGTGAACATACCTCATAAGCGCTATGCCAGAAATACACATCCACTGTCCAATGAAAAGCATCTAAAGACTATCCAAACTTTTTCCACAAAGAGCTGCATGAAGAAAAACTGAGAGAATGAGGGGGGGCCACCTTCATACATTTTGCACATTAAAGATGCTAAAAGCAATCTAATATTGCTGGTGCCCCACCCTCTTCACCCTCTATCTGCTCCCCCTTGGCAATCTCATCAGCAGTCATGGGTTATCCTACCACTGCTATGCCGTTGACAGTTCCAAAACATAAGCCATACTAATTGGTACTGTACCACTTTTTTGGGCCAAAACATCCCCCTTTCCACATCCGTCACCAATTTGGGTGTTAAAATGGACCCTCTACTCATCTTTGACACCCACATGAAATATCTCCATAAGACCTCCTTCTACCACCTCAAGAACATTGCCAAGCTTTGTCCACTACTCACCCTGGCAGATGCAGAGAAGCTCGTCCATGCCTTTGTATCCTCCAGGCTGGACTACTGCAACGCACTTTTCATCGAGATCCCTGGCAGAGCATACAGAGACTACAGTTCATCCAATGCGGTTCTAAGGCTGTGGAATGCCCTAAAGCCCCAAAAACACATCTTTTTAAAAGAGCATTTTTTTTAAATATTGTTTATAGATTTAGTTTTAATTTTGATTTTTTTTAACTATACCCTTTGCTTTGTTTGTAAACGTAATTTTTTAACTCTGTAGCACTTTGAGTTTGTTAAAATGTAAAGCGCAATATAAATAAAATGTATTATTATTATATTGGTCAATATATGCTAAGCTATTTGAATAAAACATTCACACCTTAGCTTTTGTGTAATAGGTGACAAAGCAAATAGTTGTTAGTGTAATATTTCATAATATAACTTACTCATTCATTCACCATACCGTTTGTCCTCGTTAGCGTCATAGGTGAGCTGGAGCCTATCCCAACTGACTTTGGGTGAAAAGCACTTTGGACTGGTCGGCAGCCAAAAACTCAACACTGATTTTTCGCATTTGGGATAAAATCAGCGATTTGATCTCCTGACTGTGAGGCCAACATGCTAACCATGAGGCCACCATTGTTAATAATGATCATGCTCTGCTTCGGAATGTCACAGCAGATGTTTCCCTCAATGAGCAGCAGCTCCCAAGGGCCAGCAGCACTCATGCAGCCCCAAACCATGACCTTATCACCACCATGCTTGACTCTAGGTGAGATACAATTATCTTTACTACTCACTTGTGGTGCCAGCTATATAGGCAGTAATGGCTGTGTGTTGAGGCATGTTCAGTGGCTAGTGAATCTATACTGCTATACAAGCTGTACACAGACTAATCTAAAGTATATACTGTATATAGGTTTCATTTCCACAGTTTTGTCCCCTAAGAATATATACTGTAATACAAATTGTTGAAATGTTGTGGATGTACTCTCCTTTGTGAGATACTGAGCATGTTTTTGGAATGTGGGAGGAAACTGGTTACTTCCCAACCCACTGGCACAGAAAGGCCTGTCTCGTTCTCCTTTGAGGTGATACTGGTAATCACTGTGATACCAGAAGAATGGGTGAAATGCAACTCAACTCTACATATATAGTCACAGTTCTTTTTGGCAATATTAATGCATACATTTTTTCATTTTTAGTTGGTATGGTTTGGGGCAACAGTTCAGTCAAATAGAGACTAAGAGTATTAAACTATTATCTGCCCAAGCCCCACAGTCCCCAATAGATAAATCGCCCCATTGTCAAATAGAAAAAAAGTGTGTCAAACAAATGTTTATTTTTCATGACAGCACCCTTGGGTGGGTGGATACAGCCATTAATCACATCCCCATACACAAGCTATTGCATCACCCAGATGGCTAAACTATACAGACAACGGCAAGCCCATAATTATGGGCTTTTCAAAAAGTGTAATTTTAGCCGTTGGCAAGGCTTGGTCACCATACCCACACACTTAAGTACAGTATTTCATTTGAACCCTTCTTTGAGTTTTGGCAAGGCATGATCATGATCTCCGCATCCTGAGCCAGATTCAGTGGATCTGACTGGTACCTACAGCAAATGGACTGCAGATGTTGTTCTGAAGCTGTAAACACTTGAATTGACAAAATTACATCAATTACTTTTGGACTTGACCAAGATGGAGTGTAAACAAATGATACCTCATCCCACAGTACAATAGTTCTGGAATTGGAAGATTAGCAGAAATCAACTACAGTACTGGGAACTGTACTCCAAAGAGTCTTGGACAGAAGTGGATCCACTTTTCCTGTTGACACTGATCTTGGGCCAGATTTAACAGATGGAAGTCCAACCGAAGTGTTTACCTGGCCAGTGGGTGGCTTGGCTGGGAGGATTAAAGGAAAACACCTTTTTGGGGGGGATTTTTTCCCATCATCCACAATCCTTATGTGAAACATGAGCACACATGTCTTTCCCTTGTCTGTGCATTCTAAAAAGAGAAAAACAGTTAGCATGAGGGAGGTAACAATGCACGTTATGGGACACACCTGCTGTATTTCAACTATAACGCCCTCTAAAAACCTCCAGCAACGTTTTATCGTTTTATATACATGTTGTGACCATGCACTAACAGGTACATTCATGATAACATGCAATACTTACAGTATTTTGCCGTATTTTGATCATCTTAAACATTAACAGAACTTCTTTCCTGGGCACATTGATTTCACATCAAACTCTACTTCCACCAACAACAGCAGCATGTAAAGCGTGTGTCTGTTTGCTGCTACTAATAATGGAAGACTTTGTGAGAGCCGCCGCCAGAACCTTATCTTTTTGAGCCTGAATATACGGATGATGACCTACAGAAGAGCGAGTGAAACTTTGAAGGAAGCAGATGGGGGGCAAGTTATTATACCGGCATGACTTGGTGGCGTAAATACGGAGCTTGTCTGGATAAATAAACTGGAAAAGACGCCTCAGACCAGCTGGACCAGGCGGACAACTGTCCATCGAGTAAGTCAACATTATATTGATTGTGATACATGAACACATAGCACATGATATCACAACACAGTCCATCTAGCCGTATATAAACAAAACATGGAATGTGGGGTAATACTTTACAGATAATTTGCTTGTCTATTCGTAGTTGTTCATATGCTTTTTCTTGTCGTAGTGGCGTGAGGCGCTGCGTCACTTCGCCAGAAAAATAGTTCTTTGTGTTAGCTAATAACAATGTTGCTGTAACTTGGTTTATATACAGGTCAGTTATGTAAATAGAACATTGTTGGTGTTTTTTTGGGAGGCTTTTTTTCAGGGCTTTATAGTTGGAATACTGTAGGTGTGGCCCGTTATGTGCACTGTTAGCTCCCATATGCTAGCTGTTTTTTAGCTGTTTTTCTCTCTTTAGAACATGCAGAAAAGAGACACATGTGTGGTGATCTTTCACATAATTGTGGATGATGGACAAAATTCCAACATAAGTGCAGTGTTCCTTTAAGGTCCATTCAGGTGGAAGGCCCAAGACTATTATCAACCCAATTTTGAGCCAATTGGGCCATGCCGACGACACCAGAGTGACCACAATTCTCAAAATAGCCTGACACTGGTGCAGAACATACAAACCCAGCTGTGATGTGAACCCAAGAGATGTGGGAGTAAAGAGCAGTTGGACTTCCCCTTGACCAGAAATCCCAGTTTGCTGCAGTGTTGAGATTAGCTGTGACTCCTTTAGAACAGCTCTAAAGCTAATTAGGTTACATCTCTATTAGCCTGTTGGACATGCCTGAGCTCAGAAATCACACTCTTCACAGTGAATGTGAATGTGTCATCAGTTAGTGGGTCCTGTTTGCACTTATTATCTGAAGTACTTTGCCTATTTTCAAACAAAATAATCAGAGTATTATTACCTTTGATGCATAAATATCCTCACAAGCCAGGTGTATTTACATGAGAAACCCAGTAATACCACAGGAAAAACAATAATCCTGTAAATCTTTTAAGCTGGCTACATCGTGTAGCTTGTGAGCTGAATGTTTGCTGCGCGTAGCAAGACAGAAAATTCTCCATCGCTAAAATCACTGCAAGATGTACATCCAAACATAGTCTCATATCTCTTTCAGTAACTATGGAAGAGAAGAAGAGCCGTTATTGTAGCCGTACATTCAACATCGCATAGGAAATAATGTTTATTACCACATTAATTTCACTGTAGCTGTTGGGACTACACCCTGTGGTGAACCACAAGCCTGTGAGTGAAATGAATGCAATTGTATTCTGAAGATTTAAACCAGACAACGAGAGGAGCCTCATTTAACACAAGGAAAATATCTAACCCATCTCAAGGGAAAAAAGGGAACGTAGATGCTAAAATGTGTTCTACTCTACTAGTTCATCAAAGAGAAAGCTCTGTTAGATTTTGGATCCGAACAGATTAGTGAGTGGGTATTCATTGTTATTTAATTGCAGCAGATGTAGATGTCAGCCACCACCAAAGAGTGTGAGGGCGTTGGCACTCTTAGAATAACTGTGGCAACTATTGTGGTTTGTGCTAACACCTCATGTTGCCTATATGTGCATGACTGCACTTTGTGGCTGAATGGGGAGAAGAGCAGATGGCGTTTGACATGTGAAAGTTAATCTTTCTCAAGCATTAGTCTCCATATAGGGCATGAATCAAATCTGATTAGATTGCTCAAAATCTGATTTGATTTGTGAAAAACAAAAAGAGCAGCACAACTATGCACAACCCTATTTGTTATTTTTCCATCTTTGCATTTTCAATGATTCATTTGAAGAGCGATACTTTAGAAAAAATGGAGCATGTTTTCTGACCTGTTATAAATTGCCATGAGGTAAAATGATTAAAGTTTTATTTCCGCAATTAAATATGACCTACACCTAGCAAAACTCCATAGTCTTGGGGATTACTAATAAATTAAATTAAAATGTGACAAACTTGTTATTGCTGAATTTGGTGTGTGACACTGGTGTTCACCCAATAAAACTGTTAAGACACCCATTTTGAAACACAGCAATTTAAGAATCATCCATGGAAAAAGGGCAGTCACATGACTATCGGTATGATACCACCACCTAGTGAGCGCACAGAAAACATAACCCTACAGCACGAGGATGCAGTCCAGACTGTGCAGTGTCCTTGATTCTGAGCAGATAATTGTAACATGAACTTAGACCAAAATTAACTCACACACACACAAACAGCAATGGAAACTTTTAATAAAGCTTCGTGTGCTTTTTTGTGTATGTATGTATGTATTTATTTATTTTATCATCAGTGAAGTAATGCTTTTTTGGTGCACTTCATTTGAATGGATGGGTGTGATATTGTGTGCAGTCTGTCAGCTAAACTGCATTAGTAGGACAACTTTCTCTACCTAAAAAAACGTATTTAGGTTTCTTTTTCTCCCAGTGGCAACACCATTTCTAGTTTAGTACCATACTAGTACCAATAATAGTATATATACTATTATTTGGTGAGAAAATTACTAGGGGTACCCATTTTGGTATTGATCGGAGTAAATATGTGACGTATCAAGACATTATATAGGTGGTGTTAAGTAGTTCTATTTTAGCTCAGTGCCAGGCAAATGTAAAAAATATTAAACTTCTATAAAACAAATACATATAACAAATAAATAAAAATATACAGTGTAACAAATGGAGATAAATGGTAGGACAGTAAAGGTCCCCCTTCCCCCAATGGTCACGTGACTGCTACGTGTACTGGCCCTTTAACAACTTACCACTGCGCTATCTTGCTATTTAGTTGCTTGTTTTCATTGTCACTCTTCGAATCATGGCTACCCATTCTACCGAAGAGCCGTTCCCCTTTCACGGGTTGCTGCCTAAAAAAGAGACCGGCGCCGCGTCCTATATCAGCCGGTTCCCCGAGTACGATGGCCGAGGGGTGCTCATCGCGATCATGGACACCGGTGTTGATCCTGGGGCCCCCGGCATGCAGGTACAACTGCCCGGCGTTAGCTACAAGCTAGCTGGGCAACTGTAGCTAAAGGCCATATAATCTGTACAGTCACTAGCTAGTTAGCTAGCCTGCTGGGCTCGACAAGTAGCGTACACAGTATGACATTTCAATCAATATAAAAATGACAACTTAATATACACAAAGAAGATTTGTCTCGTCTACTGCAGTTGTCAGGAGTGATTTGCTATCAGACAAACGGGTTGTTAATAACCGTTAGTAGATCGTCTATTCGCACAATAGCCTAGCATCCAACATTTGACCCACTTTTATGCTTCATGTGACTATTTTAAGTTTTTACTTTTTATATTTTATTAAATATTGTTTAGAAGTTACGATATACTCAATGTAGAAACTTTTTTTAATTGTGACGTAAATGCATAATAACGGTTACGTTTTCTAAAAAAAAATAATAAGAATGAAGTACGGTATGTTTTGAATTTAGATACTATTTTCTACTACCATATTTGTTTTATTAAACGATAAAGTTGGATCATATAATATTATGTACAGATATTCGGATGAGACAGGGATGCAATGCACCTGCAACATATTTCTGTCCTAAAAGGTCTGCTGATTTATGATTGTGTCTTCATCTCCAGGTGACCACAGACAGGAAGCCAAAGATTGTTGATATTATCGACACAACAGGCAGTGGTGACGTGAACATGGCCACAGTGGTAGAACCGAAAGATGGGACAATCACTGGCCTCTCTGGCAGAATACTGAAGGTTTGTAGATATATAGTAGTTACTAAATTGCAGCTGTTTGGGGATTAAGAATTTATATGTTTTTATTTCTGAATGTGGTCTTTTATTGTATACATTTGTTGTATTCTTCTCTAGTTTCCTAAACGTTTCATACTGTCTTTTTATGTCATCCAGATCCCTCCTGCTTGGGTCAACCCATCAGGGAAGTATCACATTGGAGTTAAAAATGGCTATGAGTTTTTCCCTAAGGCTCTTAAAGAAAGAATACAGGTAGGAAGATGTAGTATTGTTCGTCTTTCACACTGTGCATGGGTCATTCGGTGACTATCCCTTTGTCAGTGTTAAATAACTATCTTGTTCACAATCTAATCAGAACATTAGATTACAGTATTAGAATTAGAATACAGTAGTTGTTACACAACACATTCTTTCTGATAGCGTCCACAGTGAGTCAAATGATACAGTTAATAGGACTGACAGCATTGATTTAAACACTGTTGTACATTTTTTCCTTTGTTGATGTTGTGATTTTATTTTTTAAATTCTTTCAGAAAGAGCGAAAGGAGAAGGTGTGGGACCCAGCACACAGAGCAGCAATAACTGATGCCTGTCGCAGAACAGAGGAGTTTGATCTCACACACCCGACTCCATCACAGGTTGGACATGCTTGTTTGTGTCTGCAACCTCTATTGGTGCTTACCTCTTCAAGCTAGCTTGCATGAGTCATTAAGCCTGCTTTCTGTCTCTAGGTAGAGAAGTTACAGAAAGAAGAACTGCAAAGTCAGTCAGAGCTGCTTCTGTCTCTAGAAAAGAAATACAGTGATCCTGGTCCTGTATATGACTGTGTTCTTTGGCATGATGGTGTCACATTTAGGTAAGTCTTACATATTTAGTATTTACTGTATACAGTATTTAAGAGAGATGTTCGATATTCGCTTTCTTACCGATATCCGATATTGTCCAGCACTTCATTACCAATATCAACCGATACCGATATAGGCAGCAGCTCTTTCCTGAAACTGATGTTGTGATCAACACATTATGCTTCTTCTTCTGTGATGCCACAACATACATTTCACAAACAAAGACTGTTTGTGCAAAATGAGACACATACTGCAATATGCAACACAAGTTGTCGTCCCAAAACGCTGCGTGTGACTTTGAGTATTTGAGTGACCAGTGCTTTATGTCATTACAGGTTTGACTTTAGTTTTGGTTTTCCTAAGTTGTCACGTTGTTTCATATTTTGTGCTCTTATTTTGTTTTTTAGTTCCTGTTTGGTGAGATGGGCAGCTGCTTTGCAGTTGCTGGAAAGTGCGTGCAGTTGTACCTGTTTTCATGAGTAGTCAGCTCAACTGACAGTCAAGCCGCATTAGGTGCAAAGAGCAAAACTTAACACTTTATAGTCATTGCAAATTGCGTATTTACAATCTGAAGGTGAAACTTGGAAATAATTGCAGACTGGTCATACTGAGCTATCAAGCTTGTTGTTGCGTGGAGGCGGTGCAGTTTGATGAGGTCTCACTTGTGCACTGATATCAATATCGACAGAAAACTGATACAGATATGATCCAACATCTCATTTTTATGCTAATATCGGCCAATAATATTGGTTGGTCAATATTAGCAGACATCCCTTATATTTGGTCTTACTTGTAATGATTAGCGATGTCCTCATGTTGCTGCTTTTCCTTTTAGAGCTGTAATGGACACATCTGAGTGTGGAGAATTGTCAAAGTGCACTGTGCTGAGCTCCTACAGAGAGTCGCAGGAGTATGCAACATTAGGGAATGCTGAGATGCTAAACTACTCAGTGAATATCTACGATGAAGGAAACACGCTCTGCATCGTCACAAGTGGAGGTGAAGTCTTTGAAGATACACTGTCACCTGACATGCACCAAAATCAAATGTTTGGATCGTTCTGCATATACGAAAAGGTCTGATACTGATTTTCTTGTGTGTATTTCTAGGGGCCCATGGAACACATGTTGCAAGCATTGCAGCAGGTTACTTCCCAGAAGAACCAGAGCGTAATGGGGTTGCCCCTGGTGCTCAAATTTTAGCTCTGAAGATCGGAGACACACGGCTTAGCACCATGGAAACAGGCACAGGACTCATCAGAGCGGTATGTTACCTAGATGCAGTCAAAACAATCTTCGTATACCTTTTGCATATTCACTGTCATGCTCCAATCCAAAGATGATTGAAGTGATCAACTACAAATGTGACCTGGTTAACTACAGCTATGGCGAAGCCACCCATTGGCCCAATTCAGGGTAAGTGTTGTGAAGGATTACACAAAGGTGTGTAGATAGTGTGTGTGTGTGTGTGTGTGTGTGTGTGTTGGTCACTTTCATATTTTTTTGTGTTTTTTTTTTTTTTTTTTTTTTTTTTTCAGGAGGATTTGTGAGGTGATCACAGAGGCTGTGCACAAGCACAATGTTATATTTGTTTCAAGCGCAGGAAACAATGGCCCCTGTCTCTCCACAGTCGGCTGTCCCGGAGGAACCACCAGTAGTGTCATAGGTAAACAGCAATGTCATAAAGTGTTCTTTACTGATTAATACACAACAGCAAGCCACTGGCAAATTAATGTATTTTTGGACCTCACATTAATTGATAAAAATCTAGAAAGCCTCTAGTCGTAATAAATTAATACAATATTGTTAGTGAATGGCTAATTTGGGAAAATAATCCACCACAATACACCAGTGAAATGCACTTCTTCTACTTAGGTGTTGGAGCCTATGTGACCCCTGACATGATGGTGGCTGAGTATTCCCTGAGGGAGAAGCTACCCCCCAACCAGTACACCTGGTCCTCTAGGGGTCCCAGTACAGACGGGGCACTAGGAGTCAGCATAAGTGCCCCTGGTGGTGCCATTGCATCTGTACCCAATTGGACTCTTCGTGGTACCCAGCTGATGAATGGCACCTCAATGTCATCCCCTAATGCATGTGGAGGCATTGCTCTTGTTTTGTCAGGTAGGTCAGGGCTTCACACTAGAAGGTACTGTGGACTTCACAGTTGTTTATGCTACTGTGTGACTTTGACAGGATTAAAACAGAATGGCATACATCCCACTGTTCCTGGTGTGAGGAGAGCACTAGAAAACACAGCTTTGAAGGTTGATGACATTGAAGTGTTTGCACAAGGCCATGGAATCATTCAGGTAACCCACCTCCTGCTGCTTGTGGATGCTTATTTTTTATTATCATATGCTTTACAGGAGGTCGTCAGTCAATGACCGAGTTTCGTTTGTATGGCGCCGTTATAGGTTGAGTTTTAGTGTAAGTCAAAATTTAGACCTACATTAACACCTTCTGTAAGTCACTCACACTGTACACAGAACACATGAAAGGCATATACAAGTACAATGCAGTAATACAAAGATTAAATAACAAAATTAAATGAAACAGTAATAAAAAAAAAAAAGAGAGTAGTACTCCATACTTTTATCCTTGTGGTTGTCTTGCATAGTGGAAGGTGTGTTGCAAGGGGATGGAGAAACAGGCTTAATGGGGGAAAGAAGTCTCTCTTTCATAGGAGCAGATCCCTTCACATGTTGAAGGATATAATCTTTATCCTTGACCTGGTTGTCATGACGGTCAAACGGTTTAGACCAAACATGCAGGTAATGTTGGTCTTTTCTTTGATGCACTACCATTAGAAGAGTATGCCTTGCAATTGGGAAACATAACAAAGGGTAAAAACGTAACAAAAAAGAAGAAAAGTGATGTCCTTCCTCAGTGGAGGAACAGGCAGCTACGTATTATTCCACCTCATACACTTAACTAGTTCTCTTTTTCTTTTTGCACAGTATAAATAATTTATGAGAGTGCGTCAGAACCACGAAGCATCGTAATGCGAAACGTGGTAAACCGAGGACCGCCTGTATGTCCATTTCATAACATATTTTGTCTCAAGTGTGCTAGTTCATCCATGTGTTCTTCACATATGGCCAGGTGGACAGAGCATTAGACTACCTCACACAAAATGCCTCCTTGCCCACCGCCCATCTGGGCTTCTCAGTAACTGTGGGAACACAGAGAGGCATCTACCTCAGGGATCCAGCCCACCTTCTGTCCCCCTCAGACCATGGTGTAGGAATAGAGCCCATCTTCCCAGAAAACACAGGTATTTTGTCCTTGACTACTATTTAATCACTGTGGGATTGTGTACAATTTCTCAGCTACAATTTGTAATACATTAGCCTGGATTTTTTTTTCATGATGTAGTCATTTTTGTTATTTTTTTTAGATTCATTGTTGTTTGATTGTGTCATAAAAATCTGCATTGTTTATAATGGGCCAAACTATCTGATCTGTCCAATTTGTTGTGCTTATGTAGTATTTATTTACATTGTATGCCCAAAAGACGTCCTGGATCTGGACATACCTTACCTTTCTTTTAGATCCTTGATCGTAGTCGTTGACTCACTGATTTTCTGGAGGTGTGCACTGTCTGAGTACTCTTACTTTTTCCTTTCATTTACAGGAAACCTGGACCGAATCTCCTTGCAGCTACACTTGGTCCTTACGTGTGCCGCTCCATGGGTTCAGTGCCCCTCCCATCTCGAGCTGATGAACCAGTGTCGTCATGTCAATGTCCGTGTGGATCCTGTTGGACTGAGAGAAGGGGTGCACTATACAGAGGTAGGAAAAAAGAAATGAGGAAGAAGAAACTGATTGATTTCTGTGTGTCTTTGTGTCAACTTGTGTGTATTTTCAGGTGTGTGGTTATGACACAGCAGCGCCTGGTTGTGGGCCTCTGTTCAGAGTCCCAATCACCGTTATTATTCCCACCAAGTAGGTTCCTACATATATTGCTATTTGTCTCAATAAGAGGCAGGTGGAAGCATGTTTGTGATTGTTCTCTTTCTTCCTTATCTGTCAGGGTGACAGACAATCGGAATCAGCAGTTGTGTTTTGAAGACATCCACTTCAGACCAGGACAAATCAAACGGCACTTCATCACTGTGCCTCAGGGAGCCTCCTGGGCAGGTTTGAACAATTTATGGGCAGTCATCAATCATGCCATTTAGAATCTGCTGCTCATTCATGTTTCATTCACATTATTAATGGTTTCAAATTACAATCCACAGCTACAATAACTATGTAACTACACTGACACATAGTACTTTAGATTTCAGTGTAACTAGTTCAAGTTGGCAGAACTCTGCTTAAATAAAATGTACTTGTGAAGTCTTGTTATCCCTCTTGTTTCCAATTTCAGCCCTTCACCTCTGTCTCCTCCTTTTCCCCAACAGAGATCACACTGACCTCTCATTCAGGAGACGTGTCCTCAAAGTTTGTTCTGCATGCGGTGCACCTGGTCAAACAGAAAGCTTACAGAGCTAATGAATTCTATAAGTTCTCCTCACTTTTGGAAAAAGGCTCATTAACCGAGGCCTTCCCTGTACTGGTTCGTATAGTTCTTTTTAAGAAGCTTTTATGAAAATCATAAGGAACACATGGAGTATATTATAGTGGAAACCCAAAATGGGGAAAAAGGTTATGATCATTAATTCCGCTGTGTTTTTCCCCTCTCCAGTCAGGTAAGATAGTAGAACTGTGCATTGCACGCTGGTGGGCAAGTCTGGGTGATGTCACAGTAGACTACAGCATCTCTTTCCATGGACTCAGTATTTCTCCTTCACCGCTGCACATTGTTAGTAGAGCAGACATACACACACATATGAGCAAAACTTGAAAATGACATTCCAGACATCATCAGTCACTTTCCTCTGTCTTTTGCCAGCATGCATCAGAGGGAGTGACAAGTTTTGATGTGTTGTCGCCTTTGAGGTATGAAGAAGTGTCTCCGACTATCACCCTCAAATCTTGGATTCAGCCCCTAAGGTAAGTAAGTTCAGACCACTTTTTTCCCTTGTTTTATTGTGGCTGGTTTCTGGTTCATTTTGATATCTTTTTTTTGTAGGCCCTTAAGTTCAAAGATAAAACCTTTGGGAGGGAGGGATGTGCTGCCTAGCAACAGACAGCTCTATGAGATTATTCTCACCTACAGTTTTCACCAGGTACTGCCAGGACCATCAGCACAGCACTCCATAACTTTTATTTTCTTTTCGTATTTGTAACTTGATTCCTCTTTCTGCACAGCCTAAGAGTGGAGAGGTCACCCCGAGCTGCCCCATGCTGTGTGAGCTGCTTTATGAGTCTGAGTTTGACAGTCAACTATGGATGCTGTTTGATCAGAACAAAAGACTACTGGGCTCAGGGGACGCTTACCCACATCAGGTACATTTTTACACGCTTGTTTTGGGTTTGTCTTTGTAATCTTAACATAAAACAATGCTTGGTGTGTTGTTATATAAAACACACACAACCATTATTATTTTCCCTCTTCAGTATTCCCTCAAGCTGGAAAAAGGCGACTACACCGTGCGGCTGCAGGTGCGCCATGAGTTGTCAAGTGAGCTGGAGCGCCTTAAAGACCTGCCATTTGTTGTCTCCCATCGCCTGGCTACCACCCTTAGCCCAGATGTCTATGAGACGCACCGTGCGGCCCTCATGGCCAAGAAGAAGGCAAACTCTGTCACCCTGTTTCCAGGAGCCACACAGCACTTCTTTGTTACGGCCTTGCCGGATGACAAGTGAGTTGCCATTGACACATTAAAATAACATTTATTATATTAGTCCTCCCTGACAAGGTAGCTGAGATATATATGTATATATGTGTATATGTGTGTGTGCGTGTGTGTATATATTGGGGCTGGGCGATCATTTTTATATACCGGTATACTGGTATAAATTCTTCCAATGATGAGAAAATGACTTATACAGGTATGAATGATCATTTTAAATGGGAAAAAAACAGAGTTGATGACGTGTTTTTCCTGCGACTACGCGCCACGGTGTGCTGTATTGGCGCATTGGCGCCTCACGTGTACCACAACATTGTCCAGCGGTGGCAAATGAGAGAAAATGAGCATGGCTGAATGCGGACAAACCAAATACTATAGACAAAGAAATTGCTAAACGGGGAGGTATCTATGGATTATGGAAGTGGTTTGGTGTCGATATAGCAGAACTGGAGCAAGAGACCATAATATGCAAAGTTTGAGAAGCAACAGTGACGGCAAGAGGTAGGAACACCACAAATTTGTTTTACCATCTCAAATTGTAAAGCACATTAATTGCTTTACAATTTTACATCTTTTGGATCTTAAGGAGGTTCTAAGTAGAGCTTCAAAATGCAAAAAGAAGAAATAAGAAATGGGAGTCAGACAGTTTTTGGGGGGAGTAAGCAATTTATTGTAAACAAGCATTAAACTGAAAAGGGCTGTTCATCAGCTGATCAAAAGACCACAGCCTTTAAAAGCCAAAATCTTGGCAAAAAAGTGGATTCAATTTTACTTTCTGTTAGGTATTCACACTGTCAGGATCTCTTGATGGCAAAGGCAAAAAAGCTTTCTCTCTTTGAACGCAGTCAGTTTGTGGAGCTCCATAAGCAAGGCTTCTCGCAGTGCGCCGCTGAAAGACAGTCATTTTAAACTTCTGAAAAGAGCTTAAGGGTTATGGAACAGAAAAGTCAATAAAATGCAAATTATGCAAATTAAATAACGACGCATCATTCATTGCAGTCTTGTATATTCAGTGTAAACACTGAATTGTATACAGGCACATAGTTTTTGTATCCACTCGCTCTCTGTTTAATTATGTTATTTTTCTGTCTCCGTTGCCTGTGTTTGTCCTTTCTTCAGGATTCCAAAAGGGACAAGTCCAGGATGCTATCTGTCAGGGTCTCTTATTGTGGCGAAGAGTGAATATGGGAAGAAAGCAGTGAGTGACTTGAGTTCTTTAAGATTTGTCAATTCTGCCCCGCAGATTATACAAATAAATGTGATCTCAGTTATTGCGAAGACAAATCAGATAATTGAATATGTTTTAGGTTTGGGGTTTTCGTTTCAAAAGTGTGTCACCTGAGCTGGTTGATCGTGTCTGTCAGTGAATCAGTGGTTGATGTGGAACTTGCGTTTATTGCATGTGAACATGTTATCCCCTTTCCGCTTTCATTCATCTGCTGCCAAAAAAACATGTTGCTCTTGTGCCTCAACCCATCTGGTTTTTCTGGTGTGTTTCTGTAATTAGATGACACATTTATTAGTCATAATATTTTTGTGTTGACTTCTGACTATGTGTCTTTGGATCACATGTTCACCTTTGGCCACAAGGAAAGCTCTGAGGAAATAGGAGAAAACAGTTTATAGGAAAACACGATTTATGGGGAAAATACAATTTTATACAACCATTATGTGAAACAAATGGATGAAAATATTAGATGATGTGGAAGACCATGACTTGCCCTGACCTCTAGCCATCAATTAGCTCCAATCTGACAAATTCTCTACTGGATCGATAAGCAAATATTCCCCACAGACACTCAAAATCTTGTCTTACTTTTAGATTTAAATGTGTTGTTGCTGCAAAGGAGAACCACCTCAATATTTGATCCTGTTTTTACTTCATAGGGCCATGTTTCCTAATACCTTTGTTAGTGTAGTTGTCTTGGCAGAAAACAACACAAGTATTTTATTTAATAGTCCAAATCTACATGTGTGAGTATTGTTGGAAGAGCCTTAGGCATAACTTTCCTCAGTGGCAACAGTGCAAAGGCATATTTTTATTTTTTTTGCATTGAACTGCTGAACATTTTTCTGTCTTCATCTGAAAGGTTTTTCCCAGTGTGTGTGTTGTTTCATACACGGTAGTGTCAGGGTGGGAGCGTGTCAGCAATGAAAGTTGAAAAGTTGTCTTTCAGTTTAAAGTTTGTGTAAGTCTAACAGGTAAGGTGGCTCTACATTGAATCCCTAAGTGAGGATGGAACGTAAATGAACGAAAAAGAGTCCTTTTTGGTGTGCTTGTATTGTCTCTTCCTTACTGTGTGTTATTCTGACCACCAGGGGCAGTCCTCTGCAAAACGACAAAGAAAGTTTAAAAAGGTACTGGATGAGCTAGAAACACCGTACAACAGAGCGCCCTCTGCTCTCCTACCTTGTGGAAATGGCTTCTACCCCACGTTTAAGATTGTATTTGTTTCATTTATTTCCACTTTAAGATTGTATTTGTTGCATTTTTTTCCAATTTTTCTGTCAAAGTATGTCAGTGTGTCTTAATTGAAGTCTTACAAATCTGGTGATGAGTGAAATTTTATGACTGGTTCTGTAATCACAGATATTTTGTGCTACCACAGACTTAACTAGCTTTGACTAGCTGACTAGCTGTTTTGACGGGACCTCATAGTATTTTGTTTGATCTGTCTATCTTGTCAGCATTAACAGTTAGTTAACAGCAGATTTTCTTCCAAATAAAAAAGCATGATTGTCAGATGTAAGCAAGAGCCCTATTGATTTTGTGGGTAATCTGACTCAAAATGGCAGCGTTAATTGAGGTGTGGTCAGAATGACAGATCTGCTTTAGAGCCTGCAATGTTGAAACTCTTGCGTTCAGACTGTCATGAACTTTTGTTTATTATGAAACCAAGGTCAAATCTGTACACGTCCTAATCTATTTTATGGGAATAAGATTCAAGATTCAAGAGTTTTATTGTCATATGCACAGTAAAACAGCAGTTATACTATGCAATGAAATTCTTGTATACCAGAGGATGTTTGAAATATCTGGGGCCAGAGGTTATATTGGCATGATTTATATTTTTTTGGCGCAGGTTGCAGTGTTGATACTGATGTATAGTTGTTACTTGACTTTACCACTTTTTGTGTTTGTGCAGGACATCGTTTCCGTCGTCTACCACTTAATCCCTGCACCAAATAAAGCAAAGAATGGAGGGAAGGAAAAGGACAAGGACGCTGACAAAGAGAAAGACATTAAAGAGGAGTTTGCAGAAGCCATGAGAGATTTGAAAATTCAGTGGATGACAAAGTGGGCATTTATAAACAAGGTTTCCTTATAATGCATTTTTATTCTTAGTTCCTTTCTTAACCAGCATGTTCCCCTTCTGTCAGGTTGGACACAACGTCGCTTTATGATGAGCTAAAAGAAAAGTACTCAGATTACCTTCCTCTACATGTGCAAAGATTACATCAGCTGGACTCTGAAAAAGTAATGACCCATCATTGACACCTACTTGTCAATGTTCCTTATAAAATAGAATGTATAAGTTTATACTAATGTTTCCTTCTGGCACTTTTTTAGGAGCGTGTAAAGCGTTTGAAAGAAGTGGTATCAGCCGCTGACATGGTCATCTCCCACATCGACCACACAGCCTTGGCTGTTTTCTTCACCATGAAGACAGACCCTCGACCTGATGCTGCTTCCATCAAGTCGTATGTGACACTGAAGTTGCTTATTTTACCACAAATACACATGAAGTCACAGTACCAGTAACAATAATGTGAGTCTTGACATGCCTTTACACTTATAGTGACATGGAGAAGCAGAAGGCCTCTCTTCTGGATGCTCTGTGTAGGAAGGGCTGCGCTCTGGCCGACCAGCTTGTGACGCTGGCGCCCCAGGACAATAGTGGTGCTGTTGGCACAGGCCAAGCTGATGCTGAGGACGTTGGTGTAGAGTTGGCAAGCAGTTCTGACGACACACTGCAGGGTGTGTCTGACACTCTGACGGAAACATTCTGGGAGGTGCAGAAGTGGGCGGAGCTGACTGACTCCAAGGTTTGTTTTTTTTGAAAAACTGGTTTAGAGCACTCAAACCTAATTTTGATTTAAAACTCTGCCTGTATGGCTGTGTTGAAGGAGAAAGTTTGAATGTTACAATGGCCCAACAAAGGTTCCTCAGTTTAAAGAAAAATGCTTTTATTAGTGTACCATATACCGAATGTGACACACAAATGTCACATGTTAAATAATGGCACCTCCCCAAGAGGCAGCCCTTTGCATAATTTTGCATAATTCCCCTAAAGCCTAGGTTCCCAAAGTGGGGTACGCCAATTGTCACGGGGTACATGGAAAAATTTTTTTTTTTTAAACAATTGGCGCCTGACACTCACAATTACGCATGTGCTTGAACGCCGCAGAGCGCACAGAGCAAAAAGAAGGAAGGAGACAGAGCATGAAGTTCTTCATTGCTCTGTGTGAGTTGTATTAACATATAAGTACGGTAAGTTGAATGATTATGTTGTGTATTAAGAGTGTTTAATCTTGAAGATTTAATTTATATTGGTGTTCCAATTCCTGCCCTGTGAAAACTTGGTTTGGTTGTCAGGGTGCGAGAGTGGGGATTCCCCCGAAAATTAAGCTTTATCGCTGGTTGTATGTATTTTTGTACTTTGGATACTACTTTATTATGTTTGTTAAACATTCCCTTTCAATTTGGCATCAAATTAATATGCAGACTGCGTGTGGACAAAAGTGAAGCTCAAGTTCAACCCATTCAAACCGGATTTCAACATCCGGTTGAAATAAAAGATGTAGGACAAATACTTAACAATTGTTTTTTTGTTGGGGGGGGGGCCCGCACGGTGGTCTAGTGGTTAGCACGTTGGCCAATACAGGAACAGCCTGGAGATCGGGAAGACCTGGGTTTGATTCTTCCCCTGGGCATTTCTGTGTGGAGTTTGCATGTTCTCCCCGTGTGCGTGTGGGTTTTCTCCGGGCACTCCGGCTTCCTCCCACATTCCCAAAAACATGCAGGTGAGGTTAATTGGCGACTCTAAATTACCCATAGGTATGAATGTGAGTGTGAATGGTTGTTTGTCTATATGTGCCCTGCGATTGGCTGGCGACCAGTCCAGGGTGTACCCCGCCTGTCGCCCGAAGTCAGCTGGGATAGGCTCCAGCATGCCCCCGCGACCCTAATGAGGATGAAGCGGTATAGAAAATGGATGGATGGATGGATGGATGGATGTTTTTTTTTTTCCCTGGCCAGCCATTAGGGCGGATATTATTGTTGATATAAACAGATTTGCTCTGCCAGGGAAAAGTGTGAGATACTCTTCCCCTGTAATACAGAATTTATTTAACTTTGATCTTTGTTGTTATGCAAATTTGGAGCGACCGGAGCAGGAGGGGATAGAGAAGAAGAGATAAGAAAACAGGGTGGGGGGGAGTGCGGGGACAAGAGGGAGGCAATAAAGAGAGAGAACAGGACAACAACTACAACAGCAACGAACAGGACTACATCAACAAATGTCTGTGACGGCTATAAGACCATGACAGAGAAGACAAAATAATATCAGCAACCACAATGATAATACTGCATTGAAACAGTCATACATATTAGTAGTAATAGTAGTAATTAAATTGATAACTATGACAGTGAACTCGGCTCACAAAGCAGGGTACGCGTACCCCAAGGGGTACGTAGATTGCCGTAGGGGGTACATGAATAAAAATGTAAAATGGCTTGATACTGAGATTTACAAAATGTGCTCGTACAGTAGTTGCATTGTACTGATTATTTCTATGTTGTTGCAGACCAAATCACAGCAAAAGATGAGTTCACCACATCTTAGCACATCTTATCACCACTTGTTAGAAATAAATTCACCAAACAGAAGAAAAACCTGCCAGGAGATATCTTACACCTCCTAAACCCCTCTCCGTTTGAAAAATAAAACACATGATTTTTTTCAATGTAATGTCATAATATACAATATCTATTTAATTTTATATCATATTTTGTATTTAATTTTAATAATATATCAAAGATGTCTCATTGTGTGGTTTGTTTTTTAAGTGTGCAGTGTTCCAGTCAGATGTCTGAAGGGGTACGTTACTGTGAAAACTTTGGGAACCACTGCCCTACAGCATTGTGTGATCTCTCTAAGTATGTCTGCTATCTAAAGGTTGTGATGAACAAATGTTTTTTTGTTTTGTTTTGTTTTTTTATTTCAGGTACTGATGTTCTCCTACAAACACGCTCTGGTGAACAAGATGTATGGCAGAGCCTTAAAGTATGTCTCAAAGATGGTGGAGGAGAAACCCAGCAAAGAAAACATGAAGAACTGCATCCAGGTATAAGCAACATAACGACGTCTGTTTTTGATATTTGGGTTTTTTATAATTACTGAGGGACGTGTCAACTAAATAACACTCACTTCCTGTGTTTTTCTAGCTTATGCGTCACCTCAAATGGATGCACTGTGCTACTTTCACTGAGAACTGGCTGCCTGTCATGTACCCAGTAGACTACACTCCCTTCTAGAAACAACATGCACTGCATGAGCAGCACAGTCCATCGCATGGTATCACAGCCCCTCAGGGTCACGTGGTTGTGGTCACCTGACCACACCTCCTCAGACGATTTTCTTTACTTTCTACGACAATGAAGGCCGACGTGGAGTTGACAGGTCCTTTTTAAAAGAACTCATTGAGTCTGTTGATCCGAGTGCCACCAGCAGCACAACAGCAAATCATTCAATTTACCGGTATTTATATTCTTTCAAACCTTTATAGTTTTACAAGCTGTAGTTGATATTGTAGCTTAGTCTTTTTTTGGTACTCATTTATTCTGGATCATCATACTTCCTCCTGTCTTCAGTACTCTAGCAACACCGGGGATAGCGTCCCATGTCTTTGTGCCATGCTTACTGGGCTTTAAAGTTCACTTTTAGACTAAAATCACCAGACCTCAGAACATACACCAGTATTGTGGTGCCTTGCATTTTACTGACGCAAGGTGAAAGGACGTGCTTACAAAAGAGCTGCATGATGACATTTAGCGTCAGTCCACACTCAAAGCAGCATAGAGATGCTCCTCTCATCAGCCTCTGGTGTCAAACGGACCACTTGTGACATGGCACCACAGCCTCACCTTGAGTCCTCTTCTTCTGCGCCGCCAAGTTTGCTGAGCTGCGGCACGTGATGACCTAACGGACCTCAGCAGAATTCTGGAATATGCTCATTCGCTGTTAGTTTTAGTTTAGCTTTTCTGTGCAGCATTGAAAATGTTGCTTATGTACACAGTGTCCTAAATGTATGTACATACACACATAAGAAAGCATAGTACAACGCAATAAGTATATACTGAATACAAATATTATAATTGATGTATTTTGCATTTATGCATGTCTTGTAGGATTTCAGGAAAAGTGATTTTATTTTTAAGCTAATTTCAGTTTGAATGATTTTTAAATCTCAAGCAATTTTTTTCATTCTCATAGGGCGTGTGTGTGTGTGTGTGTGTGTGTGTGTGTGCGTGCGTGCGTGCGTGTGTGTGTGTGTGTGTGTAACTGAATGACTGCGAAACTTTTTTCCTTCAATTTCATCAGTTTGTTTAAAAAGAGTCAAATGGTGTTTTTGTTTGTACTGAGTGATTTTTTTGCATGTTACTAATATTTTACCTCAAGTTACTTTCATTTTTTTAATCACTGCTCCCCAACTTGCACCAACTGTGACATTTTGGATGTGTTTTTCCTTCAGTTTAGTTTGATATTAACATACTTTGCAAACTAGAATTGTATAGTGAATATAGACATACATATGCCTGAATGTTTATCAAAAGTCCTCAGTTCTTTATGCATTCGCATTGCAGAATGATTTGAAATGTCATGAACTGTTTTCCAGCGACAATGAAGCTGAAGATGTGTTCACTGGAGGGAAAATGCATCTGAAAATGTCAAACTGGGCAGCATGTTTCTGTTACAGGCCAGTAAACCATATTTTATAGATCAGCTAGACACTGCTATGGACCTTTTAAAATATACAGAACAAACAATGTACAAAAAAACAAATGACAAATCTTGTTTGGCTGGACTTGGAATTGTTAAGAAGGACAATATGCCATCAAATGTTTGTGGTGAAAGAAAAACAGGTACGGTACTTGATAATGTTTACTTACGTTAGAATGCTGTCTTCTTGTTCACCTCAGTGTATTGTCTTTAGTAATGGTATTTTTAGTCTCTTGAGTTTATGCTGGTATTCTGATGTCATGACAACTTTTACCACCTGCACAGTTCTTTAGTTTATTGAGTTGTGCATCACTCTTCCCTTCACACCTTTACCTGTATTTGTGTGGGTCTCTGGTCAGAGTTCAGGTTTCTGCTCTTTGTGGCGTGTGTTGCCATTGACAGTCTCTGGAAAAAAAAAGGCCTTAACTTTCACCATAATGAATGCCGTCCATTTCTTGCACCAAATAGAATCCTTATTTCTGTTTCTCTCGCTCTCTCTTTCTCTACTGGTGTCAGGATATTTGAACGGCTTCTACTGCTGATGACTTTTGCAGTTACAATATTTTAGGTCATAAGCTCTAGTAAAGGCAAATTAACTCTTGATACTGATCCATTAGTCTTCAATGACTTGTTTAAAAAAAAAAAGAGAGACCAGAGGGAAGAAGGTGATGAAGAAAAAACACAAAATAAAATCTTTTTCAAGAAAGAGAATCAGTGACCATTACTTAATGTGTGATAGAATTAAATGTTAATGTCATGCAATGATGGTACACCAAGGTTTAATGCATTCATGTGAAATTGTGTTGTGACTGCAACAAATCTGTTTTTTTTTATTTTGATAGGACTATAGTCTTTCCCATAGCCCATTCTCTACTGAAAGCATGATGAATGATGGTGGAGCTTTTTTTTAATTTTTTTTTTTATAGGACAAAGTCTTACTAATAAGGAAATAACAGCTCTGTAATTACATATTTTGCATCTAAAACTAAACTACATGCCACAAAACTACTGGAATATTGTGTTAATTAGTAGCTTTTTATATAAATTTATATTTCTGTATATAAGACAAAAATGACTATTCTCCAGCATTCTGAATTACTGCATGTTTGGTATATATGCACATTATACACATTCACAATAATGCAAGGGTTCCCAACCTTTTCTATAAAACATATAATTTTCATGCATCTCCTTCAAAAGTAATGACATTTGAAGAAAGTGAATAGACAGTACATACTAAATTTGAATTCAGAATTCAGTCAAATACAATTCAAAGTTTTAAATGGCACGATGCCACTACCATAGAAATGTTACAACACCACCCCAGGTCAGTATATGTTACAATTAGTGGTTTCCCAAAACAAACTGTACAAAAAAAATAATTATTCTTCACAATTACCAGGTCAACTGAATGAGATTTGGTGCTTGGACAGAAAAGGGGGAGTGGCATTAATGGCTGTCACTCACTCATTCACGGCTCGTGCACAGGCTCGTGCCCGTCGTGCGCACGCACATACACTTACAAGCAGTCGCAGAGAAGCCCACTTCACCTTTCCCTGCACGTGAGTGTTTTACGTGGGGTGTGGCTGGGGTCTTTACGCAATCCGTACCAGAAACGCCATCGATTCTGCGCAAGCGCGGGACCATGTCGCTTCCTCGCAAATTTTTACGACAGTGCTTCTGCGACGTCACGTTGTATGGTAGTTATTATTTTTTATATGTATGAACATAAATGGTCAATAATCATATTTAATATATGTAGTATATTGGGGGGTTATTTTATTAGTAACGCTTATTAAAAGACTTGGTTAGCATGCAGATGTTTCAATCGTCTTTATTCACCAAGACTGAGCTACGTTAAAACTTACGCAATGCGCCGCAGACGCAAACGCCATATCCGGTTACGTATCTATGCATGAATAAATACCATAAAACAACATAAAATGCAGTGATATTTGAATGTAAACAACCATAAGCAGAGTGTTATAATGGATTAACCTAGAGGATTCAGCTAGAGTTTTTTTCTAAACAGAGAAATACCATCCATCCAAACATATCTCGCTAGCAAATGCTTTTGTCTGTAGCTTTTCAGTGGAGAAAAAAAACTTAAAATAATTTATGGAACCAACAAAAGAGTGCTTATAATTTATCCACTTGCACCATGGATACGAAATAAGGAAAAAAATCACTAACTATATTCTATAAAATTGATTATGTTGTAATTTCTTAAATCTTAATAAAATTTATTGGGAGGGGGGAAGTCTTGGTGCCTGACGTCCACGCTCTGCAACTACTGAAAAAGAGATCAACAGATTACGTAGATTTCACAAGCGTAATAGTACAAATCCGTTTGCTCAACACATGACTGCCGAAAAATAAGTCAACCGGATGTTCTGCGTTTCCAGTACGGATTGTGTAATGACAGCTTGTATGCTTTGAGCAGGAAGAGGGCAGGATATTTTACGTTTGAAAGCTAGCGCCCCCATTGCAGTACCCAACCATGACAGATAGCACCTTTGAGGTAATACTGCACACAACAGATATTTGTGAATTTATTGTTGTTCGTCAAACTACTCCAAATGAACCTCAGATAATGAGAATAACGATAAATATGTTTACATGTATGTAGTCAAGTTGTTAGGCGATTGTTTCTATTGTGGTGATGTTAGCGGTACGGTATGCGTGTCTTTAAAGAACGGGACTGGCAGGACGTTACACGTTATTCAGTCAGTTGTCCATGTCTCTGCATCTTCCCATGTAGATCTTCATCTCTTCATCTTCATCCAGCAAACTTGTCTTAAAGGCCTCCTTAAATTTCTCTGTGAATGTGAGGTCAGACTCCAGCCTGACCTTGTTGGCCCAGATCAAGGTGGTCCCTGGCTGACAGAAGTGCTTCATGGTGGCCAGAAGCTCAAACAGGAAGTCATGATGGTAAACCACATCTGCTGCAAGAACATAGTCGAACCGATGCGTCGATGTGGGGAAGGTGTGCTCCATGTCACCCCCCCAGGGCAGCGCCACCACAGTGGGTGTGAACCTGCAACGCCCCGTAGTGTTCCTCATCACATTTGACCTGAGGTTACTCAGCACCTCAGGTAAGTCTGTCGCTGTAACTGCAGCTCCTGATGTCACAAATCATATCATCGTAGCAGTCAATGCTTGTATGGAGAAGTTGTGTGTGAGTTGAACTGGTGGCTGCTCACCCAACAAACTGGCCACAATGGAGACCAGTCCAGTTCCGGCTCCCAGTTCTAGCACCTTCTTCCCCTGTAGGTCCACTCTGTGCCTGTTGTTGTCGAGAAAGGAGCACAGAGCCAGTGCCTGGAAGATGAAGAACGCAATAAATGAGGAGTAGATGTTTAATGTTGGGATAAGTGATTCTCACCGCCGGCCACATTACAGCTCCAAAGGAATCTATGGACTCGTGAATGACAATATCCTGTCCTGTGTAATGATACACATCTTTACCAAAGCTGCTGTTGATGCTGGGGACCCAGGCTGGTGTCCTGTCAGGCTGGCTGTGTTTGGCCTCATGAACGTCTCCTAAACAGATAAAGCAGATGCATCAAATCATCAACAGATTGCACACATGGAACATGCACAAGCCAATGGCATTACAAATTGTGCCTTTATGAAGATAATAATGCTCAGTTCTGATTGACACTGTCAGAGAGGTGCAATATTTCAGATTGATGCTGTGTACACCATCACAAAAACTATAAGAATGGCACAAACCTCCTCCAAGGCCAAATAATCAGTCTTAATGACGTATTTCAGGCCTATGCAAGAGGTAGGTGTAAAATTTAGTCAGGACAGAATGGAATATGTGGTAGTGACATAACACTATTTAATTATAAATTGAATTAATACATTTTGTCCATTTGGTTAATATTCCTCCCGTGCCACCAAACGTGAAGCCTGAGCTGTCTGAATGGCTTTTATGCAAATTTGAGTTTTTAGTGCTTGGTTTTCATGACACCACCAACAGAAACCATCCTTCCTCACGGACACGGTGCCGTCCCTGAGCTGCCCCTCGCTAAATGAGTTCACACCTTGTAAATGCCCACCGCCTCTTGGAAAACAGCATTGTAAAAAAGCAGGCTTTGTTACACATCTTAAAATAAAGCCAGTAGCTCCTCCAACCATCCGCCAGTCATCTACAGACATGGTAGCTGTAATTTCAGAGCATTGAGAAGATGTTTCGCCCCTCTTCTGAGCAAGATTCATCAGTTCATGCTCAAAGATTAGATAGGACAGCTCTTGTCTAGTCACCTCAAGTCTGAGGGGATGGTACAAAATCTAAGCAGTCTTGATTAGGACGTGCTTTTACCTTTGGGAATAAATGATTGTATCTCGCACCATACCCTCACACTTGAGGTGACTACAGTAGACAAGAGCTGTCCTATCTAGTCTTTGAGCAAGAACTGATGAGGCTCGGATGAAAGGCGAAACATCTTCTAACACTCCAGTTGCCATTGATTCAATGCCCTGAGAACACAATCACCGGTATGAATGACAATATTTACAATCATGGGTGCTGTTTTTATCATTTTGTTGTTTCTCAGTGAAGGCTAACCTAGCATGATGACTGGTAACTGCTAATGCTTTAATGTTACATTAGTATGTATGCAGCACTTGTATCGCGCTTTCCCACCTCCACTCTGTTGCAGACAGGTGGTGACAAACACAGCTCATTAGCAGTAAAGCTACAGACACACAAAAACCCTGTTCCCAGTAACGCTTACTAAAAGCACTTTTAAACAGTTTAAATTGCAGTATCAAGACTAGTGTTTGAGCAATACACTGAATAGACAATTGTGTGACTTTTGGTCAGATTTAGGGGTCTCAAAGTCGTGGCCCGTGGGCCATTTGCGGCCCGCCGAGTCACATTTTGCGGCCCGCGACTTGTCTTCAAAGATGACTGTAATACGGCGTGCGACAAGCCAATGTTACTCGTAGGATGCACACATAAGCTTACGCTGAACTAAGAGTGAGTGAGTCACTTAAAAAATGTGGTAAAAAAAATTCCACCCATTTTCTATACCGCTTGTCTTCATTAGGGTCACGGGTAAGCTGGAGCCTATCCCAGCTGAATGCAGCAAAACATCAACTGTGAAATCATTTATTTATTTATTTGATTTACCCTATTACTGTATCAAGATATTATTGTTATTGTGAGCCATGTATCGCGTGTCATATCGTGAGGTACCCCGAGATTCCCAACCCTACTACCCAATACTTGATGCCGCTCAGCCTCAGTCAGACTCTACCTCCCGCAGGTAAATTGTGTTTGAGACCCCTGTTTTAAATGATTAAAAATATTATAATATGTGTCCTAAAGCATTATAATGTCAACAAACCTCAATGAAAACTCACCTGAAAAATCTTCACGTGCAACTGAGATGTTCTCAGCCCAATTCATCTCATGTTCTTCTCGGCTTCTTCCCACAAAGCTCACTGATTGGCTGGTCTTCTCCGCCTCACATTCATCATTTCTTCTAGCTTGTCCAATTTCTGATTTGATGACAGACTCTCCATCCTTGTTTCCATGGAAACAGCCGCCCTCCCCTAGCTCATTTCTCGTTCCATCCTCTCTGCAAGTGGCCATGAAGATCTTTATCTCTCCGTCCTCATGCAGAACCCTTGTTTTAAAGGCCTTCTTGAATTTGTCTGCGAACGTGAGGTCAGACTCCATTCTGACCTTGTTGGCCCAGAGCAAGGTGGTCCCGGGCTTGCAGAAGTGCTTCATGGTGGCCATGAGCTCCTCCAGGAAGTCATGGTGGTAGACCACATCAGCGGCTAGGATGTAGTCGTAGCGGTAGACCGATGTGGGGTAAGTGCTCTCCAGATCGTATCCCCATGACAGAGGGGCCACCTGAGGGGTATGTCGGCACCGCCCCCTGGTGTTCTTGCACAGGTTGAATCTCAGGTTGCTCAGAACCTCTGGAAGGTCGGTGGCAGTCACCCAGGCCCCTGTAGACCACATAGGACCTTTTGAATTGTGACAACTCACAAGTATGTCTGTTAACCGGGCCGGTTCTCACCTACCGAGGAGTGACGCCACAATGGACAGAAGGCCAGTTCCTGCACCAATCTCCAGGACTGCTTTGTCCACAAGACTCAGCTGGTTCCGATGAGAATCCAGGTACTGACAGAGAGCCAAAGCCTGGTGCAAGTGAACACAACCTTTAAAATGACCTTTTTTGATGATGACATTTTAAATATGTGGCAAATGGTACTCACCGCTGGCCAGATCATGCCTGCATATGAGTCAAAAGCCTCCTGGATGATGATCTCCTGCCCGACGTAATGATACAACTCTTTGTCTGGCCTCTGGAAGAAACATGGAGTCCATCCTTGTCTATGCTCCTTGTGTGAACCATCTATATGACACAAAAGACAAACCCAGACTTTAGTCACATGCGCTACATTAGTCTGTGAGACATTCACTTACCCTTTTCCTTCTTCCCTTTTTGCTCTTCATCTTCCTCCATCCCCACTCTGCTGCTCACACAGCTGCTTTCCCCCAAAGGGTATGCGGCCAAAGTGTCCATTCAAAATCCCGTGTACTGCTTGACAGCCACAAAAAATACATCATAATTATAAATGATCAATTCATAAAAATAAGCTTTGCAATCGTATAACACGTTCTTTGAACTTGACTGAAAACTGACGAAAAACCTGACAAAACGTGCTCATTTTTTGCAGTGTTCAATCACCGCCACATCATAAAAAACAAGTTCATGGAAAATAGTGGCAAATAAAACCTTGCACTCGCCGAAATATATATCAGTGATAATAATTGTGAAGATTTGGACACAATACATAATTAACCTAATAACGTTTTATTCACATAGAGTAAGATCACCCCACAACTATAGCTTAGCTTCTTGCTTTGCAACTGGTGTGTGTTGGAAGCAAAATAGAAGGCGTTCAAGACACTTACCATGCTAAATAACGCACGTGATAGATATATAGTTATTGGATTTCCTGTAATTTGTCAATGTTATCTGTATAGCAGAAATCGTGTGTGTATTTTGCATACAGCACATCAATAAAGACTTCCAGTGGAAGTCATTTGACAGAATGCAATCACAGTTAATATCATCCAGGATTAAATCATTAATGAAGAAAAGGCCAGTATATTCAATATAACCATAGAATTTCCATTTGACCGTCGACTAACAATTTCAAAATATACAGTACCAGTCAAAAGTTTGAAGACACTTACCCACACACGTTCAATGAGAAAGTGTGTCTAAACTTTTGACGGGTAGTGCACAAAGATCGGAAGACCCTTGTAAAGATCTCTGCAGGTTCGGCAAGATGTGTCACATTGCCATAAATATGGCATCGAGGCTGTGCATCTAAATGGAAGAACGCAAGCTCTAACAAACAAACCACAAAAACATCACAGGTTTGATCTCCCCTTGTCGAATCCCACCTTACCTCTGACCTTTAACCGACCTGCCGCAGAGCTTTATTCCTGAGCGCAATCAGAGTGCATTTGGAGTCATCTGTTCACGAGCGTTATAGAGACTCAGCATCTTGCTGGACACTCCCATCATCATCATCACCATCATCACAAGGGCACGTGGGTATTTTTAGAGCTGCAGCCATGATAAATAAACACGAGCGGCGTGAGACACAGACACACACACACGTACATGCACACAAAGATGATTTGCGAGGGAGAATGACAGGTATGTCATGATAGCAACAGCAGGCCATGAATCTGCTTCCTGTCTCTTCAAGAGGCCTCCTAAATGTCCTGGATGGAATATAATGAATGTGCATGATCTGGCTCGGGGATTTAGCGTATGCTTCATTTACTTCAAAACAATGACTGTTGCTTCCAACTGGTTGACCGATCAGGAACAGATGGGTGAAGCTTGCTAAAAATATCCCCGGCGACTCATAAATACTTGATTTGTGTTTATGTGACCCGAATGTGTTTTATGTCTTTAAAAAAACACAAGGACACGGTTTTCTTAAGCGAGGTGTTACTTGTGAGGTGACTGTAGGTGAAAGGTGGTCTGATCCTGCAACAAGTATAAAAAAAAAAAAGGTGCACGTCGACTGAAATGTGGTGGCGGCTTCGGTTTCTTCACCAGAGATGGACCGTAACAGGATCAGGCTTGCATGCAACCCCACCTATCAGCCCCCTGAGACGGAAAAGTAGGACGCAGCTACAACATAAACCCCAATTAGAGCTCACTCACTTACTTTTTAATAGCCTTTGACCTGCGAGTTTAGTTCACGCTCAGGCACCCACCTCTGCTTTGACATGTTAGCTGGAAATGCACAGTGGTTAGATCATCGCTCCACATTTATTGGTGATGTGGAACAGCCGTATATGGGGAAAAAAAGAGATAAGACATTTTTAAAGCTTGATGACAAGCAGCAAATTAGCTGTGTGCCTCAGCAGGAGCTTGTTTACAATGTGTGCGCCCAGGGATTCAGTTTTCAGCTGCTGAGTTTGTTTTGACAAAGACAAGCGGCGCGTCGGTCTCGTTGGATCACGCAGCTTCTGCTCTCTAATCCGACGTTCCGCTCGGCGCTCCGTTCAGCTGCCAAGTTCATGCCCATCACTTGGCCACCGAGACAAAGTGGTCGGCAGAGCAAAGACTGCAGAGGGATTGTGGATTCATAAATTTTATATGAGATTTAATGTGTCAAACAGCTGGCAAGTGGCTCGGAATCCACAGCGCAACGCTGCCAAGATAAAGCGTCTGCAGTACAGTATTTAACCGTGGTATGTCCGTATCACCAAGGCCTTTAATGCACCAGAGACAGATTGTACAACCCGCTAATGAGATCATTGATAAATAAAGAAAAGTGGAGCTATAGTCATCTGTTGAACTTATATTGTTACTGTTTTCTTACTGAACCATCACTCTCCAATGTCTCGGCTCACTTGTGCGATGTGCTAAGATCCATTCATGTTTATAAGATATTAAATTCAGCCTTTACAGAAGCACTTAAGGTGCTAAAACCTGATCATACTGTTCATACTCTTCATACATTCATTTAGATCCAAGTTGTCAACTGACTCCTGTAGGAGAGATTTTATAATAACCCGTGGTCAAAGATGACCCTGTCAAGTTGGCCCTCAACCTCAGGGTCACTGAGGGGAGCGATAAAGTCCAAATACAACCACAAGGCTTGAGTATTAAAAGACATACTGTCCAAACAGATAAAACAGCTTGCTTGAATGTTGCCTTGCCAGGAGAAATTAAAAACTTCCTCAACTTCCTCAATTTTGACAGTTCTGACAGTGTGGAAGCATATGATATGGGTCACAGAAGAAACTAAAAAATCACCATAGAATATATTATTTATTCATCATTGTGAAAACCGCAATCCGCAATGCAAAAACTGGAATCTGTAAGCAAGATTCTCTGTGTGTGGAGTTTGCATGTTCTCCCCGTGCGTGCGTGGGTTTCCTCCGGGTGCTCCGGTTTCCTCCCGCATTCCAAAAACATGCATGTTAGGTTAACTGGCGACTGGTGAATGGTTGTAGTCAGCTGGGATAGGCTCCAGCATATCCGTGACCCTAGTGAGGATACGTGGCATAGAAAACGGATGGATGGATAGTCATAAATATAGTGGTTCACCACACATTCACGATTCCACCTTTTTTTGTTTTTTTTCCGCAGAAAAGACATCTCATTCAATGGTAGTCATTTAAAAATAAGTGATAATACAGGTGAAATGTATAGCATACACATAACACTGTTAGAAAGTCCACTGTTTTTGCATGTTTATGTCTTTATGCTTCATTGATGATGTTTTTTTTTTGTCAAGCATTGAAATTTCGCACTTTGTTTGGTGGATCTTGAACGCACCATAATTGTGTGTTGTGAGACACAAAAGTTTGTTTGGCTAGGGAATCACTAGCTTCAACAGCCAATCGTGCTGCAAAACTTTCAGTGAGGTGAACACAAGTTATGATATGATTGTAAGTCGTTAATGGAATTGCAACAGACAAGCAGTGTGGATTATTTAGATTTGGCTTGGAGAAACGCCTTCTCTAGCCTGCTAGCCTCTAGCCCAGGGGTAGGGAACCTAAGGCTCGGGAGCCAGATGTGGCTCTATTGATGACTGCATCTGACTCTCAGACATTTCTTAACACCATAAAATGTGTTTATTTTGATTTGTTGTCCTGACATTTTAAAGTAAAACATTACAGAAATCACAGTGTTAAAAATAACATTAAAAATATGCATTCTAATGCATTTTAATACATCCATTTGATTTTCTAGCGCAATGCCAGCTGACCTTCCCATGTTTTCTGTGTCAGACACCAAAACTCGATTATCATTGGGGTCGTCCCTCCTTTAATCAAATAGTCAGCTAGCTAACTGTGCAGACACAACCCCTTTGACAAAAAAGAAAAGAAAGATACGGAGTAGGGCGCAAAACCATGCAGCACCAGAAGTCACATTAATGGTGAAAAGTAATTTATTTATTATTGGTTAGCTTCAATATAACAACATTATTAAAAAGAATAAATTCAGAGACTTACTATATTCTAAAATTGTTGGTCTTCCTTAAATATACACACATTTGGTTGTATTTGGTGTTAAAAAATATGATATGGCTCTCACGGAAATACATTTTAAAATATGTGGCTTTCATGGCTCTCTTTGCCAAAAAGGTTCCCGACCCCTGCTCTAGCCTGACGACCAAGCTCAAGGCCACACCGTGAATACAATTCCATTTGTTCATAGACCATCTTACATTGTCATTCATTAGTGGTGAGTACCTGTACGTTTTATACTTTAAATGCTTTTAACAAGTGTGTGAGGCATATTTAGCACTTAAACCTGGATTTCGTTGCGAGAGAACAATGCAATTGAAGAGAAAAGGGGAGGGTTCTGGAAATGAATCGCATCTAATAATTCCAACGGTAATTTTTATTGCAAATGCTGATCTTGAAATTAGAGAACATCAGTGCAGAAGGGTATTGGGGGTGGGGATGGGGTTGTTGTGTGTCAAAACCTGACATTTTTACGGGCATATAACTTTTTTTACCATTCGCTGGTGGTCCCGGAATGTGACCCCCACCAGAAGCAGGGATCCTCTGTACTTTTTTTGACTAGCAAAATAGTTTTTCTTAAATGTCACTTTTTATGTCAGACGAATGTATCTTAAGTACAAAAATTTGAGGTGTATCACGTTAAATAAGATAAATAATCTGCCAACAGCAAATTATTTTGCTTAATAACTATAAAAATAAGTATTTTTGACCTTTATTGCAGTTATTTAATCGTGCTTAGACTCCAGTTTTTGCATATACACTTAAAAAAAACTTGTATTATGAAGAGAACAAGTTTACAAAGGTCTCCATATACAATACATTTGTTGTTCATAATTCGGACGCAGTAAAACAGCAACTACAAGGACAAACACAATTAGCAACGTCACACTCAAAATATATATCCACCAAACTTTCAACAAGGATTGCACATGGACCACGGGAGACGTCATTCAATTTAGGTGAGAATCTGGATAGAGGGGCTAAAAAAATGAATTTATGATTACAGTTTGAGTCACCATGGCATCAAAGGAACTGTACACCCTCCAGAATCATTATGGTACCGCCGTGTGTTTGTCACCCTTCATGAACAAATTCAACAATTCAGCCTTGGTGGAGGTCTGCGCTCTCCCAAGTCCTTCTAGTTCATGTGGTCATTAAAGTACTTCTAATCGTTTTGTGAAAAGAGACATTTACGTGGGGATTGTGAGATTCTGTCTCCAAGCTGAAATGCGAAAGAAATGAAGCACATATCACTGCATATCATAGCAATCTTCAGTAATACAGAGGATGGCGTCAGAGCAGTCCAGTGGCAGCATTATTGTTTTTTCCATGAAAATGCATTCAGAACTGATCAGTATTTGAGTGAAACAATTTACGCATTTTGTTCGCTGATTAAAGTTCAAATCTAGTGGGAACATGTGACACCACCGACGACATTAATACTAGCATTGTTGCAAAGCGTACAGCGGAAAGTTGTAAACAGTTTAAAAAGCAGCCTCTTCTTGGTTCTCTGTCCCCGTGTCCCTCCTCCAGGCTCGGTACAGTTTGATGCTGAGACTGGGGAGGTCGTACAGCTCCTCCAAGTGAAAGCGCTCTCTGAAACGGTCCACAAAACTGTTCTCTGCGTCGAGGCGGAAACGCATGGCCCACAGGATCTGTGTGTTCGCTTGACACAGGTGAATGAAGGTGTCCAACAGCTGGTCCAGGTAGGGGTGGGCGTACACCACGTCCGCAGCCAGGATGTAGTCAAAATAGTGTGTGCTGTGGGGGAACCTCTGCTCCACCTCTGGGCCCCAGACCAGTCGTGTGACCTGCCAACCACATACGAGGCAAAGTATATTTGAGTTGTGTTTTAGATGTATCAGGAACTTTAAGACCATACCAGGGGGGTGTATTTACACCGTCCTTTTGTGTTGCGAGTGATGTTGCACTGGAGGTTCCCTAGCAAATCTGGGAGATCAGTGGAGGTGACCTTAGCACCTGAGCACGTAGGACAAAATGAAAGAGACTTTGACTGATTGAAATAAATAAATGCAAACAAGATTAGACTTGTTGGAACAAAGCGTGGAATGGTTTTATTATACCTAGAAGGCTAGAAATGATGGATACGAGACCAGTTCCTGCACCAAGTTCAATCACATTCTTGTCCATCAGGTTGTACTTGCCACAGTTGTTCTCCAGGAAGTGGCACAACACCATAGCCTGGAGGGTCATACAGTAGTGTTAAACAATCTTAGTCCTTACATACTGTTCATATTTTTTACCTTCACAGTATGGTCCGGGTCAAAATTGACCCAGGACCCAAGAATTCCCTTGTAGCAAGTATTTCTACCAATTTTTTTTAAATACAAACTTATTCAGAATGTTTAAATGCCACTATGCCACAAAAACTAATGATTAATCCTTCATAAATATTTCACAGGGCAGGGAAAGTGTATTTTTGAAGTTTTACACCTCCCGTTTTTGGTGAAAAATATCTAACACACAGTATAATGTTAAGAGTTAAATATATGCAGGAAAAAAAATATAAAAGCCATAATGATTTGAACCTTTGGACTTCAAAATATAACCATTGAACACTGTCCCCACCGCTACAACATGAGATATTCACAGCAGAGGTGTGACACTTTATCCTTGTGGATGCTGCATGTGTTCCCATATTTGCAGCTTAGTTGTCTTTCGAGTCTTTTTTTGCAAGGCAGAAGCTGCATCTCCTTCTCTTTGTTCCCTCGTGTTTGCTTTTGATCAGGCCCAGGGTTAGTTTAGATTGCTGCATTTACCAAGGCTGATGTGTGGTTGTGGTTGGTCATCACCTCCCTCTCAACCCAGACAGATTCTAATTTGTTACTCTGTATGTTTAGGTGCTTGCAGGTGCACATATTGTGTCTCTGTGAAGGCACCATCTAACCTCTGGACAACTTGTGTTTCCTTTACCATACAGCCTCAGTGTGCATAAATGTGTAGCACCTACGCAAAACTATAAAGTAACAGAATATGTTTATTTTTATGGATTTTAGGTCACTTCAGGAAAAGTCATCAAATTTCAGGCTAAAAGAATGACGTTTAGGGTATTGTTATTACTGTCCAATGTCAAAACGAGTCAAATTTGACCCGAACAGTAAGTAAGCGTTAAGCAGCTCCTTACTGCTGCTGTCAGCTCCGCACAAGATAAGCGGTATAGGCAGTGGACAGATGGGTGGAAACACATACAGACGGCCAGAGTACAGCTCCGTAGAGGTCTGTGGATTCTTTAATTCGGATCTCCAGGTCAGAGAAGATGTAACCCTCCCACGCCTCTGGGCCCAGGACAGAAGGGTGGAACTGGTGGGCCATGATGGCTGTGGCGAGGTCTGCATCCACAGTAGGGTCTACTTGGATTGAAAGAGTCCATTATTTCATCACTTTGTCATAGGATGGATGCATCATCACATAGATTCACGAGTTCCATTCAATGTTTCATGAAGCTCCAATTTGCCAACTTGCGTGCCCACACTTTTAACTGGGGTTGTACTTGTCAGTGTAGTATGAATATATATGAATACAGCATTTTACTCACATATCATTCCAACTCAAAACAGAAAAATTACAGAACAGTATTTTCACACAATGATTTTTTCATGCTAAATATTGCCATGTGTCCTCAAATCCAGCCGATGCAGTGTTTCCCACAGAAGCACCTTAATTTCATAGTCTCTTCGCTAGACTTGTCGCTTTCTTGAAAAAGAGTATCTTAAGGGGTCTGATTACTCGCTAAATATAGAGGCAAAGTTGGAAAAATGATCCCACCCACTCCATCCTCTTAGTCTGTGGCAGACCAGGTGCGTTATGAGCGAGGACGAACATGTAACGCCAAATCTACAATGGTGGAAAAAAAGTATTTGCCCTCTTCCTGATTTCTTATTTTTTTTGCATGTTTGTCACACTTAAATGTTTCAGATCATCAAACAAATTTCAATATTTGTTTGAACACAAAATTCAGTTTTTAAATGAAACATTTTATTATTAAGGGAGAAAAAAAAAATCCAACCTACATGGCCTTCTCTGAAAAAGTGATTGCCCCCACCTGTTAAAACATAGCTTAACTAAGATTAATTGAGATGTATCATTGGTTAACCTTCCTTGGAGTGGCCGGCCAACCAAAATTACCCCAAGAGTGCAGTGACGACTCATCCAAGAGGTCACAAAAGACCCCACATCAACATCAACAACTGCAGGCCTCACTTGCCTCAGTTAGTCTGTGTCCATGACTCCACCATAAGAAAGACACTGGGCAAAAACAGCCTGCATGGCAGAGTTCTAAGACCAAAACCAATGCTGAACAAAAAGAACATTAAGGCTCGTCTCAATTTTGCTCGAAAGCATCTTGATGATCTCCAAGACCGTTGGAAAAATGATCTGACGAGACAAAAGTTGAACTTTTTGGAAGGTGTGTGTCCCATTACATCTGGCGTAAAAGTAACGCTGCATTTCAGAAAAAGAACATCATACCAGCAGTAAAATATGGTGGTGGTAGTGTGATGGTCTGGAGCTGTTTTGTTACTTCAGGACCTGCAAGACTTGCTGTTTCAAATGGAACTATGAATTCTCCTGTCTACCAAAAAATCCTGAAGGAGAATGTCCGTCAATCTGTTTGTGACCTCAAGCTGAAACCAGCCGAGGTTCTGCAGCAGGACAACGAGCCAACAGCAACACAACAGCAAGTCCACCTCGGAATGGCTGAAGAAAAACAAATTGAAGACTTTTCAAAGTCCTGAACTGAATCCTATTGAGATGCTGTGGCATGACCTTAAAAAGGCGGTTCATGCTGGAAAACCCTCCAATGTGACTGAATTACAATAATTCTGCAAAAAGGAGTGAGCCAAAATTGCTCCACAGCGCTGTAAGAGACTCATTGCAAGTTATCGCAAACGCTTTATTGCAGTTGTTTCTGCTAAGGGTGGCCCGACCAGTTATTAGGTTTAGGGGGTAATCACTTTTTCGCACAGGGCCATGTAGGTTTGGATTTTTTTTGTCCCTTGATAATAAAAGGTTTCATTTAAAAATTGCATTTTGTGTTCAGTTGTGTTGTCATTGACTAATATTTACATTTGTTTGATGATCTGAAACATTTCAGTGTGACAAACATGCAAAAAAAATGTGAAATCAAGGAAGAGGGCAAACACTTTTTCACACCACTGTATATGTGGCAGTCCAAATGTTTTGGGCAGGTAGCTTATGGGAAACCGCAAAGTGTTTTTTAAATGGTAAAGCAATATCCCAAAATGATAGTCAATATTGAACAACCGCACCAACGTCATGGTGTCAAGTACAAAGTATTGTATTACAAAAACATAAATGCTTACAGTTGGAATTTGATTACAGAAAATAAATTGATCACGTGCCTTCCTATCATCCTGGTCTTCATCCAGTTTGTGTTTATAATCATACATCACACTGCTGCTATGTGTCAGCGCGACCTGCCATATCTCACGCACTACCTGAGTTATGTAACACTAGCCTGGAGGGAAGGTCGAGGGGACCCCATGCAGTGACAACCCCAGGACACTTTGTGTGTGTACACCTCCACCGGGCAAGACACAATTGTTGGTAAGTCACATTTTCATGGTTACATAACCCTGTCATGAATTACATGCTCACTCCCACAACTTGCCATGATCTTGGCAAATGGCGTGAGGCTTGCAACTAATGTGTGAAGCTGGATGTTTACCATTTACAAGAAGAGGTTATGAGAGTTAAGAAAGGATGCAAGGCAGCCTGAGAACAAAGCACCGGTCACTCTTCTAGTCAAGCTGTAATGAATCCTACTGCCATTATAAAATAAAACAATTGAAAATCATTGGATTAAGAAAGATCCTCACCTTTCTCTCCAGTCTTGCAACTCTCCTCGCACCGCCGAGTCTCCATGTTCAAATAAGAAGGCAAGATTACCCACAAGAGAATAAGCGTGAAAGCCAAGAGCCGTTTTCGGTTTCTCGTCACAGTAAATTCCTACGGGATTAGCTCGATCAGGGGCCAAATCTCTGGCAGGCCTCTATCTACCACCTGGTTTTAGGTTACACTGAGCCATAGCACCAAATCCAGCATTTCCCAACTTCTTATCCAAATATCTCATCTGGCCTCCACCATGCATTTCAAGCTCTCCGAGACTCTGGACGTTTCTGACTGACAGAGACAGCTGCCTGCTGAGCTGAACTAAATAGGACACCTTTATGGTTTTAAATAAAGACAATGTGAAACTCTAGCGGCAGGTTTATAAATAAATAACAGAGTTTAAGATCTGTGAAAAAGTGACATTACGGATGTCTTTGTGAGGTAGCTTTAGGAGCACGGACAGGGTCACAGAAATAGAGCTGAAAAGAAATGGAACACTCTCAGCCTCACTGAATGACTGATGTGAAAACTGAACTACAGACATTAAAAGAAAAAAAAACATAAAAAGGGTTCTTCAAAAGCTGTTGTACTGCAAATGTTGACTGATTTGCATGTTTACAAGCGCTGTAATGACTACCGCAAAGGTACAGCATATTTCTTACTCTTTTGTTTGCAAGCAGGACACTTCCTGGATCAATGAGAATGGTGAGCAGATGGGTCATTATGATTCTTTAGAGTGGACTGTCCAATTTATTCTATAGGGACTCAAGTAAGTGTATTAATTAAGCACTACCACAAAAAATATTTTCTGTGAAAAAATGGGTCAGCAAAGCCAGTGGCAGCCTGCACTGTACTTTCACTGTCGTCTAAATTTAAAAAAAAAGTAATCAGGTAATGTATTCATGATTACAATTCAATTCATAGACTGTATTATTACATTACAATTATACACACAAGGTGTTTTTTTAAAAGTCATTTGTAGTCGTAGTAGTAGTGGTCTTTCAGCTTCTCCCATCAGGTGTCGCCACAGCAAGTCACTCGCATGATTTAATTGGCTTAGTTTTGACACCTGATGCACCTTCTGACACAACCATCCCACTGGAAAACTACAATGGCTGTGTGCCGGGACCCTAGGCTAAGAACTCAATCCATGCCCTCCTCCCAAAAGGCAAAAGCGTGGACTCCTGCAACACCAGGGCAAGTCATTTGTATTACATTATTCAGCAAAAAACAATTAATGTTTTCAGTTTTTCTTTCCCCTTCCTCTTCCTCTCCTGCTTTTCGCACCACATCCTCTCACATTTCCCTTAAACACAGATCGGGCAGTCACCATCGCAACTTCAGCATCGTTGTCGTCTTCGCTGTCCTCGCCAGAGCTGCTGTTGCTCTTGATGCTCTGTGCCGTGTTCTGTGCTACTGCCGTGGTAACCTTTGGCAGGCGTGACTCCTGGATGGTGCGGGTCACATCGTTCAGAGATGTAATCATAGTTTCTTTACTTCCCTCTGAACCCAAGAACCCTCCTCCGACCACAGATCCTTCCTCTTCTCTCACTTTTCCATGTGAAGCTTTCCCCTGGCTCTGCTCTATTGTCTTTCCCCTCTTGGATTTGGATGGAGACACAATTTCTTCCTCAGACTCCTCATCTTCCTCCCCTTTCTCCTTTCTTTTCATGCAGGTGATGGCCCGGCGGAGTCGCTGGCTTCGGATTGCCTGCTTTTCTTGTTGCTCTATGCGGAAGAATGTGTCTATCCTCAGCTGAGTCTAGGATAAAACAGTGTAGAAATGATGCAAGGCTACAAGGTGGATGGATTTCCATTCCTACTTGGAATGGAGTCTCTCAGTACGACATCGACCCAAATTAACTCCTAAAGTTCAAGTGATCCTTGTTGTTGAGTAGCTTTTAAATAGTGTACAGTGTATATATATATATAGCTATAGTTATAAGATATATTTCACTCTTTACTTCTTCTACTGTCAGCTGTTACAACTGATAATGAATTATCTGTACTTTTAGCTAGAATGGAACTGTTCTTTATTACTTGTTACTCTCTTTTAATATACTAGAACTATAAATGCATGGTTCTACATGACCACAAATCATACATACTGTATCCCCTCAGTATGTGCACATACATTCCAGTAAGCAAGTACAATGACAATGCAGTGTAAAATCTATCTATGGTGTGGAGTTGCCCGAGGGAGAGGGTTTGTGGGGGCTAGATGAGCATCACCCAATTTGTATAATTGGCCATGACACAACTCAGGCCAGAGTGGAGATTTGTGTTTGTGTGTGGACGGGTAAAACTGAACTTTTTGATTTGTGTCATAAGAAATGTAAGACATAAGCTCATGTTTTTAAACCTTACTTGACGACAAAACACAAAGTTATTGATTATGGGTGTTAGTTTCGCCCATGCGTGCGCCTTATAACACAAAGGCGTGATTAAAAAAAACATGAATTATGTGTGCTGGGCTCCATGTAACTGTGCACTGATTTTAAAAATAATGTACACTTCACTGTACAGCTAATATCTCATTGCAGTCGTCCACCATTTATCGCGATTAATTGGTTGCAAACCTGATCACGATAAGTGAATTTCTGCAAAAGTAGGATTCAATATTAAGAAATGGAAGATTTTTGTAGTTAGAGTATAGGAAACCTGTTTATGACCTTCTAAATACAATTTTTAACATTAATATCAGAGCCCAGAAGACATGAAGTAACATCCCGATAGTCACCTTTATACTCGCATAACCTAATATAGTAGACATGATAAGCGATAATAAAACATACTGTAACTCACATTATACACCACTGCTGGCTTTGTTTACACCACATTGCACAACTCTTATGTGGAGGCTACGGATCTCTGCAGGAACATAAGAGACGGCCGCTGCTTTAAGCATAGCAAGCTACCGGGCTAACTAGTTAGCCTCCAATTTATTTATTCTAAACTTAAGAAAGGGTTTGAAACTGAGTCGGGAAGAAGGACAATGTAAGAAGCTAAAAACGTACCACTTCCACAAAGAATGGGAGAAGAACGTTTTTCACTGTGTCATGTCGTACTCTACATCCATGGTTGACTCTATGTGCAGTGCAACTTAAGGTAATGCTATGTAATGTCACGTCTCATCGATGTAAGATTACTACTAGTGACCAGAATACTACATATGACTTGTCTTTCAATATTTTTTGACTATTAAGAGTTCATAGTCAACGGTTAAAAGTTACATGTCATTTAAGTTAGCGCTTAATCGTTGTTACCCATATAGAATGGCATTTCATGTTGTGTGTCGACTTACCTGTGATGAAGTTGGCTGTGGTATGTTAGTATGAGGTGTAGTAAGAAGCAGAGGTACGATGCCCGCACAGAGTAGCGCCAAATCTATCTGTGGCGGTCCAAATGTACTCATGGCGGGCCACCACAAATAAATGTAATTGTTCTACACCTAGTAGGAAAGTTGCTAACATCAAGAGTAAAAGGGAGTAACGTCTGAATGTCACACCCCAGGGTGCACATACCACTCGTTCGTGAGAAAGTTACCTGCTGCATGTTGAGCTGCTTGATCACAGGCTGAAGGGTCTCCGTGGTTTTTTGACCGCTCCAGCCGAAACGAATTTGACAGAAAGTAAAAAGGGGCCGGTCAAGGAAACTGTGCGCCACCAGTATTCTCATGCATTCATTCAATCAAGAGTGAAAAGATATTCTTTGATCATGTCCAGTTGTGGGCGTCCCCAGCTGAAGGAGCTGTCCGACTGGTCGACAGCCGGCTGCAAGTAAGCTTGAGCTACCGCAGGGTTTGGGAAGCCAGGCTGAAGTTTGAGCTCCCTGAGCTTCTTCTTCACTTTGGTGTCCCGAGGATTAGCGGTCAAACGCTTTTTCTCTTGAGCCTCTGACCACCATTTGCTACGAAGACAAAGCCATATTATAACATATAGCTAATACTACAGCCATTCTTCATTGTGTTCAGTACAGTTGTTAATTTTAGAAGAAAAAAAAAGCATATTAAAATTTTGAATCAGCTTAATCATGGTTTTAATTAATTAATCATGATTAATCACCATGTCACACTATGCTACCTTATATTACCTTATCATATTACCTTACCTTATCATTTTCCTACGTATTTTAAACTAGCAAAGAGTACATTTGGAATACAGGAAGTGAACAAATGTACTGCAATTGATGTGAAATGGCCGGGTGGTAGGATTAAATAAACTTTGCTTCTTCATACTCCTTTTTGGACATGTAGAACAGTAAATTATACTATGTGATGTATTCCAATGTAACTTGTATGCATGTTCAAAATATTTTAAACCATTACCATAATCATGTCTAAAATATGCACATTTTTACTGTATTTTATTGAAAGAAAGATAAATGACTGGGCAGGATTATATATATTTGTATGTATTAACAGCGCCAAATTAACTTCAAATTTAAATCAAGTTAAGAGATGGCACACATGTCTGACAATCTATTTACTTAACACTGGTTTCTTTAATAGCAGAATATTTGAATCAGACTTTAACTGTGTTATTATGAGCAATGAGGAGTTGTGTTCAAATACACCACTTCATTTAACTTAAATTTACATTTAGAGTGAATTTACAAAGTGAGTGATAAGAATATCCACTTATTGATTTTCTTTGCATATCTGTTCAGGCAGTGGTTCTCAATTATTTTCTGTCATGCACCCAATGGGAGACAGAAATGTTTTCGCACCCCCTTCGATTTGAAATACTATGGAGAAATTGATAATATCTATTTATTTATCTGTACTGTACAGACTGAACTCGAAACTGAAACCAGCAAAATGGAGAGCAGTGAAGCGTACAAACGTATTCAAGAGTCAAACTGCATGCCGAGTATGACAAATTCATACATGTTGATAGGTCTGCACTAATATTGAAAGTCCTCCCTGCCTCTCCAGATCCCCATGCCCCCACCACCCCTGCCCGACAGCTCCTCACGCCCGCCCCACTATTTGAGAAGCACCGCCTTAAGGTGTATATAGATTTTGCTAAAATCGGGTTTCACCAATTTTGTGATTTCTTATGGAATTGAATCCTGAAACACACCAGAACTCTGTTAGTGGCTCCAATCCGGGTCCCGGGAACTCGTTGAGTATTTCCATGCCAGTCACATACCCAACCCCGGGCACGCCCTCAGTGTAGTCACTTCCCAGCAGGTATGCCAGGTTGATCAGTTTTGTTCTGTCCAAACCTGTGTTGGAAAACAAGAACGAGACAGAGACGGGACATGAAGAGGACAAGCAACATAATTACAGTTCAGACATTACATCACCGATAAAGCTGACTACACTGACACCTGTTACTGACATATGAGATGTAAACATATCAGATGGTGGGCTGTGTCTTCATAGCAATTTGTCAACACAATTTTGATTTATTACAATGTATGCATACATAGCCTTGGAACTAGAATAACAAATAGTATCAAAAACAAAATTGGAGCTTTAGGATTGCTATACAGCTGAAAAGGGTACCACGGGCATTCTTCCATCTGTACAAGCGCTTGCACAGACATGGCTATCTGCACTTTGGACAGTAACCTGACGGAATTCATTAACTATCGTACTGATACGTATAGAAGACTAGTCTTTTTCAAGACCTGTTTTTAGAAAAAGTATTTTTAAGACAAAGACAAAAACAAAAAACGCCAAATGTATATTTTTAAAAGATCATGTTTTCAATATTAGTGAAATGACTGGGAGATTGCAAAAAAATTAAAACTAAAATCTGAGCTGTCTGATGCCTTTGCTTCATTGATCGCCATTATCTTAAAATGATCATCATAACTTCACCAGTCTGCTAACTTACCCAACATTTAACCCAATTTTTTGAGCTGCTGACCAAGGTCACTGGCGTGTGTGTGTGACAAGAAGAAAACCTTTGACTTGCTTGGGGAAAAGTCATTTGGTGCCACCTGTTGGTTTGCATGTATAAATCTAAGACGGCAAGGAGAAGACGACCAGACTTTTTTCCAGGAAAAAAAAGCCAAAAAATGTTCATATTGTCTTATATTCAGGTCAGTACAGTACTTCCAACTTTGTGGCAACCGCATTTAAGCAGCTAGCATAAAGTTACAAACGGAAGAACATAATGTCTCAAGGACACTTGGCCTGGGACGATAATAAATAAATTAATTAATCACACAATAAATGAAAATGAACTTGATTATTTTGCCGCCCTTAATATCTTTCCATGTGTATGCGTGTCTGTTGTCGCCGTCTCCCGCCTCCAAACAGGCAGGAAGAGGGTTCACTCTATGCATTTGTTCCACAGACCATCGAGATGAACCGAGTGAGCCCTTTTGTCAGTGATACGGTCTCTTTGTCTCGGTGGGTGGGGGCGGGGCCGCTAGCGTACACACACAGAGTGCTGAAGAGTGTAACGTAGTAGAAATGAAATTAGTAGACTGCAATATATTGTCATATTTTTTTTTTTTTATAGATTTTTTCATTCTACTTTTCTTAAAAGTAATGTTCAAATCTTGTCTCGTTCTTGTAGACCCAATCTCGTGTACCGTCTTGTTTCATGAACTTAGTTTCTCGTGACACCCCTAATTATTAGTACTGTATTACTACTTAAGTAAACACTGATTATAATGATGGCAGCCACTGACCCAGTTGGTTCTGAAGGTCACTGTACTGGTAGTGCTCCACATATTTGTTGTGGCTGAAGAAGTTCTTGTAGACGTGTCGCCCTCCAAACAGCCAAACATCAGAGTCGTCAGTGATGGTCCCGTTAGTGTGGTCGGTTCGGTCTAGTGCAGCGCACTGCGCCTCTGCCTCCATTGGCGCCACAAGGAATGGAATCCCAAACAGCCGCAAGAGCTCCTGGTACCAAGAAGACAACACTCACGCACTTTATTTACACGCACATTATGTTACTAGCACTGTTGAGGAGAGGTGCCACAAACATTTACTCAGCAGGACACCAGAAATTAATTGCATCACAGTAGAAGTTATGATGATTTGAACAAATACTGTTTGTATTTCAAAAAAATGTTGATGTGTTCTTCGGTTCACCTGGCTCTCCAAGTACATCTGCCCTGTGACCGTGTTGGCCATCCTCTCCTGCTGCTGTTTCTGCTCCCTCAAGCTGCTCTGTTCCACCTGCAGAGAACTCTCGAGAGACTGCAGCTCGTCCTGCAACACAGAATGCACAACCACTGCATTAGCTGAGACACGGTGTTGGAAGACAGCTACACAAACACTTCATACACTGGAGGAAAACTTTGATAAACTAGAAATATGCGTACAGCAACAACAGCAATGTATTCCACTAAGCATCTCTACATTGCTGTGCCATAAAAGTGGTTCAACAAAATAATCTAGTATAAATAATAAGGTAGGCTTAAGTGAAACCGAAACTGAACGTATGAGGAAAACACGTTATATAACTTCATCGATGGCAGCAGACTTTGTGGAGGGCCGACTATGAATCTAATATAGAATACAAACATATATATATATGGCATCAGATGTGAGGAAACCAATAAAGATGATTTTACTTTAAATATGTTCTGGGTTGGTTACAGTTAGTGTCTGATTTAGTATTTTATGTCATTTACCACATCAAAATCTTCCCATTCATTGACTGAAGGAGGTCTACATGCTTTCTCTTTTCCCTCCTCCAACTCTTCCCCCTCTTCAGTGTGTGTTTTGTTGTCTTTTTCTTCTTCCAATTTCAAAGACTCTGCAGGACTGACAGGGGCATTGGGCCAACTTTCCGCTTGCATGGTCTCATCTTCATGGACCGCCTCTGCATCCTCTTCAGGTTTCTCTTCTGATACTTCATAGAAGCTGTCTGGAATAAAGAAAAACATATTTAATTACTCTCAAGTCAGCTGTTATGAATCAGCCTGCTCTTAATCCAGTCAGCACCTTCTGAGTCACTCCCGTCGTCACGATTCGTCTGTGGAATAGCGGGTTCATTATTTTGCTGCTCAGCGTCTCTGGGAGGTTTTCCATGCAGCTGCACTGACACACAAGCAGCCGTTTCAGGATGGGTGTGATGTGCCTTCTCAAACATTAATCCCTGTGCCCAGTCTCCTCTCTCATCAAGTATTTTTATTTGACTACAACTTCCAGCCAGCTTGGCTTTAAGCATCTCACTCCTCTCCCCACGGTCCGATGCTTCATTCAATTCCTGAAGATCTGCTGCAAAGTGGAAAGCTTTATTTCTCTGTCCGATTACTTCGTCCATATCTTCTGAACTAATGTCTAACAAGATATCAGGTACATTTATGGCTGGTGGGTTCTTTGTAAAGTCAGACTTTTCTTGGGCTACATCTCTGATAGGTTCTGTCTCTTCGTCAGAACTGCTAATTACTATTTGTAACTTGCTGCTTTGAGTCTTGCGCTTTGCTTCATCCTCGTCCTCCTCAGCCAGAGCTTGTTGGATGGCGAGCAGCGTACGGGGAGAAATGTTACCATCTCTCCTTTCCTGCTCCACAGTTTCCACATCTGAGTCGTCACTCATAGCAGCCTGGATAGCCTTCAGTGTGCGAGGCGAAGGGGGTGATGCTTGTGTAGATACTGAGGGTTTACAGTCTTCTGAACAGGAAACTTTCTTTTTATCTTCTTCCTCAGACACCGGACACCAAAGAGGCTCTGGTTTGTCCACTGCTCGCTTTTTAAAGGTTGAGTTCCCAGTCCAGGCGGCAGTGGCAGGCTGGTTCTCGGGGGGCTTTTTACATTTGTTAGAGCCTGCATAGCAAAAAAACAAAAACAAATCACAGTTTTGTCCTATCTCTTAGCAAATCAAAAGCATCAAAAGAAGCATTAGTCATCATTAACTTATACTTACAATTTATGCAGCCCTCACTTGAAATGAGCTGTTGCAAGGACCTGCTGGCACCTGCTACCTCTCAATGACTACTAAAGGTTTATATATACAGAATGCTAAATGCATTTATTAGACCACCAGTCTGTGTAAGCTTTATGCCACCGCTGCCCTAAATGAACAGCATTGATAATTACCAAATCATTTGTTTGCCACATTTCTATAAAGGTTCATACACCAGTATGTAAATGTTCTTTTAATACTGAAATATAATTATTATTGTTACCCATGTTTGTATACATGTACAGTACAGGCCAAAAGTTTGGACACACACACAACACAACTCCATGGTCCCAACCCCATTCATAAGGCAAGAAATTCTACTAAGTAACCCTGACAAGGCACACCTGTGAAGTGAAAATCACTTCCGGTGACTCATGAAGCTCATTGAGAGAACACCAAGTGTTTGCGGCGCTACCAGAAAAGCTACTTTGAGCAATCTAAAATATAAGACATATTTACAGTTATTTCACACTTGTTTGTTGTGTACATAATTCCACGTGTGTTCACTCGTGTGTTCACCACGTGTGTTCACTCATAAAAAAATTAAGAAAACAAACTGAATGAGATGGTGTGTCCAAACGTTTGTCCTGTACTGTACTTTTACAAAAAAGGAAAGTATTATTTCTTGATTAGTTCTTCTTCTAATTTTTAACATTCCTGAACAGAAGGAATTTGTTTTATTGTTTCTTACTTCTCAGAGAAGCACAATGAGCCAGCTCAAGTTTGGGTATAAAAAGGTTCGTTCACTTTGACGTTTAGATTTATAAAATATTAATTGTTTCTCGTTTTTATGACAGGTGGCTGTTTTTTTACACTTCTCTTTCACCATAAGTCCACAATTTTTACACGTTTGTTCAGCAGTCCTTGAATGCACCACAGTTGTGTACTGTGACTGGCTCCACCATGATTCTATAGAGTTTTGGTTTTGTGAGTGTCTATCTTTACATGATGCAAACAGTTAAAAAAAAATCTACCCATTGTCTGATATCCTGTTCCTCTTGGTTAATGAACTCACCTTTAATAAGGATGTAGTGGGAGTTGTCTTCTGAAACAAGTCGACGTGACTCCACGTCATGACTCTCCTGGTCCTCTCCATAGACCTGTGCCATACTGCCAGCACTGCGCTGGTTCATCTCTTTCTCCACTCCCTCCAGATGTTGATTCAGCTTGTTCCTATGCAGTAAGCCGGCCAGCTGGTACTGAGAGAAGTCATCAGAGAGCTAGGAAATAATTAAGAGGTTAAGATGTTTTTACGAGTCTAAGTTGCTGTGCAGACTCGGAGAACATGGCTGAAGTACCTGTGGAGGTGTGTGGTACAGGGTTCGGCGTCTTTTGGAAAACTCTTTCATGTCTTTGAGTATCTCGTGTTTCATTTCCAGTGGAAGGCAGGCAAACTCCTCAGAGTTGATGTCCATGGAGTTGGGGTCCGCATACATTTCTTCCACCTGAGAGACAGCAATATCATTATATAAAAGTTAGGCTGGGTCTTTATGTAAATTATCTAAGCAATATGAACACATCTATACTCACAGGCCACATCATTAGGTATACCTGCACAATCTAATGACATTCAATACATGTTTCCTCTTTTGTACAATATTTGGTCATCCTCACAACCATATAATTCTTAATTTATCTAGTGCAATCGTAAATTTGACCTCATACCTGCTCAACCACATCCTCACACTCTTTCTCTTCCTCTTCCTCTGAACTTTGACAAACAGGGAACACAGCATTTAAATTACAGCTTGACATTGAGAAAAATCTGATTGAAATAGGGTTACGTTTTTTTCCTGGGCTTCTCACCTGCTTTTCCGCTCCTCCTCTGCAGGTGGCAGAGCTGGTAGAATATACATGTCATCCACCTCATTTCTCCTCACAGTGGAGAGGCTGGGTAGAGGATCCTTACTGAGGAAAGTGTAAATTCAATGGTTTGATATTGTAGTTTGATATTGACACAATTTGTAAAAAAGGCATTGTATTTGCTTTTTACTTGTTGTCTCCAAGCACAGCTTTGATAGCTTGTCTCTTCAGGAATGTCTTGAGGAGCTTCTCATTAGTCTTTTTGGACTCTTGGCTTAACTCTTCCTTCCTTTGCCTCCTCAAGGCCTAGGCAAGTTTAGTTTATTTATAGAGCACAATTCATACACAAGGTAATGTAAGGCCTACATACAGTTCCATAAAAACCGATGTAGATGTGTCTCAATTAGGGAGAAAAGGCGTGGACCTACCAGTGTCTGTTTCTTAAGTAGCGGAGCATCCCCATCAAACACAAAAACTGGTCGGATGCGGAAAAAGAGCAGTTTGCAAATTCGGTGGAAGAGCGTGAGGAGGTGGGCGTTCTTGACACTGTTGCCTTCACGGTCCCGCACCCCTTTCACTGCCTGATTGAGCCATATACTGATATCTAGTGGTGTCATGTTAAGTTTCATATTTAACAGATCAATAGCAACAAGACATTACACATGAAACAAAACTTGTTGATGAGATGCCTCAAGTTTGGATACCAACAGCAAGAATCTTTCCCTCCAGTGTCTCGGGATTGACGGGTTTGCCTGTACTCTCCAGCAGCCTCCAAAGTCCGTGCACTCCCATGGCTCCTACTGTAACAGCACAATGTGAGCAGAATCAAGCTATAACAACACAGCGATACAAACTATGCACCGTCTTGACAACAATACCACTGTCCCAGTGTCCTCCCAGCAACAAGTGACAGTACAAAGGTTCCGTTTAAAACATGAGTCGTTTCTTTGACATTTTCTTACTAATCCCCAAATTACCGCTCTCAGGCTGCTCTATTTGCGACATTGCTCAACATAATCTACGCACTATGAAAAAAAAATCTATACAATGATATAATATGACTGTCAAACTTAATAGGTTTTTAAAATTAAAATAGAATAAGTATTATTGAAGAACGGTCTACCTGAGAGTCTAAGAATAGGGCTTGAATAGGACCCGAATAATGCTGAGTATCCGCTTATCCTGTAACAAAATGAACAACACCAGTGTGGAATCGAATGTTAGCTTAAATACAGCCTGGGAGTCTTACTTAAACCCCGTATACAATTGTTAGTACGACTATTGGCTGAATTATTTTAATTTGTGGACGTTTGGCCATTTTTACCTCTCTCATTCTCTACCATGCCGGTGAATTAGCTCGACACGAAATTAGGCTTGTAGCTCGCTAGCCTGTCTTTATCTTATCGACACTTGGGCTGTTAAACGTGACTGGGAAACAACTATCTTATTGAACCCACAACCAGTGACTATTAAGCAACATTTTCTTTTTTCAATTCGAATGCGTCCCAAGAGGAGTTAGAGAAAGTCACTCGGTCTGGATCCTGATAAACTCTGAACCATTGAAACAACCGCCATGACAGCTGCAATCAGGGGTATGTAACAGTACGTTTTCACACTCCGACTTTATGGTCGCTATTTTACCATAAGTGAGCTATTTGTGACTGGTTTTCATTAGGATAGAGATTCTGTTCCGTTTTATTGTCTTTAAATATCCAAGCAACTCAAGCAACATTTACCACGATAGTATTTAGTGGCAACCACTCAATCTCCATGTATTTATTGTTGATTGCTTTAGCATGTTTAAGCCTGTATCCTGACAGGCTTGTATCTTGTTATTTTTCCAGAATCTGCCCGTGTCCCAGTCCGAGTAGCTGGTGATGGCATGGAAACGGAAAAAAACCCCTCCATCTTGGAGGTCAGCGCAGATAAGATGCCACTTGGGCTGGCATCCGTTCCCCTCTTGCAGGCAGCAAGTCCCAAGCACAGCACAAAAGTTTCCCAACTTCCTCCCCCTATTACGCCACAACCTCTTGGGGTGCTCCACCTGGGCAAGGTGTGTAGGGAGGCCTGCACAGAGGTTGAGGCTGTAAGGATCGTTGTCCCTCGTGCTGCCATAAGTAGAAGTAGCCGTGCACCTGAGGGGAAAGGAGATGCAGGGCAACAGGCAGAGGAGCGAAGTTCATCCCCGCAGCCTATGGTGGAGGACTGGAGAGGCCAGCTAGAGAAGCTTCAGAACTCAGAACGCAGGCTGCTCCAGGACAAGGAAGGCCTCTCTAATCAGCTGCGTGTGCAGACAGAGGCAAGGCCCAGATATACTTTGACATCGGAGATACTTTTGCAGGGGTAGACTTATCGCTGTTGTTTTATTATATATGACAGGTGAACCGTGAGCTCAAGAAGCTGCTGGTGGCGTCTGTGGGTGATGACTTGCAATACCAATTTGAGCGTCTGGCACGCGAGAAGAATCAGCTAATTCTGGAGAATGAGGTTTTGGGTCGAAGTTTGTCACACACGGCAGAACAGCTGGAACGCATGAGTATCCAGTGTGATGTGTGGAGGAGCAAGTTCCTGGCCAGCAGGTACGAAACATACATGGATGGGGACCTTTTTTGTTTTAGACTACCACCACCTGCAGTTTTTCCCTCAGGAAGATTACTATTATGTATCCAATCAATCTAATGAGGTCCAATACAATGTTTTTACAAATAGTAATGCATGGTTTTAATTGACACTGCAAGACATTTTTGTTTATGATTGTAATTTAAGCTGGCAGTGTTGTTGAACTGATCTACATCTTTCTGAGAGCTGTTTTGTAATATTTGGTTACCCTATTTAGGTACTTGGGGTTGTTGTCTTAAGGCAGAATTATCTGGCACCACTCTAGTTTGTGATCTCATTAGTCATAAGTCATGGACACATTCCAGAATGTCACAATTACCAGCTGAATGAACACATGCTTCATTGGTCTACAGAGTGATGGCAGAGGAGCTGACAAATGCCAGAGCAGCTCTGCAGCGTCAGACCAGAGAGGCACAAGGAGCCATCCAAGACCTTTTGTTAGAGCGAGAAGAGTACTCAAGAGAAATGGTGCACACTCACAGGTAACGTCAACACTGTGTGTCACACCACTGGTTTGATGACTTGAGTTATAAAACTGCAAATTCAAAATCATTTTATCTCAAGGGCAGCCTCCAATTGTTAATTTTATTATACTGCAGTGTTACCCACAGAATTGCAATCTAATATATATCTAATAATATCTCATTTGCATAATTGGCCATGTCACATGAGTGCTTTGAGACCATGTCCACATGAATATGGGTATTTTAAAAACGCTTATTTTTCTATGCATTTTGGCCGCTCACCCACACGCAAACGTTGGCTTTTGTCCTTAATAGCTGAGCTTCTGAAAAACCCAGAAGTGGAGATTTTTAGAAACTCTGGATCATTGTATGTGGACAATAAAACTGAAAATGTTGGTATGTGTCATAAGAAATGTGAGACATTATTTCATGCTGTTAAACCTTATTTAACAACAGAACATTAAGTCATTGAATTACGTGTTTTGGTTTCATTTTGTGCAGCAGTGAACGCATGTGTGGGTGCCTTTTAATATGCGCAGGCTTTAAAACATATTTATGATGTTTCCGGGGCTCCATGTAAGTGTGTGCTAATTTTAAAATAAACTCATGATCGTGTGTGCCGCAGTAAATGTGTTCCGGTGCTAGTAGTGGAGCAGAATAGATGGCGGACGGGAAGTGACTTTGGGTGTTCGTAGATGAGGTTTAGCTTGTCGTGGGTTATGGCTGCAACAGTAGTCCGTGTAATTGTCAATACGATGATGATTATTGTTATTGTGCCTGTTGTACATTCACAATTTGAATAATCTTAATGGCTTATATTTGTATTTTAGTTCATTCAGCCATTTTTATTGATCAATTTTGGCAAAAAATGTGCTCGATTATGCATATTTTTTGACTAATTGACTAATATTCAACCACGAAACAGCATGATTTAATAAGCAATATATGTTTGAAAAATGTTAATGCTTGTCTGAGAACAGTGTATAAAGTGTATGGCGAAAGGTTTTACAGCCTTAAAACATATATAATAATTGTACAAAAATATAGTTGGCTTCTTGTGGATTTCTCTTATTGCGAGCTATTTTGGGAACCCATCCCCTGCGATAAACGAGGGAACACTGTAATAACAATGGATACAATGGATTTTTATACATTTACATATATATTCATTGTTTTCAGTAAATAACGTTCATCCATTTCATCAAAGTGTACGCACAGCGTTTTAACTTTATTTCATGCTCAGAGCTAGTGAACATTGTACACTGTTGTACGCCAAGCCCCACCCACCTCTCTTGCTAACCATCATGGTGTACTACACTCTGTTCCATTCATTTGCGGTTGAGTCGACAGGTCTTAAATTCTAGTGTCCTTGATGCTGACGCAACATCGTTGTTGTTGTTTTTAGATCTCTGGAGCAGCTCTTGGTTTCTCTGCAGTGGGGCAGACAGCAGACATACTACCCCAGTGCACAGCCGCTAAGCACAGGAGAGCTGGCAGCGGCCAATCACAAGCTAGCAGACACCATCAACTGTCACCTGTTGGGCAAGGACACTAGCAGGGTGGTCAAAAGTAGCAGAGAAACGTCTGAGCAGGTCTGCAGCACACCAGCAGAGAAGATGGCTGAGAAGGTACAAATTTGTCTTATTTTTAGAATATACTCAGTTTCAGTTGCCCATGTTCATGAAATCCAACAATTTTGAGTTTTTTTTGTATTGTAGGTGCTGAAGATTTTAGATCCAATTTCCTGCACAGAAAACCAGACAGAGTCTGCGCTAAGTGACTCACCCCCTTCGACCTTTCTGAGCAATAAGAAGAGCATTGGCAGGTTCCATCCATACACTCGCTATGAGAACATCACTTTTAACTGCTGCGAACGCTGCACTGGAGACATTCTCGTGCTGTAGACAAGCAGCAAAACAGTACACACCATCTTTTCATTACATTATCGCCAAGCAATAGACGTTGGATGTGATCATGATCGTCTTCATATTATTGGCAGTTACTCTCAAAAGAATAACCTATCTGCAGTGTATCAAATGGTATCAAGTATCAACACGTGCCGCCCAAGGTAGTGGAGGTCACGGGAGAAATGAACCTGTTGTTTTCAGGACTTGACCAGTGAAACTCAAACTTTCTGAAATCATTGTTCTTTGGAAGAATGAACACTCTTAATACTTTTATATATCAAATCCAAGATCCTTTGTACCTTAGGTCCAAAGTCATGTTGTACATTTTTTTTAGTGCTCTGGCAGTTGCAACTGTCATCAAATGTCCTTATTTTTCCTCAATGATCTTTGTGAATTGTGTTAACTGAAGTGTAATATATGCTAATTACTATTCTCTCATACCAGTGTCTTATTACATTTTTCTGCTTATTGTATTTTATGATTTGGATGAACTGTTGAACATACCTTAAACTTTTGAATATAATTATTTATAATGTAATTATGAATTTAAAATCTTGCTTTAAGTTAGAATTTTTGAGTAAACAATGCATTTCAGAGCCTGGTTCACATTGATGACAAAGCCAGTGGTGTCAATGGTCCCACTTTAGGATCTTCTGTAGATATATACCGGTTTATGTTCTATGTTATAACATGGAAAAGACCTTAGCCAGCTATGACATGAAATTATTTTATTTAAAGGACTTTAATGTTACAAGTACTCTTCAAGTAAACTTTAACTTGTATTTATCTTATTTTAAAGTTTTGGAGAGAATATTTTGTGTTAAGGATGTTTTTCAAAACACAGCACAAAGACGTGTAATTGTTTTTATTTACAAAGAAAGCATTCTCTGAAAATAAAGATCAAAGTAGTTTCTACTGTTAAAAATGAGTCAAGTATTTTGTGAAAAGTATTTTGATAAGGAAAATGATTGCAAATAATTGATCTACTTCAGTTTGACATTTCTGCAACGCAACACAGTGTCCTTAGACATCATCATCATTCCACCACATCTTGCTTTTGCTTTCACGTCTCTTCTCCATGCTGGTCTTGAGAGATGTCCGTACCTTGGGTGCAGCTTGTGGTCTAGACGCTTTGTCTGTCCAAGTAAACCCAGACACTCTCTGGGATTTATACGCACTTTGGTCCTCGCCACTAGAAGTCTTTTTACATTTTTGCTCTTTGGATTTTGAAGACCTGTTTTCATAATCTCCTGATACAAGATCAGTGGCATGCTTCCTCTTCGGTACAAATTTCAGGGCCTCCTCCCATTTCCCTGTTTCCTTGATGGTTATCATGATGCGAATCATCTGGTCCAGGGTCAGGTTTTTGGCTCCAAGCCCCCAGTGAAGGAACTCATCCAGTGGTAGTCGGGCTGTGGCCAACTTTTGACGCTTGGCATTGGCCAGTGACACACCAGAGAGGATGGACCTGTCCACTAGAGCACCAATGATGTAGACTTTAGAGTGGTCGTAGGTGCGGAGAACATTGGGGGAGTCTGCAGTGAGGTAAACAAGGCGATCACGAGGAAACAGGTCTACCGCCTGGCGCTCTGTGTTGGTGATGAGCAGGCGCTCCCAGGCGTCTGCACCATAGCGCTTGAGGAGCTCCTTCATGTAAGGTCCATCTGGCTGGAGGTTACAAAAGTGTAGATGGTAAGGCTCATTGGCACGTCTGTTCCACCCTTCCAGTTCCATCAGCTGGGAGATTGTGTTTTCAATCTCCCGCTTGGACATGTTGGACTCGTAGCTCATGTCAAAGACGAGAGGCTGATCAAACAGCATGCCCTGGGCGCTCCTCCAGCCCAAATGACGGTCCAGGCTCCGTCCCCAGAACTGAAGAAGGAATGTGTTTTTAAATTCTTTCTGGTTCTCATCTGGTTCTTTTCTCTGCTCCAGTGAGGCTTCCCTTGCCGCCGCCTTCTTCTGCTGCTTCTCCTTCCGTGATCTTTTATGACCTTCCTTGATGGCCAGGTACTTCAGGTACTTTTTTCTAGCAGACTTTGTGGTGAGGTCTGCCACAGTCTTTAACTCTTCATCAGTCATCTCTTGAGGTACCAGTCTACGAGATAAACGCCACAATGCAACCATCTCCCGCATCGTCTCCAGACTGTTGTTCAGACCTTCTCCAGGCATTTCCTCATCATCACTTGCATCCTTATCCTCAGCATCTTCTTTCTCAACTGGTGACGCTTGGGACTTCATTACTAATTTCCATTTGTCCAAGTCCATTTTCTCCTGTCTCCTTGGACTCCCAGTATGGAAGGGACGACTTAGAACATATTGAGGATGGCAAGAACCAAGGAGTGGCGAAACCGTGGTACCTTCCCACTTGATGACACGGGATAACACAAATCTTGTGTTTTTCCATAGTTCGTTCACACATGTTGTACAGAAGAGTCGTCCTAACATGGCAAAAAAAACGGTAACAGCCGTACAACTAGCAGCAGCAACAGGAATGGGAGGATTTTGCCTTTTTCACACTGTCTTTATAGTACAAAATTCCGTTGAGCCGTGTGACTTGTCCATGACAGCCAATTAATTGCCGATGAATTGCTTATTTCGCCTTCCATGCACTGTAAACGTTGTTGAGGTCACGTTGTCTCCGTGTGCCACATCGTAATACGTCGTACTAAAACAGCATCGAGACAACTCTTTTAGTTTTATTTTGATATTACATTATAAACACAATTTTGTGGCTTTCAATCTCCCAAAATGTTAAGTTTACGTTACTATTATTACAATGTCAATTGTAATTTGTAAGACTTTATCTCATAACATTATTTATTTTAATCGACAAAAATTTTAATGCACTATACTTTCCTCACGGAACTTTCCCAGTGTTGCACTTCAGTGACAGCTTCCTCCTCCGGGTGAGGCAGTTCCAGAAACACACAAAATGAGTTTATTTTTGCCTAAATTGACTTGCAAAAAAGACATAGATGATGTCATCAAGGTAGTAGCAGAAAAGGTGGTTGTTTTAAGGTTTGGAAGAGATGAAGACTCGGTATGTCTCCAGCTAGATGAAATTGTAAGTATTTAAAATTATATTCGCCGTAAAAAAATATCCTCTGGACGTTAACTTGCTTCTTGTGTTTTTTTGTAGCTGTCCAAAACTGCCCATGACCTGAGTAACATGGCGTCCATCTACATCGTTGATGTGGATAAAGCTCCCATTTACACAAGATACTTTGATATCAGTTACATCCCCTCGACTGTTTTCTTTTTCAATGGACAGCATATGAAAGTGGACTATGGGTCAGATATATTTAATTTTACCTCTAACATGAGCAAATTTTCAAATTGCTTAAGAACAAAAACATATTCATCCGTCCAGCTTTTATACCACTTGTCCTCATTCTCACGAGTGAGCTGGAGCCTATCCCAGTTGGCTTTGGGTAAAAAGGCCGCGCCGTGGACTGGTCACCAGTCACATATAGACAACCATTCACACTCACATTCATACCTATGGACAATTTACAGTCAGTTTACCTAACATGCAGCGAAAACACACACACACACACACAGGGAAAAAATCCACATAGAGATTGATCTATGTTGATTCAAGCCCTCGATCTCCTTGTCTGTGAGGCCGACATGCTAACCAATAAAAATGTTTCACGGTGCTTTGTAGAGGGGTGGTGCATGGGTCAATGAAGAGCCTGTGAAATTTTGTTAAGGATCTGGATAAAAGTTAAAAGGGTTTGATAATATCGGAATTTTTTGTCATTGATTCCTTTTGCTATGGCATAAATGAAACTGTCCACCCCCACCAGAATCTTAATGGCACTGCCACCTGTTTGTTTGCCATTTTCCATGAACCAGGAAGCATCCTTCTAACTAGCAAACATCCAATAATTTGGCCTTTGTGCCATTAATTTTTCTTCTGATAACTATATCGTATCCTTACAATCATAGAAAAAGAAGTTGAAATTTCAAAGAAAATAATTTTTTTGTCCCTTTCAGGTCACCAGATCACACCAAGTTTGTTGGCAGCTTCAAAACCAAACAGGATTTCATGGATCTGATCGAGGTCATATACAGGGGAGCCATGCGGGGGAAAATGATTGTCCGGAGTCCCATCGACCCTCAAAATATTCCCAAATATGACCTGCTGTACCATGGCATTTAGCATCAACATCTACAACTTTATCTTAATCAGATGATGTGGGATGTCTGTTAAAGCAAAGTCTGCAACTATATGTAACTTTTTTTGTATTTTATGTTGTCATGTTATGTTGTCATGTTTTGGATTTTCTAAATTTCTAAGTATGGAAAATATTTATGTTCCCAAGACCGTTAGCACTGTTTTGTTTTCTAAAAGATAAAATTATGAATAACTAAAAAACAAAAACAAATGGATCGATCTGTCTTTCTAAGGCGCTTGCCATCGCAGCTAAGATGTTTGTGTTACATCACACAGTGGGCGACACATCCCGGAAAACATTTGGGAAGACTGACAAGTCGAATGGCCAGCCCTCTGCTCTTGTCCTCTTCAAACCCTTTGTATGAGTTAACATTATCTAGCTATAATGTCCTGGAAATTATATGGTCACATAATGGCATCCATATTCAGAATAATGAAAACATGCTTAATTCCGTAATTTATTTATATGACACTCGGGCTGCAAATAACAATTATTTTCTTAGTTGGTTAATCTGAAGCTTGTTTCGATTAATTGAATAATGGGTTAGGCCCTGGACGGACCAAATCAGCATCAACCAAATGCATACAGTGGTTTGGTGTGCAACATATCAGAAAAGAGGCAAAAATGGCAATCACTTGTTTTCCAACGTCAAAGCAGTTTTGTGTGAATGTCTTGTTTTGGCAAAAACACAAAGATAATAGGTCTGCTTTCATGGATGGTTAAGGAAACAAAAAAATACAGTATTCACATTTGAGAGGGTACATTTTAAATAAAAAAAAGATTAATCGGATACCAAAATAGTTGTCAATTAATTGAATAATGGATTAATCATCAATTCGTGATTGTTGCAGCAATGGCAAATGTGTAGGAATCCTGTAAATGTGTACTAATCCAATACGAATGTTGTAATAAAGTTTTCTATTCTGTCTATAATTATGGTTTACTTGACAGTGGCATCTTAGGGTTTTTTTCCCCTACATTTTGCAGCGCAAGCAAAACGCTAAAAGCACCTCCACTAGGATTATATTTTGTAGTATATCCACTTCAAATGGAGAGAACTTTAATGATTGTCACAATTATTGAAAAGGAATTATGCTGCTTTGTTTCACTAACACTTACTAAATACGTTATATAAAGTGATTCTGGAAAAAAAAAACGTGAACGCAAAAAGCCCAAATTTAAGTTCACTTGCCAAATGAATACTGTATGTTGTCTGCACAACATACACTCCTGGTCAGAATTTTAAGACAAGTTGAAAAATTGCAAACATTTACATTTTGCACTGTTGGAGGTTCTAAGTAGAGCTTCAAAATGCAAAAAAAAGAAATTGGAAATCAAACGTCTTGCATAAACAATTTATTGCAAACAAGCCTTAAAGTGAAATAGGCTGTTGATCAGCTGATCAAAAGTTTAAGCCAGTTCACTTTCATGGTTGTTCGCAATAAATTGCTTGTTAATTTTTTTGTCTCACTCGTAATACTCACTCGCATTTTGAAGGTCCACTTAGAAGCTCCTTAAGATCCCACAGTGCAAAATGTAAATTTTTGCAATTTTTCAACTGGTCTTAAAATTTTGACCAGGAGTATATGTGCTGTATATAAAAGCAGGGGATGTGAGGAATAGATTTACATTTTAATTATCGGGAAATAGCTGAAGAAATTGCATACTATGCAACAAGCGCAGCAGAAACAATGATTGCGCAATGAATCTGCCAGTTCATATTGTCGGCCACACGCTTACTCGACAGATGGCGGTGTAACACTCCGAGAGCTATGTGCATAGCAACACGCGAAGAAGACCGGCGGAAGTGACGACAACCATTTAAGTGTTCGCGACCTTGCGTGGTGCATGGGATTTTTATTAAATTAAAAAGCCACCTAAAAATGTTCTTAATTTGCATGTTTAATTTCTCATAGTGTCAAGATTCACAGGATGATCTCTTTAATCAAGGCTGCTGTGGATAGCGTGGCTGCCGTCTGTGCCCACAGTCACCAACACGGTAACTTATTTCTGTCAAATAGCTAAATTCCGTTCTTTTTGTCAACAGTTCAATAGGTTGAGCAATGAATTAATTATCCTACTCATTTGTTTTGTGTTACATGTTTTACCTCAAGAACATTATGCTGTTAAACCGGCTGTAAAAACGGAAAACCTCGCAGACAAGAGATAGTTGTATGCAGCAAAAGTCATAGTATTGTTTATCTACAGGACTCCTGCACAGCCACTTGAAAGTTCTAACCGCCGGACTGAATACATTTGAAATCCCTCCTGACTACAGAGGTAATGATTTTTGTTTTAAACTTACGATTTAATCCTATTTGGTTGGATTTCCTTCAAAACGCATCTCATGTCTGAGTGTAGCTCCAACAATATAAAATGAAAGCCTGTTATCATTGTGTGGCAGTTCCTTCACCTTTGTTTTTCATTTTGAAAGATGTGATGCTGCCACAAAAACCCAAACTGAAGTTCATGAATAAGGTACCCAACTTTAAAAAAGCTAAGAGAGAGATGAAGAAGCTGCGTGACATCCAAGGCCCTGCTCGCGCAGCAAATACCTTCACAGCTGGACAGTATGCCATAGTGGTAAGGTCATACATTATACATTGGGATGAATACACGAGTGTGACCTTTAACTCCCTTCTGTTGCTGATGCTCAGGCAATGGGCGGGGGCTACCTCCACTGGGGACACGTGGAGATGATCCGTCTAACAGTCAACCGCAAGATGGATGCCAGCACTACGTTTGCTCGCTGGCGCATCAACGCGCCCTACAAGCCCATCACGCGTAAAGGGCTCGGTCAGCGCATGGGTGGAGGCAAGGGAGCCATTGACCACTATGTGACACCTGTTCGCTGTGGTCGCCTTATTATCGAAGTAGGAGGAAAGGTGGAGCTTAAGGAAGTGGAGCATTACTTGACAGAAGTAGCAAAAAAGCTTCCCTTTCCTGCTAAGGTGAGACTCACCACCAACAACAATAGGTACACTTGCACAATCTGATGAGTGCCAGTACTACAGTGGTACAAGTACAACTGGGGGTACTTGGGATAAAAAAAAAAACAAAACAAAGCTTTTTTCGTAATTATTTTGTAGTTTACAATAATGAGATATTTTATATGTATATTTATTTCCAAATGTTTAATGTAGGACCACTACAAATGACCGCTGTTTTGAACAGTAATCGGACAGTAATTTTTCTGGCTGTACTTGGCTGAAAATAATTTTCCACAGGGGGAACTTCCCCGAGAAAAGGATAAGATCAATGCAATATTAAAGCAAATCAAATAGTCCGCCTGCTTCAACCATCAGAAAGGTTTTTATTTAAAAATGTGTCTATTGTGACGGCAGCTTGTAATGTTGTGGAAGTGCATTGCAATGTTTTTCATACAGCATCAGTGTGACAGAGTTGGAGTTAGACCCCTGCAAACTACAACAAAATGAAACCTGCTCTGAAATTACTCTCGACGGCTTCAAAACCAAATATTTTTGTAAATACATAATTTACATACAGCTCTTATATTGGATATCTTTGAAGGACTGCAGTTCTTATAATGATATTTTTCAACTTTATGTCTCCTACAGGTGATGAGTAGAGAGAGCTTAGAAGCCTTCAAACAGAACCAGATCGATATGGAGCAGAATAACCAGAACCCATGGACCTTCAGGAGGGTCGTCCAAGGAAACATGCTTGGTATCAGGAGGGTCCTCAGCCCGCTTGACCTGAAGAATCATGGACGCTTCACAGGCAAATTTCAAATCCCCGGGAGGGTGTGACAGTCCCCAAAGACACTTATCTTCAATGCAATTGGAAGAACCTTACATTCAAAAAGCTTCTGTTTGTTAATGTATGAGAGTCATCTTTCAACTTTGTATTATGCATTTTCATTTATTTTCTTCATCCTCTTGGTCTTGTCCTGACAAATCCACGCTAACTAGATTGAGCTTGAAAGTGATTTTACCTTATCAATAAAACTATTTCAATGTGAAAACAGTTTGACTCAATTGCATACATAAACAATTAAAACAAAAGTAAGAAGGCCATGTTTGTCATCTAAATGTGAAAGTTAATTCTCAATAAGCATCTTTTTAATGGTTGTTTAGGGTTCGACATTCCTTGAATACTGAAACATGCGCCTATACGTTTCAACAATTATTTAAAATGTGACTAAATATTTGTCACTTGCAGTTTACTGTACAAAAAATCTAGTTGATGATTTTGTTAAATCATTTGAAACCCCAAATTGCGAAGGTCAGTAGTGTACAAACGTTTCCCAACCACATACTGCACACTTTAAAAAAACGATGCGGCCATATTTTTTGTTTTGTCAACAGGCTAAAACCAATCCAAAGCAGGTATTTTAAGAAATAGACGACACGAAAATATTATAAACCTTTTAACTTTTTGCTGTTCTCCCTCATTTTGCGGTAGTTTTCTTGCTTAATTGTATTTTTAGAATGTGCCTTGAACCAGTAAAAAACGAGCTGCCGGATACAAATGGCGACTGCGCCGCTCTTGGGAAATCATGATGGTCGTTCTAGGTTTGCCCTGCGGTTTTACTGACAGGTTGTAGTCGTTGCCGTAACTTGAGGACATGGGATATGATTTCTTCTCGGAGACCAGCTGAGCGACAATTCTAGGAAGAGAAAATGACAAAAATGCAGGGTGTTTTTCTGTATGTTTATTTTATTTCTGTAGTTTGAAAATAGTTAGTTTGCAAAAGCGAAAAGCTTGCCTGTTAGAGCAGTTTGAGGAGTAACAGTTGAAATATACGCATGCGCGTTTGGGTACACTTCGAAAACTCGCGCGGAAACTGCATACCGTAAATAAACGCGACCGGGTTGGAAGTTTGTTATGAATGTATCTAAGTACTGCTAAATGGACGTAAATGCTAATTAAATGGAGCCTGTACGCGGTTCTAAACGAGGGGCCCACAAAATACCCAATCTGAAAAGCAAGACTAAATCTCAAAAGATTAATCCAGCATCAGAGCATCCGGTAAGACAACGTTAACACTTTGTCTGTTGTCCACTTTAGGTACTTCCTGTCAGACAGACTAATGCCATATTTTTACTTGAGGATTCCCCACTCAGTGACGACAATGACAAGAACACTCACCAGAAATCGCCAAGGAAAAGAAAAGGTCTGAAATACATGTTAAACTCCACTTGCTATACATTGTCACCACCATATAAAACAGATAGTTAACTGTTAAGACCTCTGACAATCAAAACTGAGCGTTGTCGTTATCTTTATATTACACAGCTCTTGTATTGGATGCCTTAAGAGTGTGCAGGTTTTTCCTAATGTTGTGGCCGTTGACTGCAGTCACCAATGTTTTTGTATAATCTTGTGTGAACGTGGATGCATATCTCCGTGTCATTTCTCAATAGCGATATAACGTATTTTAAAATGACACTGGTAGATTTGTACTGTAAATGTTACAAGATTACAGCCAAAGTTACTGTCTCTAATGCGCTCCCCTTGTCTGCTGCTTGGTTCAACAGTTTCCCGCAAGGTCACCGGTCAAGAAGGAAACCTAAAGAAGATCGGGAGGTCCTCCATCACTACACTGGAGAGCATGATGGACCTGGCAATACTGTGGGTTTCGTTCCGCTGTTAAGCATTTTAATAGCTCTGAGTCTACAATTGGCAGAATTTTCAGACATTTGCTGTTGCTTTCAACCGATCACCATGTACATTATTACTGTTATATACGGTATATTACCAAACTCTGTTCACAGAGCAACTCTTGTTTTGAGACGGACGGAGAAGGAGGAGAGCCAGGAACATTTAAATATTCTGAAAAACAGGCAAGTAATACGATGAAAACACCAGCGTAAATGTTTGTTTTAGAATATTGATGGTATTTATAACCTTTCAAGTTGTACGGTTCTTCCCTGATTAAAAAAAACAAAACAAAGGAATTGTGTCAGGATGATTCAATCAAAGCCATCTGTTACATTTTTCAAACTTTTTCCCAAGGTTCCTAACTCATTGTGCAGAGCTTCAAGTCCCAGTGAAGAAACAGGAAGCGTTAGGACATACTTCACAACGCCACCAGGAGGAACGCAAAAAGTCAGCAGTCGGGAAGCAGACTCTTAGCTCTCTTGAGGTGAGAGTTCCTGAGATTGGATTATATCTTGCTTTAAATCTCACTGCGTTCAGCGCCATTCACTTGATTTTATTCGTAAGTTAAGTTATGAAGTTGATCAATCATTAACCCTTATTTCACACATAGATTGTGCAAAGTCGTCCTGGTAACGGTTCTGTGCAAGCAGCACGGAGTGGGATGGTGGGGGGTGGGCGGCAAACTTGACTTGCAAATTTGCTGGCATGGAATGGTGGTTGTATGAGAGGGAATAAATAGTCCCAACACATCAAAACTAGCGACTATTTTTTGTCTATACTACATGAATGTGAGCCAAAGGTGTCCGAAGTGTGGCGCGGGGGCCATTTGTGGCCCCAACTTGTTTTTTTATTGGCCCACCGCACATTGTATAGATATAGTTGAACAAAAAAAAAACAGCAAAAATGGGAAAAACATAGCAAAAGGGCAAAATATAAAGAGAAGAAGCTGAAATGTCCATACTAATAATAAAACAAAGTCTTTTAATATATACAGTAATCCCTCGTTGATTGCGGTTAATTGGTTCCACACCCGACAGTGATATGTGAATTTACGCAAAGTAGAATTTCTTCCTCAGTGGAAAAAGTTTGTATGTAAGCAATTCTTGCTTGCCTAAAGTCAAGTCATACGGTGTTCTTATGTTTCCAGAAAGACCTGAAAGGTGTGGTTAGTGCGCTGGAGAGCACAGAGCAGCAGATGTCCTCTTTGCAGAATGCATGCAGTTCTCTGAGGGAACGAGTGGAAGAAGAGGAGGAGAACGCAAAGGAGGTGCGAGGGGCACACAACTGATACACAAACAGAATTAAGGAGTGAAAAACGCAATATAAGATAGATGCTGGGGATCCAAAAATGGTACGCAATAAAGCATTTTAATGCAAAGTCCTGCATTAGTTTTAATAAATTATGAATAGTCTTGTAATATAGAAATGGAAATTTTCCTCTCGCACCCAAAAAGGATGCAATGTGAAGTACTGCAGTATCCTTCGGTCGGGGCAGTGTAGACCTACGCTGACGTATAGCGATACATAAAGCATTGCAGCCTGTGCCCCAAATGCACCTGACAACAAAACTGATATCACCTTTTTTGCTCCTTGAACTTAGAATATCACATGTGCAAGACAAGGAAATAAAAGGCATTTGATCTGGCATTTCCAGCCGTCAGATGATATTCCCCAATGACTGTGTTTACTTAATGACAACTGCAAAGTCGTCCAACTTTATGGTAAACTCACTTCTATCAATTCGCCAGATCTGTTTTATGTTTGCTTTTTTATCAGCAATTCTGTACGGTGAGATTCATGGCTGGTGAGGCACTGATTCTTTTGGATTTTTTTTTTTTTTTTTTAAGTTGCGCACCAATTGGATAACAACAAAAAGATGAGGAAATGAAAACACTTAAAAAAATGTCTTGAAATTGTTTTGAAATACTTCATAGTCCCATTTATTTAACTTTTTTTTAACTGGAAAAAATGTGTGTTCTTACTTTTTATCTGCGCATGAATACATGCAGCCTTTCCTTCTCCAGGAAAACTTCTGATACTTTGTTGCAAACGTCTGATCACCTCCAAGTGACCTTGGGTATATAATCCTCCATCTTGGCAGTCAAATTCATGCATTCATTCAGCAAATACATTTAGAATACAGTTCAATGGACAAACATTAATACTGTATTCGTTTGATGTTAGTGTTATCATTAGTGGTTTTTTTAAATGTATTTTTCATCATGACTGGTGAGGCTCTGCCTCCCCTGACTGAACGTAACTGGATAGAAGTGATTCAGAGTTTGAGTGATATGTGGTTCTCAATATCCCGTCTATTCATACAGATTTTACAGAGAAGCCATCAGTCAGTCCTCAGCCTTCCCTTTCATGCACCACGGAAAGATGAAACAACTTTAGAGGTGAGCATGAGTGGGGCACGCTTTCACAATAGCTTGAATGTGTTTCACAAGTACCTATTGCGTAATAGCTGTTTTCATTCAGGAATGTATCATGATCAACCCTGTCAAAAAATGTGGTGAAAGTGTCGGAATTGCATTTCTTCTTCGGAGGAACTGGAAGTTCTACAGTAAATGGTGTTGGTGGAGTAATTTCCTCGCTATATTGTGTAAAAAAAAAAGAAGAAGAAGAAAAAACGTGCAAAAAGCACACGACAAAAATGTGGCTTACAGTGTGTAAATGTGGTTTATTGTAATTTCAGTGTTTCCCACAGGACTGCAATCTATTTGTGGTGGTAGGCTGCTCGATTCACATAAATGTGGACGACCACAAATAAATGAATGTATGGGAAACACTGAGTTTCAAAGACCAACCTCCAAAAGTCAACACTTGCAAAAAAAAAGTCCATCCTCAGTTCTTGGTGTCTTTATTTTTCCTCAGGCTCGCTTGAGAAAGCAAGTACCAGACACAGAATGTGACAGCACTGCTCGCAAATTGGGAGAAATCTTGCAAAAATCAGAAGCTGTTAAAAATGCAGAGGCCCTGCTTACTCAAGCACACAAACATTTGGATCAGCTGTGAAACTTTGTTCCCTGTCCATGGTGGTCCTTGTTCAGAAGGTAAATACCTGCTGACTTATTTAGAAAAGAAATATTAAAAGGAACGATTTTGGCGTATTATAGGCATTGCAAACTTAAATAGCTGCAGAAATGTGATACTCAAAGCCACTATGTTTTACTGCAACATTACCAAAAAGACTATTTGAAAATTCACATTTGGAAGTTTTAAGTAATTCAGAAAAAAAGCATATGTAAGAATAATAAAATAATGCAACATCAAATATTCATCTATTTATTGTCACTTTCTGTGCATAACTGCATCATCATTCTCTATAGCTCCTTGCTTTTCAGCTACTTGATAACAACTTTCGAGATTTTCTTCAAGATTTTGGAGTGCATCTGCAGGTATGATTGAGTTGAGGTCAGAGCTAACAAGTACTTGCTCACCAAACTCGTGCCTTAAAGGATCTTGTTGGGAGCGTAGAATGCCCCAAAACAATCAGATGAAGAATTAAGATCGAAGGGAACCCAGCGGCTCAAGTACAGCCATCCATCCATTTTCTATACGCTTGTCCTCATTAGGGTCATGGGTGAGCTGGAGCCTATCCCAGCTGACTTTAGGTGAGAGGCGGGGCACACCCCGGACTCGTCGCAAGTCAATCACAGGGCACATAATGACCATTCACACCAGTGGAGTTTCCATTTAACTTAATATGCTTGTTTTTGGGATGCGAAAGGAAGGTGAAGGACACTGAAAAAACCCATTTGAGCACAGGAGGACTATGCATACTCCACACAGATGCTTCAAAAGTTTGAACTTGACGCAGACATGCAAACCACTAAGCCACTGTACTGCACGAGCTGTAGTCGGATGTCTAATTGGGAGCTTTTAAATTTTTTACATTAAAAAAACAAAGTTTTTACTTGTTACTGCTATCAATATCAAAACGTATTTCACTATACAGTCGTCCCTCGCCACATTGCTGTTTGAATTTCGTGGGTTCACGCTCACGGTTAAAAAAAAAAAAAAAAATTGTACAAATTCTTTTTTGCATATTTAAGCAAATTTGATTTATTTGCCTAAATGAGGCCTTTTCAAGCATAAAAATGGCTGAATGAGCTAAAATACAAATATAAGACATTAAGAAGATGCATTCAATATGCAGTATTGTACACTGCTCAGTAGGTGTCAGTAGTTGAAACATACAAACACCAGACTCGATCGGTAGAACAACAGGCTTTTATTGCAGGTTGATCCAATAATAATCATAATAAAAACACGGGCTACTGTTGCGGCCGTAATCCAGCTAAAACTCAACTCGGAACCCCTGACATCACTTCCTGAACACACTTTTGGAACACATTTACTGCAACACACTTGAGAATCTTAAGTGGCTTTTTTTCCCCTTACTATATCTACTATATTGATTAATACAAGTGTAAAGGTGACCGTATGGCTGTTATTTCATGTCTAGATAATATTAAAACTCGGGCTGTCAACGTTAACGCATTAATAACAAGTTTTATTTGTTACTATTTTTCTGATGCACGATTAACGTGTGCATGCCCTGTTTGACCCTCGGCCCACACCGCAGTTTGAGGAAACGCAGAGGTGTGGCAGTTGATGTGGAGGCACCAGCGGGAACAAATATTGAGCAGAAATGGATAAAGGCAAAGGTATTTTGAATAGTACTGAATACTATTTTGAATAGTATTTTGAAAAGTTTAGCGCCAGAGCCCTGGCAGATCTCTCGAGAAGACTATCTACTATCGCTGTGAGTTGAGTTGTCACGGAGTACGTCGCGTCTCAAATGAAATGTCTGAAATGAGAGAAGACAGAAAGTACTGGAGCGCTGCAAGTATTTTTCTAGTCATTTATACAGTGCTACCTTGGCATACGGGTGTCCTAAATAATAAGTGTTTTTTAGACGCAAGTCGGCTGATTTTTTTTGCTTTGAACTGTGAGCTAAAATTTGGATTACGAGCTGCTAGATACCGGCAGGCATAGCCGAGGACAGCTGTTTGGGGGGGCTATGTCAATGTGACAATGAGATGGCAGTAAAGGCTCGCGAGGGAATTTAGTAGCGTTATTATTTACTAGCGTTTGTGCTTGAATGGCTGTTTGTCAAAATGACAGAATGTTGGCTGTTGAAAGACCTGCAGTGTCAACTTAGTTGTTGGGTGTTTTTGCAAACCTTTATTTGTAATGTTAGTCACAATTATATTTGGCAAGATTATTTGCTTGAAGAGAATGTGTGAGTGATGGACAGTTTACCTTACCAATGTCTTTCTGTTGTACATAGTTTGTTTATTACTGTATATTTTGAGGTCCATTTTGTGTTGAGCTGTTTCAAAAATCAGCAAAAAATTGCATAAAGCAAACATATTATCTGGTCTCATTTTGATAGGTGTATTAATAACCTTAAAATGATCTTTCAAAGATACACTTACTATAGATAAAAATGTCTTTCTATCTGTGATTAACTACGGGTTAAGGATGGACAACATGTGATTAATTGCAATTAACTATTTTAATCGACTGCCAGTCCTAGTTAAAACCCATATTTAGAAGGTCGTAAACAGGTTTTCCATGCTCTAACTATGAAAATATTCCATTTATAAAGAAGGAATCCTACTTTGCGGAAGTTCACTTATCATGGTCGGGTCTGGAACCACTTCACCTCAATGAACAAGTCATTACTGTAGTCACGTATTTTTTGTCCCTATATGATGCTGATTTAAGCCACTGTATGGAATCTGTTACAGATACAAGCATCATCTTGTCTGTCTTCACAGCAGGGAATCCCTTGTTATGACTGATTTTCCAGGATTTTGTGTTAAATGTAAAGATACAAAAGGTGGCTAGACCTGTGAGTTTTTGAGTGATTTGCTCCGTATGGACTCAGCAGTGTCATCGCTGAAGAGTCGTACAATGGTGGAGGTGACCGAAGCTCGGACTGCACGGCCGAGGCCCCTGGCGGCGAACACATACAGCACAGGGTTAAGAGCGCTCTTGGTGTAGACCAGGTACAGAGAGATGTATGTTCCATAAGACGCCCTTTTATGTAGTGCAGCTCTTTCGGGTAGTCCTTCAGCAAGGGCCCGCAGTAGTCGACACACAAAGTAGGGCACCCAGCCTATGAGGAAGAGCAGCATGGTGAAAAACAGAACGTGGTACATCCTGGTCATCTTGCGGGAAGCTGAGGGGGATGAAGAGGTTGGCGTCAAAGGCGCTGCATGCTTAATGGTGAATAAAACTGCCAAATTGCTTCCCAAAAACACCAGTAGGGGCAAGATGAAACCTGCAACAGTCTCAGAGACAAACAGCCCTGTGTCAAACTTTCCACTGTCCAAGCATTGGAACGTGCTGTTGTTTTCCTTTAGAACAGCGCTGTGCAGGTAGGGGGCAGATAGAATGGTGGCTAGTAACCATAACAAGCCACAGGCCAAAGGAACAGCCCAGGCGGGACGGCGCAATCGAGCCCATACAGGCCTCAGGAGGCACAGGCAACGTTCCAGGGCCACGGCGCAAACCAGGAAGGCTGAGGCGTACAACCCCAGGCCTCGCAGAAACATGACCAGGCGGCACATGGCAAAGCCGAACGGCCAGCTGCTGTTGTGGGCTAGGTAGCCCAACATGAGGGGGGTCCGAAGGACTAGCACCAGGTCGGCCAGAGCTAGGTTGAGAACGTAGATTCGAAAACTGCTTGCGGCACGCGTCTCTCTGCCGCTGCCTCTGCGTACGTGACGCCGGCGACCCTGTCCTAGTGCCCAAACCACCAGCACATTCAAAGGTATGCCCACCTTGGGGAGGAAAGAGGGTCAGCTGTCACAAACATTCATTCATCCTTACATTAAGAGAATTCTTGTTTGTCATTTGATATATAAACAGGGAATATAAGCCGTCAACCAATCTGTCCTGAAACAATGAGAAACATCTCAATGAATGAATCAATTTCACTGTACTGAACCTTACTTCATCATAATCTTACCAAAACGTTTTGGACAATTCTATACCTCCACCTTTGTGGGAACAGTTTGTTCCATAAAAGTATGCTTGAGTTTGGTGAAGAAGAACTGGAGGGCCCTGACTGCAAACCTGCTAAGAGACGTTGTGAGCCAAGCCTTCTTGTCCTCTGACTTAACCCTTTCTGTGGTGTATAGCCCAGGTGTTCCACTTTTGTTCATAAACCGAAGCAGCAAACTCAGTAACACCCCCCTGCAAAGTTCCCTCTAATTTTTCAAGTATCTGAGCATACACAAAAACGACATGAGCATTCCTTGGCCCTCTGTGAGCAGCACCAGACGTGCACACTGTATTATCGCAAAACCTGAGAACTTCGATTCTGTCTATTTTGTATATGAGTGGTTTCAAACAGACAACAAGCAGGATTCCACAATGTAGCTTTCTTTATTCTATATCTCAGACAAAACAAGCCATGGTCTCTTACAATTAACCATCTGAATCTTGTAGAAAACCCCTAGTTTATCATTTTATTTTCAATTTATTAGCTTGTTTACCATTTATATTGTTAATTAGGTATAGTTTAATTTGCTTATTTGACTTTCACTTTCTGTTTTAAAGCAGCCCGTTGTGGCACTATTTCATCCTGAAAATTTACTTGCCATGTTTGTTGTATATATTTACTTTTGTCTATATTAAAATTAATTTAATTTAACTCACAATCGAGGCCGCATGGTGGTCTAGTGGTTAGCATGTTGGCCACACAGTCACAGTCTGTAGATCAGGAAGACCTGGGTTCGAATCTCCGTTGGGCATTTCTTTTGCATGTTCTCTCCGTGTGTGCGTGGGTTTCCTCCGGTTTCCTCCCACATTCTAAAAACATGCATGTTTGGCTAATTGCCCGAAGTCAGCTGGGATAGGCTCCAGCATGCCCCCGCGACCCTTATGAGGAGAAGCGGTATGGAAAATGGATGGATGATAACTCACAACCGACCTTTCAATCCCTTCAGCGACACAAACTCAGTGTAACACTTCCTGTATGGGGTACGTCCGGCCATCAAAATAAAAGCACGGCAGCAAACCGTGCACGGTTCCGCCACACATTCAGTCCACACTTTTCACTCAGAAAACTGGCTTGCTACTTCGGCTTTGCAGCATATTTTATAAAGCAATGTTTTTGCAGATGCTGTTGCACTGTTCGTTTGTTTCGCCATAATACAGGGTTAGCAAGCAGCATTAGCTGTATGCTACAGTCACCTGCCACATGGCATGTACCATGTAACACACTGTTAATAAATTGATTGGCTGTGGTAGTAAATACGTGCAAACAGGATGTTATCATTGGCTGGACAGTGCTCATCATTGTGTTATATGTTCCGCTTGTTGTTGTTTCCTGGCACTCACTCCATTGCACTGGAAAGTACTACAGAATAAATTATGTGTTTATTTCATTTACAGTTCAGATTATATTGTATTTTGTGCGCAGCATGGTTTTGCGGTGCGCAGAGAGCTCAAGAGCGCAGCTTAGAGGGAACATTGCCTCCCTGTCATGTATTTGTTACAAAGTTTGGCCTGCCATGCAGTCACACAGGAGATATTTGCAATGAAGTGCATCTCTCACCAGGAAAATAAGCAGGGTAGCTGCAATCTGGACTCCGCGGTTTGCCTCTGACTGCCAAGAACTCGTGGGGCTGCTAGAGGTGGTCGCAAGTTGGTCCATCTTGTATGTGTCATTAACGGGGGCCATGGAGGGGATGAGCATGCTGAAACACAGAAAACATATTGTATGTTTAGTTTATTCACGAAAAAAAAACAAAAAACAATATTTTCACTGAGAATGAAGTAACATGGCCAACCTCTAGATTGCATATGAACATGGGTTTCATGTCTCATTTGCCAAAGATTGCCACATCACAAACATACCACATACAAACTTCCGTATCTCTTGGAGATAAAGTATCTATCCATCTCTCTATCTTCAATCTTTTCTGGCTGACCTTCCCTATCTTTACCTTACCTTGCATGCATGTGTCAAAACTTAAGCATACTGTGGTGTGAAAAAGTGTTTTCCCCTTTCCTGATTTCTTATATGTGTGACAAACAAACTTAATTAGTCGATGACAACATAACTGAACACAAAATGCAATTTTTAAATGAAAGTTTTTATTATTAACGGAGAAAAAAATCCACACCTACATGGTGTGAAAAAGTTATTGCCCCCTGTTAAAACATAATGTGGTTTATCACACCTGAGTTCAACTTCTCTATCCACAACCAGGCCTGATTACTGCCACACCTGTTCTCAGTCATGAAATCACTTAAATAGGACCTACCTGACAATGTTAAGTAGACCAAAAGTTCCTCAAACGCTAGACATCATGCTGAGATCTAAAGACATTCAGGAACAAATGAGAAAGAAAGTAACTGAGATCTATGAGTCTGGAAAAGGTTATAACGCCATTTAGAAAGCTTTGGGACTCAAGCGAACCACAGTGAGAGCCATTATCCACAAATGGCGAAAACATGGAACAGTGGTGAACCTTCCGAGGAGTGGCTTGCCAACCAAAATAAGGCAGCGATGATTCATCCAAGAGGTCACAACATCCAAAGAACCGCAGGGCTCACTTGCCTCAGTTAAGGTCAATGTTCATGACTCCACCATAAAAAAGACATTGAGCAAAAATGGCCTGAACGAAAACTACTGCTGAACAAAAAGAATATTAAGGCTTGTCTCAATTTTGTCAGAAAACATTTTGATGATCCCCAAGAACTTTGGGAAAATACTTTGTGGTCTGATGAGACAAAAGTTAAATTTTTAGAAGGCGTGTGTCCCATTACATCTGGCGTAAAAGTAACGTCATATTTCAGTAAAAGAACATCATACCAACAGTAAAATATGGTGGTGGAAGTGTGATCTGGGGCTGTTTTGCTGCTTCAGGTCCTTTAAGACTTGCTGTTACGAATGGAACCATGAATTCTGCTGTCTACCAAAAAATCCTGAAGGAGAATGTCCGGCCATCTGTTTCTGACCTCAAGCTTAAACCAACTTGGGTTCTGCAGCAGGACAATGATCCAAAACACACCAGCAAGTCCACCTTGGAATGGCTGAAGAAAAAAAAATAAGAAGACTTTGGAGTGGCCTAGTTAAAATACTGACCTGAATCCTATTGAGATGCGGTGGCATGACCATGAAAGGCACGTCATGCTGGAATACCCTCCAATGTGGCTGAATTACATTAATTTTGCAAAGATGAGTTAGAAAATTCCTCCACAGCGCTTTAAGAAACTCACTGCAAGTTATCACAAATGCTTGATTGCAGTTGTTGCTGCTAAGGGTGGCCCAACCAGTTATGAGGTTTAGGGGGCAATCACTTTTTCACACAAGGCCATGTAGGTTTGGATTTTTTTCCTCCTTAATAATAAAAAGTTTCATTTAAAAACTGCATTTTATGTTCAGTTGTGTTGTCATTGACCAATATTTCAATTTGGCTGATGATCTGAAACATTAGAGTGTGACAAACATGCAAAAAACAAAAAAATCAGGAAGGGGGCAAGCATTTTTCACAACACTGCAACTACATCATGCATCACTATATGCTGTCGTCTGGTTACGGACTACATATGGAGCATATAGTGGCACCACTTTATAATAAGTGTTAAAACATTGGTTATTCATGTGTTTGTTCACAATGTATGTCTTAATGAGCTGCGGTCTATCCAATCCATCTTTCCATGTATCTAAACACACATTGTATGCCGTACACTTGGCGCATGTGCCAGTTGTTCCACTACAAAATCATGACCTAAGAGAAAAGTATGTGTTATTATTTCTCAAAGTCAATGCTGCCTCCGGGCCCTGTGCAAACATGCACCTACACCTCACCTGCTTGTCTGCAGTGGGCATGGGGGCACACCTACTTTGGTCTCCATATCGTAGCACATAGAAAATGTTAGGATTGCACATAGGTTACACTTTTTACATTTTTTTAGACCCCAGATGAACCTAAAGGATTACGCAACACCCGTTCTGCATGTATGTATACAAGGCAGCATTTAAAGACACATTTCAAAGTTGGCTTGAAAGAATTTGCTCCTTACCTTCTTTTTTGATGTGTGGGTTGAAGAGATGTGGCACGGGATAGAAAGAGAGTGCCTGATGGCTATTAAACAACAATCTTTCTCTCCCTCATACTCTCTCACCCCTTTTTCTCTTTCCTGTGTGTGATTACTTCACTGACTTCTTCCTATGAACACCCCAAAGCAAGTTTTTGTTTTCAAACCAAATGAATTGCAGTACAATCAGATAAAAAATATATACTTTTTATAGATGTGTTGATTGGATGCAATGCATTTACATATTAAACACACATTATATTGTTTTCTGATGGAAAGTATTTAAAAAGAGCAAAACTTGAGAAGATAAAGTCAAGACTCCTTTCAGCATTTGAAGGTATTCACAAATTACATTCCACATTACCGTTTTTCATGTGACGATAATACGTCACCTTCCATTTTTTTAAAAAGCCCATCTTTGGAAGAAAATACGCTCCCGATCCAAATTTTGAGACCAATCGAAAAATTGCAAGAATCAACATTTTGCACTGTTGGATCTTAAGGAGGTTCCAAGTCGAGCTACAAAAATGCAAAAGAAGAAATGGAAGTGAGACAAAAACAATTTAGAGTTAGTAATTTGTTGCAGGCAACCATTAAACTGAAACAGGCTGTTCATCAGCTGATCAAAAGTTTAAGCCTAGCTCAAACCCCCCCCCCAAAACAATCCCTAAAACAAAAAGAAAATGTTCAAAGAAGGACTCAGTAATTCCAGTTAACTACCTAAAAAATTGGGCATGCTTGATACCAGTGTTTCGAGGAGGGTAGTGGGAATGTTGCTCCAGCTGGTGATGATGGCTTCACGGAGGGCATCCGCTGTCTATTTTTGTCAACTTCCCTTGCCATCCATCTCCAAATGTTCTCAATTAAATTTAGATCAGGGGAAAACGCAGGATGGTCCAAAAGAGTGAAGTTATGCCTCTGGAAGAAGTTCTTTGTGCTCTGTTGAAAAACCCAGTCATTACCACACAGATGAGGGCCTTCAGTCACATATCCACTACCGTTTGACGCCCCTGCACAACCTAGAGCTCCATTGTTCCATTGAAGGAAAAAGCACCCCAGGTCATGATGGTGCCCCCTCCATTGTGCAATGTGGAAAACATCTCAAGTGGGCTCTCTTTGTCCTCGCAGTAACATAAGAAGCCACCAGGACCGTCAAGGGTTTTCATCAGAGAATAAAACTTGCTTCCACCTTTCAATATTCCATGGTTGGTGCTCTCGTGCAAATTCCAACTGGGCAATTTTGTGGCATTAAAGGAAACAATGCCTTTTGAAGACATTTTTTGTTCTTAAAACCCTTCTCTCGCAGATGCCGTCTGATGGTTATTGAACTGCACTCTGCACCAGTCACAACCTTCATTTGGGCCAAGGATCGTCCTGCGTCTTGATGGACAGCCAATTGGATCCTCTGGCTCAGAGCCGGTGATGTTTTTTTGGGTCTACAGCTTGACGTTTTCGTTCCATAACCCTCAGGATCTTCAAAGAACTTTCAAATGACTGTCTTACTGTGTACAACCTCAGCAGCAATGGCACGCTGTGAGAGGCCACGCTTATGCAGCTCAACAATTTGACCGCCTTTTTTGCCTTTGCCATCAAGAGATCATGGCAGTGTGAATACCTGACAGGAAATCACACTGAATCCACATTTTTGCCAAGATTTTGACTTTCAAAGTCTGTGGTCTCCGCGTACTCCGGCTTCCTCCTACATACCAAAAACATGCATGTTCAGTTAATTGACGTCTCTAAATTGTCCACAGGTATGAATGTGAGTGTGAATGATTGTTTGTCTATATGTGCCCTGCGATTGGCTGGCGACCGGTCCAGGGCGTACCACGCCTGACGCCCAAAGTCAGCTGGGATAGGCTCCAGCAGACCCGCAATTCAGGATAACATGCAATGCTTACAGTACAGTATTTTTCTGTATTTTAGATCATTTTAAACATTACCGGAACTTCTTTCCTGGGTGCATTGATTTCACATCTAGTGGTACTTACGTCAACAACAGCAGCGTGTCAAGCTTTATGTTTCCTACTACTAATCATGGCAGACTATGAGAGCTGCCGCCGACTACCTTTGGACGAATGAGGATCCAGAACCTGATCTTTTTGAGCCTGAATATACGGAGGATGAGCTACAGGTTTTAGAAGCTGAGCCCACAAGAACAGCGAGTGAAACTTTGAAGGTAGCAGATGGGGGGCAAGTCATTACATCGGCATGACTTGGTGGTGTAAATGTGGAGCTTGTCAAGCCATGAGATGGAGCGTGGAATACAGTGTTACCATTGATGGAAAGGCTTCGTGTGTATGGAGGTGGACATTGCTTCAAGAGATTGCATCACAACGAATGAAGAATTATTAGTGTTAACAAACTCTGTAGTGATAGAAACTTTTTTCCACCTACCCAAAATAAACTGGAAAGACGCCCCAGACCAGCTAGACCAGATGGACAACTGTCCATCGAGTAAGTCTTCATGACATTGATTGTGATACATGGAGCACATAGCACATGATATCACAACACAGTCCATCTAGACATGTATAAACAAAGCATGGACTGTGGGCTAATACTTTACAGATAATTTGCTTGTCTATTCGTAGTTGTTCACATGCTTGTTCTTGTTTTCTAGCCAATACAGATTGGTGTCCTATCGCATTGTTTTGAGCCGCGCTCGGGAGTGGTGTGATGGGCTGCACAACTCCAACAGAAAAATAGTTCTTTGTGTTACAACAATTTCACTGTGGCTGTGTTTATATACAGGTCAGTTATGTAAATAGAACGTCGTTGGCGTTTTTTTTAGGGCTTTATAGTAGAAATAGGTGGGTCCCGTTACGTGCATTGTTAGCGCTCACATGCTAGCTGTTTTTAAGCTGTTTTTCTCCCTTTAGAACACTATTTTCTACTAAAGCAGCTAAAAAGACACAGCTAACATTACGCGTCATGGGAAACATTTATTCCGCCGATAAAGACTTCTGAACAAATTCCAAAAAGCGCCAACAACGTTCCATTTACATATAATGTGACGTACACATTCAAGAAGCTACAGCGACATTGTTATTGTTATTATTAACATTGTTACGCCAATCAAACTTCTTTACTGGCGTATTGACAGCTTGTCATACCACACCGGCTAGCTACTAGCCGCCTAGCGACGAGCTTCACCACACACTCATTCACTCATTCACGCAGGCTACTACCAAAAGGTAAAAGGTAACGCTACATATTGGAAACGCTGCTGCCTCTGCTGTGTGGTTTTGTTTCTGAGTTTGGAAAAGTTGATGTAAGTGTATGCTAGGTGTTCCTTTCTATGTTGCTATGTGAAATCTATGCGCCCAAGAAGAAAGTTCCGGTAATGCTTGAAAGGACTAAAATATGGCAAAATACTGTAAGTATTACATGTTTTCATGAATGTACCAGTTAGTGCATGGTTACAGGATGTGCAAAAGTTTATTATTTAATTTCTCTGGAGGAAAAATATACATTTTTAAGGGTTAAGATGGTCTGTCTCTCTTCAATTGTTAATTCCCTTTTTTCTTGCCATTTTTGTAGCAAGAAATTACTTTCTCCAGTGCAATGCTGTTCAACTGATGTTAACCAGCGTATAGTACCACAGTGTGTGTTCCGAACACCGTTTTTATGCAGACAGAGGAGGTAGTAAGTACTCCAGAATTTGGAACACCTGTAGGAATTAGTTGCACCAACTGCCAAGGCTTGATCAACCTCCGTTTCTGCAGAACAGCTTTAAATTGGTGACCCATTTTTCAGCTATTCATTAGACTTGAACGACTTGAATGTCAATAAATAACTGGAAAAATTGGGTTGTTCTAAAACCTTTGACCGGTAGTGTGTATAAAACCATAAAGCCTTGTTGGAGGTGTTTTAATAGCAGCCTTTGCATCCCATTATGTGCAGCAATGAGCCGTCTGTTTTTATCTGTTTTTATAGCTTTAGAACACACAGAAAAGAGAAAGACCTGTGTGGTCATGTCTCACATAAGGATTGTGGATGAAAAAGTACAGTTTTCCTTCAAGATCCAACAGTGCAAAATGTGAATTTTTGCAATTTTTCAACTAGTCTTAAAATTTTGATCAGAAGTTGTATATACGTTTCATCAATTTGAATCTGGATTTTGTTGTCTCTTTAAAAAAACTACCAATCAGTACATTTGAGCGCTACTTTGTAATAATAACAGTGTAAATAAGTAATCTATGAAAAGGACTGAAGTCAAATTAGGCTAATTATTTACTGAAACAATAAACTCAAGTTGGAACTGTATATAGTTGTGTAATAAGAATGATAAATATGATTTAATGTGTCGCTGAATGAAGCTGATGACAATACTAAGACAGGCTTTAGTTTGCAGAAATATCATTGGCTCTCTGAAAAAGATGAACGGAAGCGATGGACTGCAATAACGAACGCTCTCCTCTAGATGTCGCCATTACTCATTTCTTGTCACATGTCATGTGTAAACGGAACAAGGAATATAATCGGGATATAATTGATCTTCATGGATTCAACTAAATAACTGCGATGAAAAAGTTGAAATGAATTACTAGAGCATTTTATAGCTCAACTTGCTAGACTTTTAATACAAGGACACGATACAGACAACCAGAATACTGTATTTATACATATTGTATATATATATTTAATTTTTAAATTGATCACATTATTGTAAAAAAAAAAACGTTTTTTTTTTTTTTTTTACCTTTTCGATCCTGTTTAAAAATATAATTGCAACCAATGGGCATTCCATAATATAATAAGTTGTTTACAGCATAGACTTTATGGTGTGATGTAAAATATGGCCACTAACCTGAAATTATGAATACTCCAAGTACAATGAATGCGTCTGTCAAACAAAAAAGAAAAGACAATTTAAATTAACTTTAAATGACGTAAGGCAAAGTAATGGTGTTAAAAAGAATTACATGAGTCTCCGTTTGGTTGTTATAAAAGTTCAAGTTAGTAAAGTTGCAATTATGGAATTAATATTAATAATTAATAACTTTTTCTGCTATAGTTTTGCTGATTAGTTTTGTTGTTTTTTTTTAGTACCTAATTGAGAAAATGAAATACTGTAGCAGTTTTCATTGTGGAAGATAGTGTGATAGAACTTTGTCATAGTAGCTTTGACTTTTCAGAAAGAATGTTTTTACATTAATAATGAAATTGTCTCAAAAACATTTGGTTTTTCTAAATATTCCTAATATCTCTTTATGTCTATACCAACATAGTTTACTACTGTACTACTAATATTAATAACAACAACGCCAACAAAACAGCGTCGGACAAGCCAGAACTGCCACGGAGTGCAAGTGTAAATAGTGTCAGACGTTAATACAACGTTTATACAAAGTTTATACATTCATGTTTATGCAAAAGGGGAAATATCATTTATTTTGGTGACATTTACATTTTAATTTAACCTCGTATTGCAAATTTGAATAGTCCACAGAGTGTGTTATTAAATTGAATCTTGAGAGTCTTTGCTCGCTCCCCCTCTGAAGAACACCCACACTTCCTTTAAACCGACTAATTTTAGATGCTGAGTTTCGGGGAAAGCAAAAGCTTTTATGTCACAGAACCAGAGCTAGAATGAAAGACGGCTGTCTGTGGTGCCTCATTTTGTTGTTGTGTATGTGTATCTAATATTACTTGTTGTTGTGAAATGGTTCTAGATGTGGTTTCTAGATGTAAAACCAGATAGATTCCCCTCCTTTTGGCTGCCAGGTGTCAGACAGTATGTATACATGCAGACATTAATCATCATTAATCATCACATAGTTTGTTTTCTCGATTTCCCCACTTGTCTGTGAAGTCCCGGTTTAGATGCACTGGGTCTAATGGTCGAAACAATGTCTTCCTCCGTAACGCTAGGTGGCGATGATGCTCCTTTCCACTCATTTAGCTGTGGGGCTTTTTCAACAAGGAAGTTGCGGATGGCCACTTGCTAGGAACTGGCACCAAGTCCCGTGGTTAAATGTGTAACCTTACAGTTTAACTGAGGAATTTATTTTACAGCAGGGGCGTCAAACTCGTTGTCACCGTGGGCCACATCGCAGTTATGGTTATCCTCAGAGGGACACTTTTTAGAATTCTGTTTTAGATATTAGTTAATAATTCATGATTACATGAATTAATAACTAATTTAAAAAGTCATTTTAAATTGGATTTGACAACAAAAAAAAAAAGGTTTTCTGTCAATATTGACAACAAATACATTTAGCAAGAAAGATTGTCTTTTTGATATATATGTAATGTTAATTTTGTTTTTACTTTCCTATTTTATTATTTATAGTAAACGTAACGGCAAATGTTAATTAAATTATTGTAAAAATATGTTTGAAATATTACATTTTTTATATTGTAAAAATATTTTGTATATATTCAGATTTGTACTTATTTAAATATATTTATGTTAAGTAAAAAAAAAATAATTACAGCATCCATATAAAAATACAATAATGTAAATATAATTTTACAGTAATATAAAAGTAAAATAATGCAAAATAAAGCTTAAAAAAGTAAAGACAATATTAATATTAATAACAAAATTACAATATATATATATATATATATATATATATATATATATATATCTATACACAAATATTTTTAAAAGTAATATTAAAAGAAGTGTCCTTTTGATATGCATTATTTCAAGGCTTTCGTGGGCCACATAAAATGGCCAAATCCAAAGTGTGGCTCAGGGCCTGTTTATGGTGGGTAGCTGATTTTTTTTATTGGCCCATTTTAAAAATACAATTAAACAAGAAAATGGAAAAAGAGCAGACATTTTACGAGAATAATGAAGTCGAACTATTACCATAATTTCCGGTGTATAAGCCGCTGCCTTTTTCTCATGCTTTGAACCTTGTGGATTGCGGTGATGTGGCTAAAAACTACATTTGCCTTGACGCTTAGTGTGTAACTTCAGGACGCAGTGACGTGGGCGAGTGAAGAGGAAGCTAATATCACGTTTTGAAGTCATGTGCAGCGACAGGTGCGCCCAATAGATGTAGAAATATTTTTTTCTCTTTAAATATAGTGGGTGTGGCTAATCTACTGGTTCGATCCATAGTCCGGAAATGATGGTAATATAAAAAATTTTAACATTGTGACAAAAATTTACAAGCACAATATCGTAACACTGTAAGAAAAAACATCACAATAATTTCCACAATTATTTTCACAACATTAGTAACAAAACAAAGGATAATGTTGCCATTTTTGGAAATAATTGTGATATTACGAGAATAATGGGAATAAAGTCACAATGTAAAAAAAAAAAAACAAGAACAAAGGTGAAATTGTAAAACAAACATCAGCAAAAATGGAAAAACGAGCAGTGGAGAAAAAGTAATTGTACACTTTGTCACCTGACAGGAGCGAGTGCTTCCTGTCCTGCGTTCTTATTTTGGCAAGGTATACTTCCTGTTGGGTGGAAGAGGCAGCCACTTCACGCCTGGTGGTCGCGCAGCTGTCGCCAGTCACCATTAGTGGCTGTTAAAAGGCCAGCGTCGTCAGACGTACGGCGCTGGTTCGTTGTCGTTACTGTCTGTGTTACTCATGCTCCTCGTCTCCTAGTCTGTGCCGTCACTTAGACTTTACTTACCTTGTTTCTACCTGTCATATGGTTTTCCACAGAGCCTTTTTCTCTGTCGCTTTTTGTTACTCCTTTCGTGCACCATTAAAGAACCTTTATTTTTGCAAGCCATCGCCTCGTCTCTGCATACTGGGGGTCAAACACTCGACAGCCGCTACCGCCCCGTGACGCCTAGAACACAAAGCTGTTTTTTTCTTTCAATACTGTGTTCCCTCATTTATCGCAGGGGATAGTTTCCCAAAATAGCCCGCAAAATAGCCAACTATATTTTTGTCCAATTATTATTTATGTTTTAAGGCTGTGAAACCCCAACACTGTACAAACCATCCACTTTATACACTTTTCTTGGACAGGCATTAACATTTTATCACACTTCTCTCCTGTTTAAACATTCTCAAACTTCAAATTTTGTTTACATTTTAATGATCACCAACGTGATTGGACACAAGAAGTTAAGTGACTCACGTGTATTCACTCGTCTGGTCGTGGCTTGTGCTGGTGCCGTTAGGCTGTAGTATTTTTGTATCCTTGTTAAAACATATTCCTCCTTGTAGTCCTCCATGAACCGAAGATTAATATAAAGTATTCCAGGCGCCTCACAGCCGCATAACTTCTGCCTTCATTCAGCATGCATGATCGCTAGCAGCTAGCGATCATGCAACAGGAAACAGGCAGCCATGCACGAAGGAGATTGATTGACACTGGTCAATACTTAATCAGAACGCAAACCACAATGGGCGGGTCCTCCCTTAGCCAATCAGGACTATTGTGGCTCTATATTTACTGAGACAACCCGACATTTCTTCAACTCTTACATGAGTATACAACACCCTCTACTGGTAGCAGTAGTAAAAACAATAACAGACACATACAACAGAGCACCAATAGATCACTGTAATACACCACAAGGATGCAGAACACAATGGCCGTTCATATGCTGTTGCATATGAACTTGCAAAATTGCCCTTAAAAAATGTGCAAAAGAGCAAATCCGCGAAAAGTGAACTGCAAGGGAACACTGTATGCAGTATATAACTTGCTAGCATATCTACACGGGTTGGTTTACAAAATGTAAACCCATATCCTTTGATTTTACCCTATCCTGGGAAAAGTTTGGATACACCTGATTTAGGCGCTTTGTCTACCTTTTGTTTTGGAAAACACACTGTCCAAGGAAAAAGCTACTTAATGATATCATTTCTGGGACCAAAGCTTACTTCTGCAGTGTTTGGGTGACAACTTTTAGCAGCTAGGTGAGCCAGGATTGTAACAGTCATAAAGAGAGCATATGAAATGTTAGCACATCATATGATCTGGCGAATATGACAAGGCATGGAAGCATATTTGAATGAAATGCCAAAGAATGCAGTGTGTGCCTGCTAGGCCACATTGTTTATTAGCTAACTTTTTGGACTTTTTGGACATTAGCGGCAGTGTGGAAAAAAAAAAAAAAAAGGAAAGTCATCACCTTGGAATTGAAAATGAATGAATCATAAAAAACACCCACCAATATTGGTCACTTTTTTGGTCCGAACCGCTCAACTGTTGCGACCATCATTAAGGATAAAAATGACTGAATCCTAATGAATGCTAGCGGGGTCATGGATTCAATGCGCTGTTACATGGAAATGTGGGAGGAGATGAGGCAGTTATCCTTCCAGACTATCTGGGGACAATAATTCAAAAAGGTAGAAAGATTCGCCCGTGGCGGTCTGACATGTCCTGATATAAAACGATATCACTGGCTGGCAACAGTTGAGAACGATAACATTTTATTTCTCGGCAGCTGACCCCCCTCATTGGGTTGAAATTGACGCTTATGGTTTGCACTTGCCGCTCTCCCTGTTTATGTATTCAAATTCTGAAAAAACACCAAAAATGTACACAAACAAGTGAAAAATCCGATCTTAAAACACATGCTGAAGATATAGAACATTGTTAAAACATAAACAGCAGAATCACGGGAGCTCTCGCATTCTGGTCCGATATGGGGTAACCATTTTCAGGGCGGATGGTGCATTCAAATCTTGGTGTGGAGGGGGGATGAAAAAGATTAAAGACCTATATCGATCAGAATCAAGCATATTTGTATCTTTTGACCAAATGAGAGCCAAGTATAATCTTCTATAAATATTTTCAAGTTAGAAACTATATCAGATCGAGCCAAAATGACCTAGCGGCAGGATGGTCTGCAAGACAACCACAGGGATAAAAGTAAGGAATTGTTCTCTTCTTATGACTGTTTCATTTAATTGTTGTATTTCATCTTGAACAACTGCATTTCGTATTTCCTTCATGTGTTCTGTGGACTGAGTGACTTAGGAGTTAATGTAAGTCGAGTTCCAATTTACACGATTACCCACCTTACATCACGTCTAGGAATGGAACTCGTTCGTAACCCGAGGACCGCCTGTACAATGAAAACAGACTGAGACAATTTAATTAATCCCAGTGAGCAATTCATTTGCATGTTTCAGTCAGACAGTCATTTGCAGAAACCAATAGGTTAAAGTATCAAAACTAGGACACCCTTGTTTGTGTAAGCTCGCTCTTTTACTCAGAAGGGTGAAAATGTGTCAATGCGTGTGCCCCTATAATGCGTTGCATGTGTGCTATTATTTTCCTGACAAGTACACCACATGGTGGTGCTGTTACTAAACCCCAAAGTTTGACCCCATAAGTCATTTTGTCTTGAAATGTGTCATACAGATAAATGTACACTGCAAAACACCCATTGTAACTTCAGGGTGTTTAGCTGGATAACCACAAGGTCTGGCACGCGTGTTTATGGGACTCACAAGTACATGTCTGTAAAATTAGAGGTAGAAAATGTATGGATTTAGCAGCCAATGGCCCATACGTCATTGACCAACTGTGTACAGTATATCCCTGCTTTTCGTGAGGGTTATCTTCCGGGCCCGCCAGGCGAAAATCCTTGAGTAATTGATACGCGCAGAAATGCTCCGATCGATTGGCCACCGATCACTATCAGCCGTTTTCCATAAAAAAGACGTGATGGGCATATGCCAATAAATGCCATTCAAGCAAATCACAAAAAACGATCGGCATGCGGCGGCAAACACTGCATGTGTGTTGTGTCACGTAGGGTTGCCAACACCCATGTTGCGCCGACAACAGACGCACTTTGTCACGACACAGGCCAAGCCGATCAATGCCAGCGTGTTTGATCACTCCCTTATGAAACGTATTGCCGTTCGACTTATCTTGTATCTTTGTTTACACGCTTTGCCTACCTGTCAGTGGCGAGGCGGCGGAGTTATCCGCCCACCTGCTTCAAGTGACTCCAAAAGTGACTTTTTACCACAATGACTTTTTGTTTCTAAAACAAACAAGCAATGCTGTTAGTTTGGAGCTCATTTTTGTCCCACAAGAAAGTGACAATGCAACCTGGACACTGAATTTATGACCTCCGGCAAGTGCAGCGTGGAGGTTATGTTTTTGCCGACCTTTATCTGTTTGTTTGGGTAAAAAGGCCAAAAAAAAAAAGACGATCCACCCAAACGTTTATTTTTTAAAAATAATTAGCTTTTTGCCAGAAGCCCTTGGAATTGTCAAGCGGTGCCCCCGGCCAATACCACATACACTCCTGATCAAAATCTCAAGACCATGTGAAAAATTGCTAGAATTTGCATTTTGCACATTTGGATCTTAATGAGGTTTTAAGTAGAGCTACAATATGCAAAAGCAAGAAGGGGGAGTGAGACAAAAAACATTTTGAAAAAGTAATTTATTGAAAACAACAATTAAACTGAAATAGGCTGTTTATCAGCAGATCAAAAGTTGAAGACCATCGCTCATAAAATAACAAAAAACCCTCCAAACAAGAACAAAAAATGTTCTCAGTAGGACTCAGTAATGAGTAGCTCCACTGTTCTTGTTCATCACTTCAAAAATTGCCGGGTAGAAAACATCTCAGGTGGGATCTCCTTGTCATGCCAGTAACGTTGGAAGCCATCTGGACCGTCAAGGTTACATTTTTTCTCATCAGAGAATAAAACTTTTCTCCACCTTTCAATGTCCCATGTTTGATGCTCCCTTGCAAAGTCTAAACGGGCAGTTTTGTGGCGTTGAAGGAGACGAGGTCTTTGAATTTCTTTTTTTTGTTTTTTAAACCCTTTTCCCGCAGATGGTTATTGCGCAGCCAATCGGATCCTCCGGCTCAGCCCAGGTGTGATTTTTTTTTGGTCTACCAATTGACCTTTTTGTTCCATAATGCTCAGGATTTAAAAAAAATGTAGAACTGTCTTACTGCACCCAACCTCAGCAGCAATGGTACGCTGCGAGAGGCCTTGCTTATGCAGCTCAACAATCCGACCACGTTCAAAAACAGAAAGCTTCTTAGCTTTAGCCATCAGGAGGGCATGACAGTGTGAATGCCTGACAGAAAATGAACATTTTGAGCAGATTTTGGCTTTTATAGCCTGTGGTCTTAAACTATTGATGAGGTGAAAAACAACCTGTTTCAGTTTTGGGTTTTTTTGTGTTTAAATTACAAGTTCCAAATGTTTTTGTCTCACTCCCCCTTCTTGCTTTTGCATATTGTAGCTCTACTGAAAACCTCATTAAGATCCCAAAGTGCAAAATGCAAATTCTAGCAATTTTTCAACTGGTCTTAAGATTTTGATCAGGAGTGTATATAAAGTGAAAAATCTACAGTTAATCCATGTGATCGATATCGGTATCGGACGATCACACTCATGGATGATTGGTATCGGAATAGGCAGCATAAAACCCTTTTTTTTCGGAGCGTCCCTTTTTTTAGCACGACTCACTCCCCTCCTCCTCCAAACTCTCCTGCTAGCTTGATGTTGACATTCTCCTCCAATTTTGGATCAATAACAGTCATAATTGTTAGTTTAGTTTCAGCTCCAGAACCCTTCCCCGTGTTTCTTCTATATGACTCATACACTAATTAAACACATTCTAATGTAAAATGTATAGATACCCACCACTCCATCCATCCATCCATTTTCTATGGCGCTTATCCTCATGCGGGTCGTGGGGGATGTGCTGGGGCCTATCCCAGTTGACTTCGGGCGAGAGGCGGGGTACACCCTGGACTGGTCGCCAGCCAATCGCAAGGCACATATAGACAAACAACCATTCGCACCCACATTCATACCCATGGACAATTTAGAGTCGCCAATTAACCTAACATGCATGTTTTTGGAATGTGGGGGAAAACCAGAGTACCCGGAAAAAACCCACGCACGCACGGGGAGAACATGCAAACTCCACACAGAGATGCACTCACCACTAATGAATGATAATTTAAGATGATAGATGAACAGATGGAATCGGAGGCACAGTGTAGAAGTTCTACACAGTGGAACCTTGTTTAGCGTCATTAATTCATTCCAGAAGGTCCGACTTTAACCAAAACATACACTAACCAAATCATCTTTTTACATAAGAAATAATGTAAATACAATTAATCTGTTCCACAAAGGCAAAAATGGGCAAAAAATAATTTCACAGTTATAGTTTTTACATGCAGAAAACGCATATAAACGCATATAAATGATGAATGAACGGCATAAATGAACATTTAAGGTTACTTTACCTTCACTGAAGAAATGAATGTTGACCAAAACAGCAAGATCAACACGGACCCCACCTTCACGTTTTGCCATGAGTTATCCCTTGAATTGAATAGTGTTTCTCAAGTGGCTGCTTTTGTTTTGATCACGGCTACAAAATAACCCAAAGTGGAGCCACAGAAGGTTGCAAGTGGCAGCATTTTGATAAAGATGGTGAGAAGCTTTATTGAATTCAACAAATAACTCGTGGCAAAACACAAAGGTGGTGTCCGTGTTGATCTCGCTGCCACATCATGTCATTGTCAACAATCTTAGCATGCTTCGAACAAGGACATTTTCTGATAAAAATATATTAGGAACATAGTTGTGCTCACTGAAATCTCAATGCTTACCGAAAAACATTATCAGTGAAGCTTAAATACATAAACATAAAAAAAATGTGATGTGTTTTCTGCAGAAAGAGCTTATTTTTGGAGAAAACAATAAAATAAAACTTAAAAAACTATTTTTTGACCAAAAATCTGTGAATGCTGAATCACGAGTAAAATGATTCTAAAACTATGAAGGTACTGTATCTGCACTGTATTATTACATGCATGTCTTCCAAAGCATTTTGACCACAACCCATAGGGGGCGCCACAAATGCCCTTTCGAAAAGTAAAAGCTCCTGACATGATTGTCAAATATAGCACCAATATAAGTAATAACAATGATTTTCCCCTAAATGCATTCTAATTTGAAAACTCACCTGTGAATTTCCACAATGACAAAAGGGCAGAGGGGCTGCCCCTAATATGACAACTTCTTCCCCCACCCCCTCACACAGGACGTCATCTCTTTTCTCATTTGCTTTTTTAACGTGCTCGCAGGAATATTGCACGTTTATACACCAAAGAACATGAAAGCATAGTTTGCGTGAGGCGAAGCGGTTGTGCCATTGATTGTGAGAGTGGATGGGGGGGGCACCTCGCCTTTTCACAATCTCATCACTATGACTCGCCTGTTGTGTTGGGTTGAGCGCATGCAAACGCTGCGCACGTTGTCGTTTACAGGCAGTTGCAGGTCGTGAGGTCTAATGAGGATTTCGTGCACACTCACAGTCATTTAGTGGAAAAGAGTGTCAAAATCCCCAAGCATCGTGACTCCTGACATTGGTCCAATTCATCTCATCACCTTGCACAGTTAAAGGTGTCACTGTGAAGGGGATTTTACATGACTCACACAAAAACCTTTAAAAGACACCCACATTTAGATGCACCGCTCATTGGGAGAGATGCTCACAGGGTATGAGGAAGAGACGCAGTGAACCAGCACCCGTTGGTGAAAGAGGAAGTCACGGGTAAGTGATAATCATCAGGCACACAAAAACCTGATTCAGATTTGTATGCATTCTTCACATCGCCGACGTCAGCGTCTCGCATTTTTGCTTTATTTTCATTGAATAACCTCTTAGTGGGCAGCACGGTGGCGCATGAGGTTAGCACGTCGGCTGGTTCTGGGTTTGAATCTGTGCGGTTTGCATGTTCATCTCATGCTTCAACGGGTTCACTCCGAGTACAGTACAGTACTCCGGCTCCTCTCAAAGTCCTAAAACGTGCATGTGAGGTTAACTGGAGACTAAATTGTCGCTGGGTGTGAATGTGAATGTGAATTTATGTGCCCTGTGATTGACTGGTGACCAGTTTAGGGTGCACCGTGAACAAGATAAAGACCTGTTAGTGACCAATGTAGTGTTTAGTATTAATCACACTCTCCATTCGCCTTGTACTCTTGTGGCTCGTTCTAGTGTACGAAACCTCACTATCACAAAGCCTCGCTCTAGGCTATCACTATAATTAAATAAGAAAATAAATGTATACATCAAAAATGCACCTCAATTTGAATTTTCATGTATTTCAGTGACTGTATGCATAATGTATGTGATGATGATGCAATTGTTTTCCCGTCGCAATTGAAATTGCACTGCAAAAAACTGAATAGTCAAATATGTGAAATCAAGATCAAAACTACTATTTTTGACTAACACCATATTGTTTTCTAACTATTTTAGCTCAGTACGTACTAGAATCTGAGCTCTTGTATAATATATAAAATACAATAACGTATATATAAAATACATAAAACCTATGTAAAGTAAACAAAAGGAAATCAGCCCTGAAACACAAAAAAAAGCAAATTGGGCCAAAATAGAAAGCTTCTACTTGAAAAAATACCACGTTTGTGACCTTTCAGATATTTCATATTTCTTGCTTGAATTTCTGGTTTTGCAGTGCAACTAAACGAACCTAAAAATTGTCAGAATTCCCCAGTGGTTGCATCTTCAAACACTCCCCAGTGTGATGCAAAATTCCAACTCACAAGCTGACTATGAGACACAATAAGGCCAGAGCACAATGACGAAACGAGTCAACGTTGACACTAATAATGTCACTTTTAACCCTCGGATACTAACTGTTCCAAATGATCTTTTCCAGCTAACGAGTAGCAGCAAGCTCGCCATGTGGGTCCTGATGACACGGTCCCAGATTGAGGTTAATGCTAATCGTGATAGGGGTTGATTTCATCTGACACCTGCCATGTTAGCATTAGCTTCACTTTGGGAGATTTCATGCAAGTTCATGGAGGTCTTCACCGCCACAGAGGAGTATGGAGCGCACACGCAAAGGTACAATGTTTTTAAGCAATGAATCACCATTTCATTTGGTAAAACAGTGTTTAGCATGTGACCCTTCAGCCTGTATGAATAATTTAATCAAAAAGGATTATATTTTATTGTTTTTGGTAATAGTTAGACATGCAGATTATAATGTGTTCTCTGTTTCCTTTGTTGTGCACGGATTTGCCAAAAAGAGTGATGGACATTGTTTGTGCAATGACAGTATGTGTGTAACTATAAGTTTATTATTGACTATATAACAAATAAAGTTTAAAAGACAGCGTTCCGTGTTCTGATCCTATGTATTCACCCCCAGGTAGACTGCAGGACAAACATGTCATGGGTCTAAAGATTGTTTTAACCAACGACTGAAAAAGCCAGACATGTTTACAAAATGTCACTGTGTATGCTTTCCTTGTAGTCAAAACTTGAAGCTTAAATGAATTATAAATACGATGTTTTGAGCACTTTAGGCTATGCAGCTCTGTGTGTTCTTGACACCAACAAACATTAGAGTGCAGTTCACTCATCATTTGTGCAGCTTTGGTCTTCGCACTGAAGTTCATGTAAGAATTTATCAATAGAGATCTCAGCACTCCCGAGCACCAACATTTCCAATCAGATCCTTTCATTTGTTATACCTTTGAAGTCAGCTCAACATGGGGAAGGTTCATGTAAGGTCACGACTGGACAACGTTTTCCCGTTCTTGCATTGAGTGGATCCGTCATAGCTCAGGTCCTCATGAATATGATTCCTCCAGTAGTCTTGTAGTCTTTTGAAGTCGCTGAAATAGTGAATTACTTGTTTATCACTGATAAAGTGGACTAGTCACAATAGTAACGGATGCCAGCTAGTCCTCACTCCTCCTTGCCTAAAGAGCCGCGCTGGTCAGTGGGTGCGAAGCCTAGGCTTTTAACCTACTGGCTAGCGTGATTGAGTCTCATTCATTGGGGATGTGTGGTTGCGGGATCGAACCCCACGCTGGACCGTGCAGGATGACCACTGTTACATGCACGATCTAACGAGAACCCTTGCATTTTTCAGAAAGATATTTTGACGTGGGGTTAACATCTGGAGTTTGCGTCTCCGTTGCAGCATCTCTGTGAGGCGTTTGCATCTTCTCCCCGTTTTCTTTTGGATACACTATAATTAAGCATGCATTTTTGTTTTCAAACCGATACCGATAACTTCCTGCTTCTCAAGACTGACACAGACCACCGATCATTTTTGTATCTGTTATTTTTTAAATTTACATTTAATTGTAGTTTGTGCACACCTGGAGGTAAGATCACTTCAAACAAAACTGGGTTTGACAAACAGTACCTGTAGTTTTGTGCTAACCAAATATCATGGCCTCACTACTATTAACACAACGTTAAAAACAGTAGCAGCGGCTCAGAAGTCCAAATCGTGGCTCCAAAGAGTTAGTAGCTGACAAAATGATGGTAAAGGCCATAATTTCCATGATGAAATCACAGATCGCTTTAGCCCTTGGGTCGTCTCTGGCAAACTTTTTTGCACAAGCCCCAAGTATCGTAGCAATGCTGGCGTTTCATGTGGTTTATAAGCTGTGTTGAAGCTCCGTGTTTTTCTTTGCAGAGCATTTGGCAAAATGTCTTCCTCTGAAACAGTGAGAAGTCCCGCACGATGGACACCATGTTTGTTTACGAGGGAGCTCGGGGGAAGTTACGACAGGCCGTTTGCAGCATGTCACAGAAACCCAGCGTTTGATTTGCTCACACTAACCCACCTACAACATAGTACGGGTAATCTCACCTCATTGGAGCTTTTTAACATTTTTATCGGTTATCGGAGCTATTTTTTAATGTTATCGGATTTATGGATATGACATCATAATCCCTCGTATTATCCAATAATTATCATGCATTACCAGTCGAGGGTGTACCACTGTAGGCCCAAAAAGTCAGTTGGTAGCACTCCCGTGACCCTTTGAGGACAAATGGTATAGAAAATAGGTGGAGGGATGTTTTCACATAGATTGCACAAAAATCGGAACATTATGCTGCATTCTGGACATGACAATATCAGCACTGCATCCAAACCTTTCACACAAAAATGTGTCAAAAATGTTTATGATTATGGTTCTGGCATAGATATACTGACACTCTTTATGGACACTGATCTTGTTCTGTGCATAAACAATGGGTTTTTCAGTGACAGGGAAAATTGCAGTTTTAGGATTTCAGTTTCCTAACACATAGCTTGGATACATTTTTGGGGATCTTAATAAAGGAATAAAATAACAAAACACAATTATGCAAATATATAATCTGCAGTAATGCACCCATAATCTGCCTTGTGGTGGTTTTGCAGTCCCTGCATGTTGACAACTGCAGACTTTATTCAATTATAAATGACAAAAACTGGGTCCTGTACCATTTCCAAGTATCCAATGTGATGCGAGCGTGTCCAAAATGTGCCAACCAACCCGGGTGGCCCCTCCACGCATGAACCGGCAAATGGGCGGGCCGGCCGCTCAGCTGATGGCTGAGCATCCCCACACACTTCCCGTCTTCGGTGCGCGGATGTGTGGTCACACGAGAAATTTTCTCGCCAATTACTCCCAATGTGGAAAGCTTCATGAAAGTGCGTCGGGAACTTGATGGCATCTCTCCGCCGCGGGATGCACCTGAAGGCACCACATGCACGCAAGCACAGGCGACACATGTTGACCCCCTCCCACCGCGTGTTATGATAGTGAACCCCCGCGTGGATTTAGTCCGGTGATGGGGAGAAGAATCCCATGGAGCCTCGGAGCTGCTGTCTTCCTGCTGGCCGTCATCATGAGCTTTTGTCGGGCCATTACTCTGGAGTCCATCCTGTGGAGCAGCGCCAACACAAAGTAAGTACAGTATTTCTTTCTACATTGTGTTAACATTACTGGACATGTTTGTACTACCGTGTTCATAATATTGCGTGCATTCTGCTGTATTCTGGATAAAATAAGATAAAAAGCACTTGCACGTATCTTACGTTCAACAGGGCATCAGGTTATTTGTACATGCTTTTATTATGTATTTGATCGTTTTTTAAGCAACATTTTAAATTTCCTTCCATCATCCAACACAAACGACCCGTGTATCATTACATTAGTTTGTAATGATCGTGTGGCTTAATCCAAGTACTGTCCTGTATTACCAACAGTGACATCTTGCTGCATGCTTTATACACAAGGACCAACACACTGCATACACAGCACATGCATGTCATGCAGGCAAGGCAGCACTACACCAGGGGTGTCCAAAGTGCGGGCCGGGGGCCATTTGCAGCCCGCGAATTCTTTATTATTAGTGCGCGACACATTGTGGAAATAAAATTAGACACCCAAAAAAACCCAGCAAAAATGGGAAAAATAGAGCAAAAAGGCACAATGCAAAGACAAAAGCTGAAATTGATAACACCTTCACTTTTTCTGTATGCGGCCCTCGGTGGAAAAAGTCTGGACACCCCTGCGCTATACAGACGAGACAGGCAGGATTTTTTTTAAAAAGGTGCCTCCCTCCATCGGCGAGTTACATATGCTTAAAGAAGAAATTCAACGGAATTTTTTTACCGTTTTTTTACATGTGTCACCCAATTTACGTACTAAACAAATTACAAAAGATCTGAAGTGCAATATCAATACCCTTACCACAATATAAACATTGTATAAACATGTCATTATAAGTAATTATATAAATATAAATTATATAGAATCATAAATACAACAACCAACATCAAACAATTTAAATAACCACACAGTTTGGAAACAATAACTCTCTCTCTCTCTCTCTCTCTCTCTCTCTCTCTCTCCATATATATATATATATATATGTATATATAAATAAGCTACATTCACACCATGCAATAAGTATGTACAAAAATGTATAAAATAACTACATACAAAAGCTATATAATATACTTCCATACAACTGTATGCAAAACTGTGGACAAAAATGATGCATTTATTATCATTTGTAGTAATACTAACTGGAAATTGCTTTATATTTGAATCAACTTGAGGTCTTCTAATTTAAGAGTTAATAGTAGTAACTACTTTTAATATAATTACTGTATATTGAAGGTGAATTTTCTCATTTTTTTGGAGCCCCCTGGAGGCCACAACACCCTTATCATTTGCCTATAGTGTATTGCCTAATGGGCCAGCTGACTCTGGCACGACAGGTGCAGTTTAGGGGGTCCGTTGAACCCGAAACCCTGCACTCCCCAAGCCAGGCTGATGACCGTCCCTGATGCTGTAAAAGCTTGGGTGATTTGGGGCATTTAAGCTTCTGTTTTTACTGATTAAATCCATCAGATTTTAGAGCGTTCCAAATCACCTCCCTGTTTTAAGGAGGCGGTGCTAAAATGGTGTCATTCACTCGTAGGAGCAAGTGACAAGATGATTGTTTTCCTCACGCAGATTTACTCCGGGTCAAGGTCTGGTGCTCTATCCTCAAATAGGAGACAAGATGGACATTGTCTGCCCACGGGCGGACGCCTCCAAGGGGGAAAAGGAGGAGTTCTACCGAGTCTACCTCGTCCCCCGAAATCAGATGGAGAGCTGCTCCATAGACAAGAAGAATGCACCGCTGCTGAATTGTGACAAACCGCACCGGGATGTCAAGTTCACGTTCAAGTTTCAGGAGTTCAGCCCCAACCTGTGGGGGCTGGAGTTCCTCAAGGGGAAGGACTATTACATCACCTGTAAGTCACTTTGTGCAGTCGTGTCACACGTGTGTGAGTAGCATCTTTAAATCTGCACACTCTACAGGTGGGACGGTGTTTGCCTCACACAGCCCTCCCCCTTGCCCCCCCGTTCACCCACCCCCATCCGAGAAGAGGTTATCGTCCTTGTTGTCCTCTCATTTAGTCAGCTTGCGTGAGAATCACTAGTATGGCCTCCTTATCAGACTGCTGTCAGTGGAACCCGCGCATCTTAGCGGCAACTGATGCATAAGATATTGAGCAAGTGTGACTGTGCAGCCTCCTCCACCTCGCCACGCTGTCACAGCACACTCGGCTCTGGCAGGACAGTGCCATTCCCAGGGCTTACATGCCCCAAATCACACAAGGCTTTTACAGCATCAGGCAGATTTGACGCGAGCTTTCATGGCAACGGGGCGTCTTGCCTGTGAGATGTTGTTATCTGACCTAAATGCTCCTAACAAGTGTGGATTTGTGTGTGTGTGTGTGCGTGTGTGTGTATGTGCATACGACAAGGGTGACCAAGAGTTCTTGGTGTGTGTGTGCGTGTGTGCGTGTGTGTGTGCGTGTATGTATTTATCCTCCTTAAAACAGCTTAGCTTCAGACGTAAAAACCATCAGATACATTAAGCATTTTAAGCTGAAACGGTATTCAGTTCAACTGTCAAATAAAACGTATTTGTTAAATAATTCATGAAAATAATGTATCAAGTCTAAAATGTCGTTCAGGGTTGGGGTTTGTTGATATCGCTATATTTTTCGTAACTTTTTCAACATTTGACGCACTGATGAAAGTGTTTTTGTGTTGGATTCTTGGTGACAACAAACGCTTACAATATCCAGCGAGATCCGATGAGAGAGCAATATCAAAAATGTATGGTAACGTTATGGTACGTGTGTATGTTTCAGACGTGCTTAACAAGTTAGATTTGCACAATTCAACATGTCCGAAAAGGAGCAGGAAGAAGCCAATCTTCTCCACGTCCATTACTGATAATTCATTCACACCATAACTTAAGTTACATAAGTAAGTAGATACATAAGTTGATAAAAGATAAGTAATTCATTTTTGTATATAGATTGAATCAATAAATTAAATGTGTTTCTTAATATTGTTGAATTTGGCCTAATCTATATTATTGTAGAGTTACAGTCCATTGTTGTAGACTTCCATCTGCATGAAGTGTTTGTGAGTTTTGTGTCTTTTATTAGTGATGTGCGGATCGATACCGAAATATCGATACTTCCGAGACCAGCTCTTCATGCTCTAAAATCGATTCTCAAATCAAAATATCGATACTATCGGTACGTCCATCATTTCAGGTAATGTTTGTTTGAAACGTTTGTCTCTTGAAAGGATGACTGATCGTAAACGGAGCCATGTGTGAATTGTGAATAAAGTTTGAATTCTTACAGCAGTTCTTAATAACGTCTTATGTAATTATTTTGTTTTATTTTACGTATTTTTTTTAATTGTTTAAAATACCATTTTCACATATTTTATATGTTTTTTCTGTTGTTGTTGCGTATTAGCTGGGCTGTGTTGTAAATCAACCCGCTACCTCAATGTACTTCAGGGTTTCAAATAAATAAATGACCTAAATTAATTATTAAACCCGCAACCGTAGCGAGGATGAGCGGCATAGAAGATGGATGGATGGATGGAATTAATGATTAATTTGTATTTTATTTAAATTATGTTATTTAAATGAGTAATTTATTGAAATTGATAATTTATTTGATTCATAAATTAATTAAATGTCTTGTATTCTTTATGCTATGATATGAAATACACTACTTTTTCAAATTTACCAAGCACAAAGCATCGGTACGAAATCAGTATTTCTGATACCAGCCTGAATTTTACTCAGCATCAGATCGTAAACGAAATCAGTGATATTGCACACCACTATCGATTATTATTATTATACTATTTCCTTGTCGTCAAGATGATGTCATAAAGGGATAAATGGACATTTCAGGTTACCTTTTACCTTCAGAGAAGACATAATTGTTGACATGACTGAAAACAGGAAGGTGGTGGTGGTTGATCTCGCTGCCAGATTGTATCTTTGGGAACAATCACGTCTTCAGTGAAGGTAAAAGTAACCTTAAATGTTCATTTATCCCTTTCATTCATCATTTATATGCATTTAGAATTGATTTATGCATGTAAAACTATAACTGTACAACTATAAAAATGTGTTTTGTGTTAACATTTTTGAGAGTCAACCGCTGATGCCACTACACGATCCATACCGGAAACATGATCGGAGCACGTCTACATCTGGTCGGCCTATTTTTCGGCAGTCACGTGATAAGGAACTGGATTTGTACTACGCATGAGTAAACTATGTCATTCATCGATCGATTTTACGTAAGCGTCAGGCAACACGATTTTGACTATGCGTGTGCAATATACGTCATTCCCCCAGCCCCAAACAATGTATCTGTAATTGTATTTATTGATGTATTGTACGTGACCAGATATGACGTGTACGTCACATGCTACGTGTATTATGTAAGTTTTTACGTAGGGTCACGCTTGGTGAATAAAGACGCTAAAAATGTCCTCACGCTAGCGAGGTCTTTCAATAAGAGTCACTAAGAAAACAACCCAATATATTAAATATATGAAGTACAGTAGACGCCCCTACAACGTAAATAATCCGTTCCGAGAACCTGTAGGTTGTAGGGTTTTTACGTTATACGAAGCGTAAAATACATGTAAATAGCCTAATCCGTTCCAAGATCTTCCCAAACTCACCCCTTTGGCCCTTCAAAATATTCAAAGTCCACCAAATATGGTGGGAAAATATAAGAAAACGTTAGCATAAACATAGTAGAGTAACATTCCAATATAAAATAAGGTAATAAATAAGATTACTGTAAATGAATAAAACTGAAAGGCGTCACCAAGTGTACAGGACTCTGTTAGTCTGAACTTGCACCGACTTTAAAAAAAAAAAAAAAAAGAAAAAAACTTGCACCGACTTTAAATTTGCCAAAGTGAAACCCCTTTTTTATGTTTTCATGAAAGAACTGCACTTCAAATCAATATCCTCTGCTAATAACAAGAAAGCTATCAAGACTATAAATCTGTGCTCCCACTTCAATATCCTTAATTCAATTTAATTTTCATTGCTCATGTCCCCTGGTGTAACTTACTTTAATTATTATTATTATTTTTATTATTATTACTATTATTATCTTTATTTTTTTATTTTTATTTATTTATTTATTTATTTATCACTTTTCTGTTATGTTTTTATTTCTTTAATTTCGATTTCTGTGTGATTTATTTTATGTGTTTTTGTTATCCAACTGTTATTTTTCAATGCCCATGGTTTGATGCACTGTTAGTGTAATTTGGACGGCATTAATAAAGTTGATTGAAAAAAAAAAGACGCTTTACGTTATATGGAATTTCTTACGTAATACGATGCAAAAACTTTACATAAATTCCTTACGTTCAGTGGAATTAATGTAAAAGGAGGTCTACGTTATGTGAGGTACTACTGTACTTGTTATTGACCATTGGTGTTTGTATATATAAAAAATATATATATGGAGGAAGTGCCGTAGGTCTTGCGCGTGTGCAGAACTGATCGTGTTTCTGGTACAGATCGTGTAGTGACAGCTAACAAGAAAGGATGTATTGTGCTAAAAAATAAATAAATACATGAACACAGTTGGACTCACGCAGTGTGCTAATGACACAACAAGACGGGCCATATTGTACACCAACCGAATAACGCATGCAAACTGAGGCAAAAACTGTGACGCTAACCGGGGCAGACGCTAACCGAGGTTCCACTGTATTAGAAGCACCTCTTATGATGCAATGCAGCCCTACACACAGCATAGCGCTACAACAACAATCTGCATCTTCTTGCAGAGTGTGTTTCTGTGCTTTTTTTTTTTTTTTTTCCTCAAATGTGATGCAACATTTAGTAACAGGCTAAACTTTTCCAAGAAAATTGTACTCATGTTTGCTTCTTCTCTGTGTCAGCCACATCGACAGGCTCTCTGCAAAGTCTGGATAACACTAACGGAGGGGTGTGCAGGACCAAATCCATGAAGCTGGTGCTGAGGGTCGGACAAAGTAAGAACTCGGAGAGAGGTCTGTGTGTGTTGGGTTGGATGGGGATAGGAAAGATGGAGGGATGTATGTATGTGTATCAGACAAACAATTATCTCCCACTACTTATTAATATTACTACTTATAAATATAGTGATATCATGTCCTCCTAAGTGGTAGGATAATCTCAGCCAGCTAGTCGTTCGCTTACAGAGCGAAAAACTGCAGTCATGAATACTCAAAGCCCTACTTCTGCTTTCCACCATCAGCACCAACTTGCATGCAATCATTGAGAGTGGCTGAAGCACTCAGTAATCCCTTCCCCCATCTTGGTTCATTTTGATCTCATTGCATGTAAGCATAATCAAGCAGTGTGGATGCATATTCTGTAAATGACCTATAGAGGAAATCACTGTTCAAAACCCTTTTCTAGAATAAATGTCTTTATGGTTTTTGACAAGCTTATGCTTGTGCTTTTACTTCATTATTGACTTATCATACAAAGAGGCTTAGCTCCATGCATTCATGCACATATGTACCACATTCTATATGATGTCTGCTAATATACTGTATATATATATATGTATATATATATATGCTTCATAGAAATGGTATGTTTCTTTTTATGTGAATGGAAAGGGATGCAACAATTGGGACATTTCCAAATAGCAGACACACGCAGTGTTTTTGTGTGCAGCTAAATGCTTAGAAATTATGAATTTGTTCTAGCCCCCAGAATGCAGTTTTGCAGTCTTTTTTCACATGAATTATTGAACAGTTGGACTTCAAGATGAAAAATCAGCATTTTTTGTGTGTTTCTCATCTGATCTTGGGAATACGAGGTCGCTTTCATGCTGGGTTTAGAAAACACCACCGGAGTAAACAAATATTTGTTAGCAGCAGAAAACAGTCATTACTAAAATGATGTAGTTGTAACTCTGTGTTCAATTCCTGCATATATTAATGTCAGTTAATGGGAGTCATCAGTGTTCCAAGCTTGTCATTTTGATATCTCTATTTTCAAAACTTTAAATTATGCCTTTCACTTGAAATTGAACTTTAAATGGTGTTGGTATAACCATACATTATTGATAAAGGAACTGCAGTGTGAGATAGGATGTCTGAACACAAAATCAATTTCAGTTGTTTTATCTTTAAATGACTCTACACACCCAAAGCAATATTTTAGAGAAATAAACGGTCCACATTCTATTGTATTGAAAGCTCATTGTGTGTGCTTCAATTAATCACGCACTGCGCTCAATAATTGATACGGTTGGGTTATACTTAGCTTGATAGTTGCAATATTTGTCCCGATCCACTTTTCACTTGCTGTAATCTCATGTTTATTCATTCCATGTTATCTCTCTTCCAGTATTCCTGATTGTAGTCATTGACTAAACACAGCCTTGAGAGTGGATGTTTATCTCCTCCATGGTGTGTACGATTGTTGCTGCAGGTTCTTCGGACCCTCGATCAACACTTCAGGAGTCCCCAACCAGATTTCCCCCAACACAGTCGAAGCCTAAAGGAAAGGATGTTGCAAAAGACAACGCTATCAAGAACAGCACTGGTAAGCATAATGTTTCACTTTTTGAAAAATCACCACAACAGATGATGACAAGCTGCCTCTGATCACCAAATGAGGCAAAGGCCTTTTATGTTTGATTCAGGTACATTGCTAAGAATGATTGACAAGTGGTCTCTCTGTATGAGTATGTTTACAGGACAATGAGCAAGTGCCTAAACAGGGGTGTCCAAAGCGTGGGTCGGGGGCCATTTGCAGCACGCGGCTCATTTTTTATTGGCCCACAACACATTGTAGAAGTAAAATCAAACAAACAAACAAAAAAAAACCCCACACATTTTGAACAAAAGAGCAAAAATGCGCAATGTAAAGAGAAAAAGTTGAAATGTTGGCACTAATACCTAATAAAGTTTTGTCTTTAAATTAGGGCTGTCAATAATAGCACGTTAACGGTGGTAAGTAATTTATCTAATTGTGTTGACATTTTTAGCATAATTAACACATGCACATCATGTTAAGCCACATCTCTCTATTATGACAATATTTTGTCAATATTTTGATAATATATTATGACAATAGCGTCCCCACACAAGAGTCTGCCGCTCTTTTATAACTTTTTTCTGACACAAACACAACAACAGCAGTGCAATTAAAACACCATGTAAATGGAACTTGTAATTTACACATACAAAAAAAAACTGAAATAGGTCTTTTTATTACCTGATCAAAAGTTTATATAAAAGCCAAAATCTGCTCAATATTTTCATTTTCTGACACACATTCATACCGCCATGCTCTCCTGATGGCTAAAGCTAAGAAGCTTTCTCTTTTTGAACGTGGTCGGATTGTTGAGCTGCATAAGCAAGGCCTCTCGCAGTGTACCATTGCTGCTGAGGTTGGGCGCAGTAAGACAATCATTCTACATTTTTTGAAAGATCCTGAGCATTATGGAACAAAAAAGTCAAGTGGTAGACCCAAAAAAATCACACCTGGGCTGAGCCGGAGGATCCGATTGGCTGTCCAACAAGACACAGGACGGTCTTCGACCCAAATTAAGGCCTTTACTGGTGCCGACTGCAGCGCAATAACCATCTGACGGCATCTGCGGGAAAAGGATTTAAAAAACAAAAAAATAATTCTAAGACCTCGTCTCCTTCAACGCCACAAAACTGCCCGTTTAGACTTTGTCAGGGAGCATCAAACATGGGACGTTGAAAGGTGGAAAAAAGTTTTATTCTCTGATGAGAAAAAATGTAACCTTGACGGTCCAGATGGCTTCCAACGTTCCTGGCATGACAAGGAGATCCCACCTGAGATGTTTTCTACCCGGCACAGTGGAGGGGGTCCATCATGATCTTGGGTGCTTTTTCATTCAGTGGAACACTGAAGCTTCAGGCGGTGCAGGGTCGTCAAACTATAGAAATAAAGTTTGATTTGATTTGATTTTGAGGGTTATGGAACAAAAACATAAGAAGCGGTATAGAAAATGGATGGATGGATGGATGGATGGATGGAACAAAAACAGTCATAGACTGAGTCGGAGGATCCGATTGGCTGTCCGTCAAGACACAGGACGATCCTTGGCCCAAAAGAAGGGTGTTATGTGCAGTCCAATAATCATCAGACAGCATCTGCAAGAGAAGGGTTTTAAGAACAAAAAATGTCTTCAAAGGCCTTGTCTCCTTCTAAATATGGTTTTTAACATTATTAGAACCCTGTAGACATAAAATAACACTCTTATAGTCACCTTTACACTCGTATTGCCCAATATAGTAAACATAATAACAGTAAATAAGCTATTTAAGACATAAATAAGACTCATGCTTGTGTGTGTTGTAGTAAATGTGATCCCTAGGGGAGAGGAGTGGCGGGCGGACAGGAAGTGACGTCGGGTGTTCAGAGTTGAGTTTTAGCTTGGTGTTGGTTACATTTGCAACAGTGGCCCGTGTTTTTATTAGGGATTATTGTGCCTGCTGTGAGATAATTTAGACCTGCAGGAAAAGCCTGTTCTCACCGAACATTACAATAACAGTATTGACACATAGTGACCAGTGTAGAATACTACATATCATTCACAGCGTCTTTACGGCAGTTAATTGGTTCCAGACCCAACCGTGATGATTGAATTTCCATGATGTAGGATTCCTTATGTATAAATGGAAAATTTTTGTAGTGAGCATAGAAGACCTGTTTTACGACCTTCTAAATATGGTGTTTAGCATTATTAGAGCCCTCTAGACATTAAATAACACCCCTATAGTCACTTTCACGCTCATATTACCCAATATTGAAGATATAATAATAGAAAATAAGATATTTAGACATTACAAAGACTCACACGTTAGCATCGACAGCGTGTTTACTGCCGTGGCTGTTGTCTCATCTCAACCAGTGTAGAATATTACTATAATGGCCTTGTTTGTGGTTAAGGAGAGACTCTCAATGCGCTTCAGTTGTTTATTAACAAGCAGAGAACATACGCAGTGAATATTCATGCAGGAGCTGCTGTTGTCCACAACTCACGCCAGTCACTGCGCTCTGTACACTGCTAACTATAGACGCCACTGCTATCACTCAGCTAAACGCAACTCTAGCTAGCTGGTGTCACACACGTCACTTCCCAGGCACCGCTTCTTAAAGGCGCACACAACAAGTCCCGGATATTACACGACACATCACGTCTTCTGAATGCCTTGCATTTGTATACAGTAGACGCCCCTACAACGTAAACAATCCGTTCTGAGAACCTTTGTGTTATAGGGTTTTTATGTTATACGAAGCGTAAAATACATGTAAATAGCCTAATCCGTTCCAAGATCTTCCCAAACTCACCCCTTTGGGCCTTCAAAATATTCAAAGTCCACCAAATATGGTGCGAAAATGTAAGAAAATGTTAGCAAAACATAGTAGAGTAACATTCCAATATAAAATAAGGTAATAAATAAGATTACTGTAAATTAATAAAACTGAAAAACAAAAACAATCTTACCGTTCAGGAGAACGAAAGTGGAGAGGAAGAGGAGGAGGACTAGCCTGAGTCGAAACGCGACTCAAAGAGTCAGCTGGTCTCACAGACAAACGCACTACACGGTAATGCTGTGTGCAAAATTTTAATTTGTAACTTAACTTAATTGTTTAAGTAAGTTTAAGGGCGACTACGGAGAGGAAAGGAGGTTTAAGGGAGAATCCTGTCTCTCACACAAACGCATGTACCTGCTGTGTATGTCAGCCAATGAGATGAGAGCGTAGGCGGTGCCCCGATAATCAGCCAATAAGATGAGAGCGGAGGCGGTGCCCCGAAAATCAGCCAATGAGAGCGTGAAGCGTCAGAAGGCGTCACCAAGTGTACTCTTTTTTTTTTTTAAATCAACTTTATTAAACAAGTGCACCGACTTGACGCATTATGTTATATGGAATTTCTTCCGTAATACGATGCAAAAACTTTACATAAATTCTTTATGTTCAGTGGAATTTACGAAAAAGGAGGTTATGCGAGGTACTGCTGTATTTGTTAATTTGGCCATTTTTATACGTAAAAATACATAATTTAGGCCAAGAATATGTACAATTTGCTTAAATATACTTTTTTTTATACTAATAATAGACCACATTCAAGTGCTATACAGCGATCATTTATTAATTTATCAATTTTTGACAAATTGCAATAGAGTGAGGGTGCGATGTTTGAACCACGATGTAGCGATGGACGACTGTATTTCCGTTTTAGTTCATTTAGTCATTTTTATGCTTGAAGATGGTTTAGTTGGGAAAAAATGCGTAAAATTTGCTTCAATGTGCATTTTCTTTTAATAATAATAACAGGTGTATTCAACCACAAAACAGCATGATTTAATCATTAAAATACTTTTAAGTAGAGTGACGCTGCGAAATTCAAACCACAAAGTGGCGAAGTATGACTGTACGTGTAATGGACATTTAAACGGAAGACACTTGCTAATGTCTTTGAACGCTTGTTAAGTCAAGTTGTCAAAGCTCATGTTGTAACCATGCACATGCGATCAGCACCACCTGTTGTTACTCCTGCCGTCTTCCTCTGCTTTTGCTTGACTTGCGCTTCACACTTATGGATCACGTGTTCTCTTCATGTGAAACCAAGTGGAAGGCCCTCTGGTTGTTTTACTGTCAACAGATATGTGATAAATGCCTCTATGCTTCAGTTTTAATAATGCACTGCGTGCTCACACGTCACAACTTTTTGAATGTCCCCGTCCCCCACCCTGATTCACTCTTTCATCTCAGTTTCTCCTTCGCTCTCTGTCTCCTGTTGCCCGTGACAGACGCAGGCTCAGAAGCAGGGCAGCTCAACCCCGGTGGCGGTGGCGGCTCGCAGCCAGGACTCTTGATATGGGTTGTCTCGGCCTGTGTGATCCTCCTCCTTCTCATCATCATCCTGTCGGTCGTGGTGTGGAAGTGCCATCGCTGTGTCCCAGATAGGCAGCAGTCTGCGTCTGTGTCCCTCAACACTTTAGCTGTGCCAAAGCGGGACAGCATCAGCAGCGACAACATCGGCTCGGACCGCAGCGAGGTTGTCTTTCCTCTGCAGGCCTCTGACAGTAGACTCTGTCGACATTTTGAGCGTGTGAGCGGCGACTATGGACCCCCTGTGTACATAGTTAAGGAGATTACACCTCAGAGTCCAACCAACATTTACTACAAAGTCTAATGGTGGCTGCTTGTGCTGCCATTCCCTCCTCACTGATAACATCAGGATGGATGTGAGACCTGAGGACAAACTTGAATAATTTGCCTGTCGCATCATTTTTCTCGTCAAGAGACAATCGGAGAGGCACATCCCCGGCCCTCAAATGGTTCTGATTTGTATTTAAAAATGTTTTAAATATATTTGTTGAACATAGACAAGCAGTGCATTTGTGGTCTCAACCCGTATCTTCAGTAAGTGTGTAAGTCTGTGGACAGATCTGATCTTGCTTCCCAACATTGCATTGTAAAAATACACCGTCATGCTTTTTCTAGAACTTGGCAACAACTTTAACACATTTTACATTGAATTTATACATTTCTATCGTAGGGTTTTGTCTTTTTATGGCCCCAATTATTAGTGCCATGTAGTCAGGAGTGGTAGGGGAGGTAGAGCCTCGCCTGTCATCATGAAAAAAAATGTTACTATAAAATAAATATTAATATTTGTCAATTGAACCGTGTTAGAATTGTATTTTCTGTAAGATTTCAACCATTTAAAAAACATTTTCTGAAGTAAAAATTGCTGATTTTGCACATTTTCGATTAAATACCAGGCAGAAACGTGAGATGAGGCTGCTCCTCTCGGCTTAAGTGCGCGAGCCGAGCCTGCTGTCTGAGTGCACTGAGTTGGGTGGCGGTTTCTGTTCCGACAATATAATGTTTGCAGAAACATTAATTTTACACCATGACTTTCTACAGCCCGTGTAATGTGTTTCATGTAAATGTGACATTATTATTTTTGCCAATCGGACAATAAAATACCGTGAAGGGGCGGGGGCGTGCGTGAGGTGGAAAGTGCTTCTCACTGCTGTCCTTCTGCAGTGAGGAAAAGCCATTACCAGCTTTTAAGAAAACTTTATTAACATACACAAACAGTAGTGACAGCTAGAGTCAGCAATGAGTCAAATGCAATAAAGATATTTTTATGCCCTACTGAATGAATGAATGAATGAACTGACTGCCAAGGTGGACGATTATATATCCAAGCTCAACAGAAAGTGATCCGACTTTTACAACAAAGTATCACAACTTTTCCTGGAGAAGGATATAGGGTGCATGTACTTCATATACAAATAAAAGGTAATACCAAAAATGCTTTTAAATGAATAAAAAATTATAATAAATGGCACTCAGAAGTATTTCAAATCAATTATTTTTAACAAAAGTGAATTATCTTCTTCTTAATGAACAAGCTCTATTAACATAAAAAACTCCAATTGAGTCAGTGCCTCACCAGCCAAACTTCACTGCCATCACTACCAGTTATATATTCAGTGTAATAATATGTATAAAAACTATTAATTCACTCAAATCATTTTTTTTCTTTTGTCCTATGCTAAAAAAAATCAGTAAATAATTGATAAATTCACAAATATAAAAGACTGCAGATCAAATCACATACTGTAATTTGTCAAAAGGACACCGAAGCACTTTTATTTCAAAAACGTTGAAAACAATCAAGAATTTTGATTGTTTTCTGTGCATTGTTGTGGTTATAATTGAAGGCGTGACACTGCTTCGAGTGCCTATCTCTCCATTACACTTCTAATGACGCTCCAGGGAAAGTGTGTGCTGCCCTGAATAGAACCATGATGAACATTTCTGTGAGCAAAGTAGGGCTAAACAGACAATACACACATAGATGGAGTGCATTTTGGATTGGATTTAGTGAGGCAGAGTCCCCTGTACCTAAAATGTTACTAGCAAAATGTAATGATCTGATTCTAATTATCTCCGTTCTATAAATGGAAATTTTGAAATACAGGAAATACACATATTTTCCTCACTCTGGGTTTTAAAAAAACCTCGGTCTACGTAAAAATGCCCACGTGAAAAGACATTTGCAGGCTGTCAAGTACATGTCGAAGCAACAGGTGGCGCTACAACCTCTGACTAATTTTCCCATTTAGAAGCCAGAAGAAAGTAGCTTCTAGAAAAGGCAAAAATAACGATCATGGAAAAGTGGATTTGAACTGCACAATTCAACAGGAAATAAAGGGTGTACGGATCAATTTGGAAAAATCTTCACTCCAGACTCACGTTACCTAACAGTGTCCATAGCAAAAAATAAAAAAACTGAATTTCAATGTTTTTAAAACTTTTCACGCAAAGCCACGCAAGGCATCAAGCCATCTTTTAATGATCGTCATGTAAAAATCACTCGATGGTTCCTTGTCTCACTGCCTCTCCTGTGGCAAAATGCATGACATCCATGGATGAGCATGTTTCATGCTCCCTCAGCCACATCATGCGACACATTTTCAACCTGTCAGCTTCCATGAGCCTCTCAGCCACCAGGGACGCTCTTTTACTTACTTCTGAGAGCACAAAGTCACGCTGGCAGGTCTGTCTAAGCGGTAATATTTCATCTGTGAGCACAAGATGAATGCAATTAGTTTAAACTATCTCACCATAAATGAATAATACAAGCACAAAAGACTGGTATTGATATACAGTATACATATATATATGACATGTTGGCACTCAAAAAAAACATGGGGCACTCAAAACATGCTTATTTTTTTGCAGTGTTCTATCACTCCCACACCATAAAAAACATGTAAAAAGATAACTGTACAAAAAGAAAAACAGCGGCAAATAAAACTCTGCACTCAAGGCGTTTCCCACGCTAATTAATGAGCATGACGCCGGCAGACACAAAAGGTAATGGTTGTTACTGGATTTCCAAAGTTCCTGTGATTGGTCAATGTCAGTATCTGTGTAGCAGAAATTGTATGGTGCACATTTTACAATCAGCAAGATCGCTAATGACTTCCACTGCAAATCATTTTACAGAAGGCCATTACAGCCCATATCAGAGCCACTGAATAAAACCATGATGCTCGTGTTAGGTTTTTGTGTCCTTTTTAGTTTTTTCAAATATCTAGGATTGAATTATCAATCAAGAAAAGACCAAACGTTACCCAAGATTCATTTCATCTCCATACCTCAATAATGCAACAATTACAGTCATGGAATTTCCATTTCACGTACAACTAAGAATTTCAAAAATATCCATAGAACAGAAGAGATCTGTTAAGATCTTTGCAGTTTTGGAGAACGTGTCATTAAGGTTGCAGTTGGTCGATTTGTTCTCACCTTTCTGGTAACAGCTGCCTTTGAAACCACTATTAGAATGTTCAGAGAATCTGTGTATGACGTGTGTGTTCTATGCTATCAGGCCAGCGCCTACAGACTTAGGTAATGTTCACTTAAAACTGTTTTTAAATAATTTTTTGTCCGCTCAAAACATTTTCGTGCGCTTGCATTGTCATCCCTATGCAAAAAGTCGAAGAAGCCAACTTTGTGAAGCATGTGCATGCGAGAGTATGTCACGAGTGGCAGAGCACAGGACGATTGCACACTGTACAAGTCATATGAGCACACTATGCATTGACGTTGAGGCTCTGTGTGAATGGGGATAGATGAAAAATGACCCCCCCCCCCCCCCCCCCCCCCCAAAAAAAAAAAGCTTCCCCTTTTGGTAGATCGTCCTTGTGTAAACTAAAACATGAGGCAGTTAGTGGTTTGTGCGTCCGTGTATGTGTGTGTGATCCTTGTGAGATGTTTTTTGTCCAATGTGAAGCTTCACAGCTGAATAGGCCGTGGTCAGGCGAGGTGAGTTCAGTTGACCCGGGGGTCACAAGGAGACAATGGTTAGCCAGGCCTCTTTAGGAAGAACAAAACAGGGACCCCCGGGCTTATGGCCCCTGATGTGGGAGGAGCTTAGCTATGGTAAGCCATTTTAGAAAGAAGGTACAGAAAAGGACAGAGGGGATGGATCTCAAGTACAGGCTTGAATGTCACTGTGAAGTGTGCCGGCATATTAGTTGAAGTAGCAACTCTTTTTTATGCTGCAGGAACCTCACATGCGTTGGACCCTTTATCTTCACAAACCAACACGTAACTTCCAATGCTGTTTGCCCTCTACCTGATTAAGTATGGTTTGTACTGAGAGCGGGAAGGGGGAGGTCTCATAAGGCGAGCCATATGCTTTCATCTGACCCCACGGGACAATGTGAAGTCTACAAGCACCGTGTTGCACCCACCCCCATCTCACTTCCATGCGGAAGAACTGGCTGCACGAGTGGCTTTGTGTAGGGAGTTGGAGGAGAGGAAGGGGGGTCACGACTGAGTGCGCCCGTTGCTTCTGTAGTAAGACCAGGAAAATGGAGGAAAAGACACTTTTAGAGAAGACAATTACCATACAATAGTGTCAGGCCCCAAACACAGCCCCAAGGCACCAACTATCATTTTAGCAGGGAAAGTTTTCCCCAATCAATACACGCATTGATTGACTTTTTTTAAATGTACATTTAAAATTCGGTTTTGCTGACAAAAGTCTTCAAGGACGGGAAAGTTGTTTTAATGCTTCCTCATTCAGCTGAAAGGAACTTATGTCAGTACAGTACGGTATAGTATTTAGCTTGCTAGTTCCCTCTGCTGGCCAGCATATATACTGTATTTACTGTTATGTGTACAAAAGACAACAAGCTGATAAACACTTGTAACAAAGATCACATTCATACATCACACCCACTCTGTGTGTGTGTGTGTGTGTGTGCGATGGCCCGACATTTTGCATGTCACGTGACCTCACTCGATGTTTGGCTGGCTTGAGTTGAATGTGGGAAGGTGCTAATGAATGAGCAAGTTACCAGCTAGTGAAGCTCCTTCCGTGTCTTTACCATTTAAGTGAAAAGTAAATGTGTTGCATTGCTACTTCTACCATACGTTATCTCATCTCACATCAACAAACACATTTTAATCCATAAACATATGAAACTCTTCCCATTGCTTCCGTCTTGAAATATAAAGTCAGTGGGATGTGATCAAAAGCAAAAAGTTGTTTCAATTAAAGTAAAATATGTATTTATGGATCTGTTTATATATGACAGATGGCTCAAACTGTAGAAACACCAATAACTACATCTGAATGAAAAGTGTATATTTTTAAGTTATCTTTCCAAAGTGTATGTATGTAATTACCTAGTTTTTTACTTTAAACTTTTTTTTTAAAGTAACGATTAATTTAACCTATTTGGATGAGATCTTCTGTTTAAGTGTTCCAAGATGTTATAGAGTGAATTGGGCCCTACATCCTGTTAGGAGGCCCAGACTTTGCTGCTGTTCTCCTCTGTTGTGGTTTATGGCTTTATGGTAACATTATCTCCACTATATCTACTTGTTTTGTTCTCAGTCAGACAAAACAAAACAAAACAAAACAAAACAAACAAACAACAACAAAGATAAAACCCCAGAAAAAGCAAATAAAAGTACTGTAAAAATTCAGATTGGAAATGTTTTCTACTTACCAAAATTATTGAAGTCGGCAATCATAATCTTTTATGGAAATATAACACTTAATTGATACATTTTTCTGAAATAATTATATTAATAATAATAATATATTTAGGCTATATATATTGTATATATAGAAAGAGAGAGATCAAAAGAGGAAGACAACTTTTTAAACAAACAAAATCAGATTTCTTTCTCAAAAGCTAAACATGGTAAATCATCATTAATCTATCTATTTTATTTAAAACGTTAAAATGAAAATGTTGCAATTTGAAGAATAAAGTTGAAATCCATTATCTTTAATAAGTAAATAAATAAGTAAATTATACCATGAACGAAAATATTTTAAATATAAATATATTTTTTAAAAGTCAAAATTCATAGACATACCAATATATGTATACAATATACATATATAGAACCACAAAATCGACACAACTATTTGAAATAATACGTGTTTAAGCAACAGGTTAATTTTACTGTATGGTATATTATGTGGAATTGAATGTAAAGCTAAATAAGAAATAGACTGCAGTAATAAAGTTAAAAAATACAGTAGCTTCCACAATTAGGCGCCATTGTGTCCGGATGACCATTCATTTCCAAGCAATGCAAAAGTTACATTGAACTACAAGTGAACGCTTCAGTGGTTTGCTGCTGTTACATTTATATTTTACAAGTTAAAATGTAAATATATGTATAGGAAATAATAGGTTTCCTTCGGTCTGGAGGCGGCTTGAAGGCGTCCGAGATGGATGCTTGTTGGAGAGGAGCGGTGCTGTCGGAAGTGCCGTAGTTGATGTATGCAAATGGTGGAGTTGGGGGTTGTAGCTACATATTTACGTTCAGTGGGAGCCGCCCTTCATTCACCCACATGGTTACCAACTGCTCGCCTTCGCGCCACTTTCCTAACCCCGCAATCTTCTTCAAGCAGCGCATCGGGACCACACATTCAGCTTGCGTTTCAGCCTTCGTTTTCCCCCCCACCAAAAGTTTTCGGCAATACTTGCACGTTTATTGCTGATTTGTCGGCGGCAGCCAGCAGCAAGTAGCGAAGATGGTGGATTTGGGCTGGTGAGTGTCTGCCGAGCGCATGTTTATCGGCGAGGAAGTCCGCTTTGGTGTGTTTTTAAGTCTTTGTGCCTGTAAGTGGAATGTTCTACGTGTGTGTTTATAGCTTAATATATGTACCTTATCACATGGAATGCTTGAAAAAGGCAAACAATTCGGCGCAAATTATGTTTTGGCGATGAAAACAGTGTAACATGAGGCGCATGGCAGCCCCCTCAGCTTCCACCATTGAGGGAATGAGGGAGATTTGAAAAGCTGTCCCGAGCTTTCGTCGCTGCGCTTTCGCAACTAGTTAAAAACTGCTAACAACGTGGTATCATTGTGACTTCAGTGGACGGGCGGTGGTGTGATACTTATTAAAGCAAGTATAGATGTGTGATGAATTGGATGGTCAATTTCGAGTGCAGTGGTGTGTGAGTTAAAGTGCCCCCCAGAACAAAGCGGCAGCACATGGGGCAGGCTTAGGCCGCGCTTTTAGCATAGCTAGCTTAGCCTAAACTCGGTCCGTTTGTAACGTAGACCGCCACATTTCGCAACAATAAAGCAAAATCCCAATTTATAGAGGACAGACTGCTTGGTTATAAAACTAGTCTGACGTTGTTCCATTCCCAGCGAATACCAATACTAATGAAACTGCAACCCTATGAGATGTACGCGACACGGTTTGCCATGTTTTCGTCATGCTACCGCTAGTTAGCCGTGGCTATGCTACCCGCTAACAAGCGCAGCACACGGCTACTGTTGGAATGGTGTGTGTTTTTTAGAAGGGATTCTAAACCACAAGACGCGCGACAGAAACGTCCAAGCGGACAATAAACAACCACAGTGGTCAAGGTACGTCGCTTCAAAGCTATTTACGCTAAGGTTGGCGCACTTGGAGGCGCCATGTTAAAGACGGTGGGGGAGGGGTAAGCAGCACTCCCCGCGCACGCGCTTCGGTGGCGCAAAGAACGCGGGCCTCAGATTGTTCTCATTCATCATGTTCTGCACATTCATGCTTTTCAACTGCCTTGTGCTCATAAAATAAACCAGAGCCGCAATACATGGTCAACCATTTTAATCACACAATTGTTTTATGCAATCAGAAGTTCCCAGTGCTAAGCATATGTTACCTGTTGCCACACCATACCTTACATTGCTTTACTGTATCTTGTGTGTGTGATCCTTTCAGGTCCACTTTGAAATGGGACAACCAGGGAAGAAGCTTGGAACGGTGCCACCACCACTCAGATGTAGTCTGTGTATTGTCAAAGTGCTTACAGTGCAGGTAGATCTATTCAATACCTACTGCAGTGGAGGCACTTAAAGCAATATTTGGACACATGTGGTCAGTCACCCCTCATCTGTGATGTCTTTTGCAGAACTGTCTTTGTGCTAAGGTGCATCTAGTGCAGATAGTGAAATAGACTAGCACCTACTGCCCTAAGTGCTCCTTCTGGCATAAGGGGCTGTGACATGCGCCACCAGACCAATCCTAATTTCTAATTGGGCTAATTGTCTTGCAGTTCTCTGCTAGTTTTGCATAGTTGCACTACAAGAATAGATGAGTTGTGCAAATCTATGCAAAACTGATGGTGGCCTGCTTGCTCTCCACCTGTTTGAATCTTTTTGGTTTTTGGATGTGGCATCCCCGCAATCTGAAATCAGAATACAACACACACCATTTTTTATGTGCTAAAGTCTCTAGTTTTAGGTCTCTACATCTCGTCCACATGTTCAGCAGTACTAAAGTGCTTATAGTGCAGGTAGTGAGTTTCTATCTACTGCAATGTAAGCACTTGAAGTACTTCTAACTAAGTTCATCTTTTTAAAGCTCACATGTCCAATGATCACCGTAAGTTCCGCTAGTCATTGCTTGGCCAGTTTTGCTGGGTTGCATTCAGCTTTAATAGGTGTTTGCTGTGCAAATCCATGCAAAACTGACTAGGTGGTTGAAATATCCTGCAAGATTCTCATCAAGCTATGCATGCATGTCAATATGTTGGGATGTGGGTAATACACATGTGTAGCGGCGTCCCTTCTTGTGCAGGTGGGGATTAGTTGCAATGCTGTATACTTTTGAGGTATTGCACTTGTCCCGGCCTGTATAGGAATGAGGATATGTTCGGACAGTTAAATGAACTGTGACCCTACTGTTGCTACTAATATTTTTGGCATGTAACTTTCTACCATTTCACAGGGATTCATATGTTATGATTTTTAATTTTGCTCATGTGAATAAAAAAAGTGAAAATGGCTTCTGTGTAATGTAGTTATTGGATACTAGCAGTTTAGTGTAAAAAATATAATTTCAATAATCTCTTCTAAAAATCCAATAAAAGTAGCCCTCTAAAAAGCATGCGCCTTGTGTAAACCCATGTATAATATATCGCAGTGTATTTAAGGACTATATTCTGTGGCGGAGCTACGTAGTGTGCTCTCCGGCCAAGGCACTGGCCATCTAGGCATTTGCGATATCAACTTCTTGCCACTCTTCGTGAGTAATGGTCTCACCTTGGCGACCCCAATGAAAAAATTGTGGCCACTGACAATATTACTTTATTACAGTTTTTGATAAGTAACAAAAGCAATGAATTGCGAGTTATTTACTTTCCAATATGTGACGTACGAAAAGTCAGCGGTGGAATATGAAAATTTACCCACATAAGTTTTGGCTGTGGTGGCGAAGTACGAAACTAGTGTTACCTCTTACAACTGCCATTTATTTACAGTGGCGGAGCCAGAAATATCTCATTGGGATGGCCATAATGAGACCATTACCCCGGAGCTCCGCCACTGCTTATGGCCAAATTAAATAGGGGGAAAAAAACCCCCAGCTAGGTGTAGTTACATTGTTTACCCAGTAGATGGCGCCGTCGCCCTGTTCCAGCACGAGTACCCAGGAGCAGGGAACAGGTGACATGACGGTACCGCCTCTGCTGAAGGATTCTGCTAAAGTTGTGGACAGCATGCATACCGGCAGTAACTTTGGAGACAAACGGCTCGCAACTCAACTTTGTGTCCGGATGTAACTAAGCTGTTCCTTGGATCGGAACCTTGACGCTGTCGCCTAAAAAGCTACGATGTGATCGGGACTTACCTGAACGGAACTCTTGCTAACATCTTTTCAGACTGAATGGAAGAAACGAGTCGGCTTTTTCAGTTAATATCAAAGTACTCACAATGTGGACGAGTAGCATTTTTCTGTTGGCGTGTTTCTGCGGGATTGGTTTTGGAAACCTGCAAAAATGTGACGAAGTGCGCAAAGTTTTCCAACTTAGGCAAATTGGACCAAATCAGTTGCTGCCTTCAAGTCCCAGGCCAGGTATGTGTGACTTAACCATTCTCAGTTCACGTTTGTTTACCATTTATGAAGCATTTGCAGTTTGCTTCTGTTCGCATATTGACGCTATCAATATGTAAACATATCTAGTCATAATAGTGCTGCTGTCAAACTGTAACTCTATAGAAAAGTCAAGACTGAGTTGTGTGTGTGATCGTAATATGCTGCAATAGCTTATGTGACCAACGACATGACAAATACTTTTTTGTGGTCATTTTTGTTTGAATACAGTAAGTTTATGTTGAAGCTCCATCCATCAATCTTTCCATTTGATAACTGGAACCTATCCCAGCCAATTTAGAATCTCTAATTAGACAGGCATGCGTGTGTTTAGGATGTGGGAGTAAGAAAACCGGGAAAAAACACTCAAACACAGGGAGAACGTGTATATGACACATACTGGAGATTCAAACCATATCTTTTTTTGGCACACCACAAACTGAAGGGTAGTTTTTGCTGCTCAATGCAATGTGAAGCATCCATCCATCTGCGGAGTCTGTTCAGGTTGGCGGAAAGCTGGAGTTTATCCCAGCTAGATGACTTCAGCTGAAAGGTGGACTACACGCAGTGTACTCATCTCCAGTCAATAACAGGCCAGTTACAGAGACCATTCACACTGACCACACACTGCCTACACCACTAGACCATCAGTGACCAATGTAAATCCATTTAATAAAAAGGTGTAATTTAAAAGTCAAACTTGTTGTCTCAACTCTGATCCCCAGCTACTTATAAAGTGGATAAGTAGCTTTCATGGATAAACAAGCATTATTCTGTGGAAAGAGAGTGGTGAACAACGCTCCAGTTAACTTTCTTGGAAATATATCATTAATACTAAATCTTAATGGTAATTGACTAACATGTTGTTCACTGTCAATGTCACCACACTTGCCCAGCACTGCAACTGTTATGGAAGCACATTTAAATGACATAAAAACCTGTAAATGACCTTGATAGAACCACTGTCCCTCCCCTCTCTAAATAAAGCTAGGTGGTTTGAAATGTCAGTGCTGCTGCGTTTGCAGAATTGCAGGCCAAAAAACGTTTTCATTTTTGAGATAAACAGGGCACGGGGCCTCCTGCGATTTCACCACATAAGCTCAAGTAACACTTGCTGAAACTGCACCTGAAACTACTAAGAAACCAAATCTGCATCCTGACACAGGGAAGATGTAGAGCACTCCATTAGTGCATCCAAACAGCAATGAGAGATGCAGAGAATTATCTATAATTGACTGTCAGCTTGTGAAAAATAAGCACCAGAAATTCCAAGAATCTGAGACCTCTTTATGTTTGAGCCTTCCTGCCAGATAAGAAGGCCAGAAGGCCGACTGCAATAACTTTTTTCCACTTTGTGTGTTGTTGGAAGTGAGAACATATCTGTGTAGGCTATAGGTGGAAGAAAGCAAGATAGAGGAGCGATTTCATGTTGTTGTTGGAAAAGTCTGAATTCCTCCACGTGTGCCATCACATCGTGTTGAACCTCACAGGGAGAAGATGGTATCTTTGGCAGAGGCCCTATACAGCCTGTCTCAACATGTCCCAGGACCATTTGCAGAGCTTCGGGTCCCTTTTCAAGATGTTCCAGTTGTCCTGCATGGACACAGATTGTTGATCGTAGTGGAAATTGTGACACATCTCTTGGTGATGTGATAACAGCTTGTCACATATCTCTCAGAATCAAGCTGTTTGGGTTTACGTGCGCCAGTCAAGCGTTATCACTTGTGCATCGCTAAAAAGCGTGACCACGGTCGTTTTTCCAGAGCAAATGTTTTTGTGAAGTTGAATGAAATTTTGTACAACATCACTTGATTACTGTTGATACACATTTGTCCATTCTTTTTCTTTTGGAGCCATTCCAAGGAACAAATCTTTTCCATCACCGTTACAAAAATGCAAAAATAGTAATACACTAAGTCCCCAACTAACGAACACAATTGGTTCCAGACGACCGTTCTTATGTTGAATCGTTCTTAAGTAGGGGAAAAGGTAATATTACCAATGATATAGGTACTACATGTACGTGTATACATATACAGTATATGCGTATGTATGTAAATATGAGCTTGGATGCAGTAGTAATATGAAACAAGGATTATTAATGAAAAAAACAATAATAAAAATGATCTAATAATACGTAATGATAAATGTTATTTACCTTTGAAGAGGAGTGGTCGAGCATACGTCGTTGTGGTGGAGTTGGAGGAGGAGATATTGAAAAAAAGGACAAGTCGTTGTCGTTAGACTCTTCTAAAAGTGGTAGTGTTCTGTGGGTGGTGTAGAATTAAGCAGGCTTATTAACTCTTCACAAACTTTAATCACACGCTCTGTCCGAGTTGTACAATTTAGCTTTCCATTTAGCTTTATCTCCCCAGCATCTAACTCTTCCTCTGTTAGTCTCATTAGCTCTAAGGCTGCATTAGCAGTGTCACAGTGCCCTCTACTGGTCAAGCATGTACAGTAGCAGTATAAATACTGATTGAGCGACTGACTACAAGGCAAAATAAAATAAAATATAGACCAGTCGGCTTGTGTTCGTAGCCGCGAGTGTTCGCTAGTCGGTTGTTCGTAAGTTGGGGACCTAGTGTACATCCATCTCTATGGATGGAAATGCATTCATCATTCAGTGAGATTTAAAAAAAAAACTTTTGGACAATTCTATAATTACAAGGATATTCTGTTATAGCATGGCTGTGCCCCAAAGCACAAAGTAAAGCCCAAAAAGGCATGCTTGGATAAGTTTGGTGTAGAACTTGATAAAACACCTGAGCTAGAACAGAGCTGGGGAGCCAGCAGGCCCCCTCTCAGTTCCAACATCATTGACCTCCAACATCACAAACATTTTTCTGGGTGGATGAACAAAAATTCCTGCAGAGACATTTTTGTAGAAAGTCTTCCTAGAAGAGTGGAACCAATTATGGACAGCACCGAGTCCACATTTGCTTCTGTTTTCACTTCCTGTAGCTGTAACAGCCAGGTGTATCAACTTTTCATTTCTTCATACAGATCATTTGTAGCTTCAAGCATTGTTCGCCATCCGCATGCAGCATCACTTTTGTCTCTTCTTGTAAAGTTGTTCTATTTCAGATACACAAATCTAGCTACAGGTGCTAATGTTATATTTTTTCTTTGCGCGCCAAATCAAGCAACAACAATGTTTACAAAAGGACAAACTAAGCATTATTTTTGTTCATTTTTCACCTTTTTAATAATAACATTTGGTAGTATATTTTATATTTTTAGAAAGCCTGATTAGTCAACATTACAGCAAGGTTTGCAAGCAACACAAGTAAATGTGTGGGTAGAACCCCAAATAATGTGCTACAAATTATTGTCGATAATTGATATTATTGACATTTTTTTAGACCATTTTTTCATTAATTATATGGCATAATAATGCAAGTACATCGTATCAAAAGCAATACATTTTTATTGCTCAAGAGTATTTAACATTGTAATTGGAATGTCAAGAGCTTTTAACAATAAAAATAAATTAACCAAACAACATAACACATTAAACAAACAAAAAAAAGGACAAAAAACCTCAAAAAAAGAAGTCTCTTTTAGCAAATATTGAACTTAAATAAATATCACAATCAAAAACAATAAAAAATAGACCCTGTCTCTGTTAGGGAAAAAAACACTCCAGTAAAAAGAACACACAACATTAAATACAATAAAGAAAATGGAGTATCAAATCTCTGTAAACAAAATTGCACTTGAATAAATAATGAACATTATTATTATTCCTTAGGATAAGCGGCATAGAAGATCGATGGATGGGTGGGTGTTATTCCTTAACAGGAAGGCTTAACATATAGTGAACGACACTGTGACTGTGCACCATTTTGCACTATTTTGTTTATATATACTTTGCAGAGCAAACTCCTCAGTATGCATTGACTGTTGGGACGAAGGCTCCGCTGCCCATGGCACCTCCATCGGTAGGGTTTTTGCCAGTTGGGAAAACTGTCGGTGTCAGTCGTCAGTGCTCATGTGCTCACCGTGTTCATTCTGTTTAAAACTGAAATATTCCCAAACACTGGGTCTGAGAAACCATCTCTTTCGTGCCTTCATTCATGTTAGCGTATGCTTGCTCATGAGGCTAACTTGCTGCTAGCCATGGCAGACCCGCCTCCACATACTGGGAAAAAGAGGGGATGAGAGAACAGGAGAGTTCACTCTCTTCGTTCATTCCACTGTAGCACCAACGCGCACAGACAGCTGCAGAGTGAACCGTCTTGTCATCCAGCGTGTGTGGTAAAGAGAGACGAGGTAAACAAACAGGCTTGCATGCACATGTCAATTTGTTTTTATTTCATCGTTCGATTTATCAATTTATTGATTATCCTGACAGGCCTAGCGTTGGTGATACGTTCTTTGAGATGATTTATGTCCGGTATCTTCACCTGAGACACCATGACCTTCAAGTGCCCCCAAAGATAGAAATAAAGAGGGGAGAGATCTGGGGATTTGATCTGAAACATAAAAAAAATATACATTATACATTTCCCTCTGTATGGAAACTTATAGCCCACCCTGTATAATACATAACAGTGACGTGTGGTTGGTTTCATGGCTGGTGAGGCACTGACTCCTTTAGAGTTTTTTATGTTAGTAGAGGTTGCTCATTAAGAGGATAGCGAAAAAAAGAGAATACCGTCGTCCCTCGTTTATCGCGGTTAATTGGTTCCAGACCCGACCGTGATCAGTGAAATCCGCAAAGTAGGATTTGATATTAATTAACGGGAATATTTTTGTAGTTAAAGGATAGAAAACCTGTTTATGACTTTCTAAATGTGTTTTTAATATTACTAGAGCCCTGTAAAAATAACACCCCAAGAACCTTTCACTCTATCATGTCGGACATGCCATGGCTGACTCCATGCAATGTGAAGGTAATCTAATCTAATACCATGTCTCATTAGTGTAACATTATTGACGCCTAGTGACCAGAATACTACATAGAACTTCTTTCAATATGTTTGACTAATAATAGGCCATAGTCAACCACGAAACAACGATCATTTATTAATTACAGTCTTTTCTGTGGCTGTGCCTAAACTTTGGAACTCCCTGCACATGAGAGATGCACAAACACTTGAGCTCTGTAAAACCCTGCTGAAACAATTAAGACTGAACAAGTACAAGGATTTTATTTTGTATATTTTATAGTTTTTGACAAAATTCGCTGTCTATATGTTGTTGTAGCATATTTATTGATTTAATGCTTGATTTTATTTTATTGTCTTACTGTCTATATGGCTTGTGCAGCACCTTGGTTAACTCTGGTTGATTTAAAATGTGCTATACAAATAAAGTTTGACTTGACTTGAATTAATACATTTTGGAAAAAAACGCAACAGAATGAGGGCACGAGGGATGACTGTAATTCACTTTGGTAAAAAAAAAATGTTTTCAAATTGTTTTCAGATACTTCTTAGAACCATTTATTTATTTTTTATTAATTGAAAAACATTTGTGTTTTTACCTTTTATCTGTATATGAAGTACATGCACCGTGTTCTTTTCCAGGAAAAGTTATGATACTTTGTTGTAAATGTCTGTCACCTGCTGGTGAGCTTGGGTATATAATCGTCTATCTTGACATAAAGCATAAAAATATCTTACGTTTGACTTTTTTGTAAATCTAGCTCTAGCCGGCACTGCTAGAGAAACACTGACTTTTCCTCACCTGAAGGACAAGCACCTTCCAGCCCACGCACACCTGACCCCTTCAGGATCCATGGCTACTGCAAGTGCATAAGTGCCTTTCGTTTAACATTTCTGTGTATTTTATTATTTGATTAGCAAGAATAATGATGTCACACTTACATTAAAGACATTACACAGGCTGTAGAAAGTCATGGAAAGTCATGCAGACAAACAGAAACTTGCAGCCGCCACGCTCCAACTCAGTGTGAACTCGGACAGTTGGCAGGGCTTGCTCACGAAGTCGAGAACGACGCCCACAGTGGCCTCATCTTAGGTTTCTGCCCTGTATTTGATCAGTGAATGTAGAAATTCAGCCATTTTTACTTAAGAAAATGTTAAAAACAATTGGAATCATTCAGAAAATACATCTATAATACAGTTCAATGGACACGTGAATATTTATGTTATGTTATTAGTTTTTAAAAATGTTTCATTATGACAAGTGAGGCTCTACCCCACCTACAGCTCCTGACCGCACATCACTGATGCACAATAACATATAATTATTCTGATACTTCTGTATCTCTATTTTTAGGCTCAGAGCTTCAAGTATGTAAGTCTAAAGGCCAGACCTGTTGCACCAAAAAGATGGAGGAAAGGTACCAGATGGCGGCGAGGAGGGACATCCAAAACCTTCTTCAGACGTCCAGCTCAAGCCTAAAGTTTCTCATCTCGCGCAACGTGGCTGCTTTTCAAGGTAAGTGTCAGCTGCCCAAAGCCTGCTGACATAGTTTAAGGTATTAAATGGAAGTGATGTGAGCGCTTTGAAAACAGTGTGTCAGTGTGAATGTGTGTATGTGTGCAGTGAGGCCCCTCTTCAAAGCACACAGAGCACCATCTGTCCTCCTTCCACATCCACCACCGTACTCTGATGTAGAGATCAGACAGGTCGTCTCTTCCTGAACGAGCCCCAGGAGGCCTTTACTAGGGCTAAATACACTGTGTCCAAGTTAAACCTTGTGGCACTAGAGAGGCAGCTAACACATCTCTGACCAGTATTAGGCATGGATTACCTGTCTCTTTTTTTCTGGAGACTTGCTTCTGTTAGAAAATTGTGATAATCTGATTTCAACCATTGAAAACAGGTGCTATTAGAGCATTGCTTTATTCATTACCAACTACACACGTGGTCAAAATTGTAGGTACCCTTACACAAATGAAGGAAAAACCTATGAGAATCACTGAAATAACTGGAAATTGATAAATGTATTAATATAGACAGATGTAGTAAACATTAACAAATGAAAATCGGACATTGCTTTTGAATTGTGGTTCAAGAGAAAGTAAAAAAAACAGCAAACTAATGAAACCGGCGTGGACACAATGGTACTCTTAACCTAATATTTTGTTGCACAACCTTTTGAAGCATTTACTGCAATCAAGCACTTCTTGTAACTCTCAATGAGACTCCTGCACCTGTCAAGAGGTATTTTGGCCTACTTCTCATAAGCAAACTGCTCCATCTGTTTTAGTGTTGAAGGAAGTTTCAATTGGATTTAAATCAGAGCTCATAGAAGGCCACTTCAGAATAGTCCAATGTTTCGCCCTTAGCCGTTGTTGAGTATTTTTGGCTGTGTGTTTTGGGTCATTGTGCTGTTGGAGGACCGATAACCTGCGACTGAGACCAAGTTTTCTGACACTTCACAACGAACTAAGAATTATTAGCACTAACAAACCCTGCAGTGATAGAAACTTTTTTCCACCTACCCAAAATAAACTGCAAAAGACGCCCCAGACCAGCTAGAACAGACGGACAACTGTCCATCGAGTAAGTCTTCATGACATTGATTGTGATACATGGAGCACATAGCACATGATATCACAACACAATCCATCTAGACATGTATAAACAAAACATGGGATGTGGGCTAATACTTTACAGATGATTTGCTTGTCGATTTGTAGTTGTTCATATGCTTGTTCTTGTTTTCTAGCCAATACAGATTGGTGTCCTGTCACATTGTTTTGAACAGCGCTGGGTAGTGGCATGAGGCGCTGCACAACAACGCCAGAAAAATAGGTCTTTGGGTTAGCTGATACATTAACAATGTCGCTGTAGCTTGGTTTATATACAGGTCAGTTATGTAAATAGAATATTGTTGGCGTTTTTTGGAGGGCTTTTTTAGGGCTTTATAGTTGAAATAGGTGTGTCCCATTACGTGCATTGTTAGCTCCCACATGCTAGGTATTTTTTTTAGCTGTTTTTCTCTCCTTAGAACATACAGAAAAGAGAAGGACATGTGTGGTCATGTTTCACATAAGGATTGTGGATGATGGGCAACATCCCAAAAAAAGTGTAGTTTTCCTTTAACCACACTAATGATATTGATAAGCTATAACTCTGTACCTACTGAAACACTAAATTCACTCCCCAGTAGTGATTAACTGCTGGCTTACAGGAAACAACCTGTCTCTCTGTGAGTGGTCCTGTCGCTCACTGTAGGATGTTTTTCCCATTTTGGCTGATAGCTCTCATATGACGAGTGACAAGGGTGGGCAAGAAATACAGAGCTTATGACCTGAATAGCAGTCCTAGACATATGATGAAGCCAATTTTCTGTAACAGTGCCTCTCTGGTTTAAAGAAGTACAGTACAGTTATCCTCCTTCTGAACCGAAATGATTTAAAGCAAAGTCAAGCTTGATCACAGTGTTTTAGTTGTGGTCAGCAAAGGCCACGGTTTTTGTTGTGATGTGTCCGTTTAGACTTGGTAGTTCAGATGAAACATACAGAATTCAAGAAATAATGAATAGAGTTTGTAGTATTTAAATAAAACTATCACTCTTATTTAAAAGCTCTTGGTAAGGCATAAATGGTCCTACATGTTATGTTGTTTCTATCTTCTCTGATTGCTCTTTGAAAAAAGCTTGTAAAAAATTGAAGCACAATGTTTTTTGGCAGATATTTTATGCAGGGAACTAAATGGTATGTATTGTGGGGAGTACAGAAATGAATACTTGTTTGTGGAGTGAGTATTTTTCAATTTTGGTTCAATGTAAAAAAAAAACCTACTGTGGAACCTTGGTTCTGTTCCAGGAGGGCCAACTCAAACCAAAACTTATGCTATTCAAATCAGTTAATTAATTAATTAATTAATCCAATTAATCAGTTTGAGGAAGCCAAACATGTTAACACAAAACACATTTATATACTGTAGTTGTACAATTATAGTTTTACGTGCATAAAGCGATTTGAAATACATGTAAGTGGTGAATGATTGGCTAAATGAACATTTAAGGGTACTTTCTGTGACGTGTTAGAAAAAGTACTGGACCTCCAGATGTGGAGATAATACTTTCAATAGTTCGTACTGGTAACAAAAGGTGGTGGCGTGTGAAGAGTAAACAGAAAACTGGCACCACAAGAAAAGTCCACTAAATAAACAGATGGCTGAGCTGGAAAGCTGGGGAGGCAAATGGGCTCACCTGAGGAGACGCTTGAGTAAGTTCTGGTGCAATTAGCAATATTATATAAATGCAGAAGAAACAGCAAGTCCAAACAAGAGGTGCCGACAGGCAAGCCAAAGTCCGCTTGGTAGAGCAAAGAGGAATAAAGCAGCGTCTCCCAGCTGCTGTCCATCATCTTAAGTATGACACGTCCAATCCAGCTCAGGTGCGCCCAGCTGCCCCGCCACCAGCCGGCAAAAGGACTCCTGCAAAGAAAAAGAAAACACAGGCGAGAAAGAGGCTAGCAAGGAGAAATAAACAAAAGGCAACAACGCAGGACGTGACAACGTTCACACTCGCTGAAGATGTGGCAGCGAGATCAACACGGACACCACCTTTGCGTTTTAGTATGAGTTATTTCTGTAAGCCAGTTGGTTTCTCACCTCAAGTTTGTTTTTTTTGATCATGGAGTCAAAGAAAGTTACAAGTGCCAACGTCTTCAGTGAAGATAAATGTAACCTTAAATGACCCTTTCATTCATAATTGATATGCATTTTGAATTGTTTTCTGCATGTCAAGCTGTAATTGTAAAAGTATAAAAAATATAAAATGTTTTGTGTTAATCTTTTTGAGACTTGTGGTGCAACTGTGTTAGTCAGCAAAGAACTACAGAGTAAACCACTGATGACATCATAGACAAAGCTGACTTCCGGTTCCAGTGTCCATGTATTAGCAAGCTAACAGGCTGCTAACAAGGTTGTTTTGTGACAAAAATATATTAAGAAGACAGTTGGCCTCATGCAGTGTATTAATAACACGACAATATGCACGCCATTATGTATGCTAACTGGAAAATGTATGCAAAGCGAGGCACAATTTTGGTGTAAATTTTTGATATAAATCGAAAATCACCCTAAACGGGGCGTAAGCTAGCCGCGGAGCCACTGAACTTGTGCGACTACCGATATGTAGTGGACCTTATAGTGAATGTCAGCGCTGTTTTTCTTGATTTCTTGATCACGAACTGTACTCTGTTAAATAACCATATTCCTTTAATTTCCCCTCATGTTGAAAGAACAGTTTGATTTGCACAGTCAGGCAAACACTTAGAGCAGCACTGGCGTTGTCTTCTGTGGGTTTGAAGCGAGTGTGCGTTCCTGCCAAACCAAACAGAGTTCCTTGTCAGCATCAACTCTCAGCAGTTAACAAACATTGGCGGCTGCTTCCAGCAGGCTGCGTGCGTACAAGCCAGCAGCTGATTCCGTTCAGCTTTTAAAGTCGCACAACGGTGTCAAACAATGAAACAACTGCAAGACTACAAGTGTTGCACTTCCTAATGATTTTTTCTCCATTAAACAACTTTGTTTTTAAATGCTTTGGGGACAGAAGACAACTTTATCAAAACAAATGCAGTTCATACAGGCCTGGAAATTGCGTGGCTCCAATATGTATGCCATGCCAGTAGTAAATATGATGTACATGCACACCACCTACTTTGAGATATCTAAGAAATGTGAGTCGGCTGAAAACATTAGCAGTGCAATAAAACATTTTGTTTGTTACCCGCACAAATGCAACAGTCCGATAAGTAAACACACCGAGGTGAGTGAAAACCTCCACTGTTCCACCTGTTTTATGGCACGTGGCTACAAAATGTTGTTTGAGTAGACAATAGAGATGGTCAAGTATTGACTGAGTCGTTCAAAACTCGTGAGTATTTTACTGAATTGGAACTCGCGGGGATTCATCTCTGTTAAAACGTTCACTTACCCTGCTGCCACTAGGTAAATTAAAAAGGCAATCAGGTAATATGACATTAATTCTGCCACTGTTATTCTAACTGCATTTGTGGAAACGTATTAACCCCGTGGAAAAAGCTACAGATCTGCTCCTTGCCTCAGATCAATTCTCCTTTCTACTTCCTGTTCGTGTCCGAACTACTCGCTCGTTAACGCTGAGCCGAGCACTCGCACACCCACACTCACTCGCCATCGGCGGCATTAGGGGGCCGACAAGTGAATCGTGAATCTGATGTGGGCTCACTGGTTAATGAGTCAGGTAGGTGGACTGTGCGAGTTTCTCGGGTGTCATAGATGCTGCATTGAGCGTTGATTCATACGTCGACGTCACCGCCATATTGGATGTGGCAAGAGAGAAAGGGGAAGATGCCTAATTCATTGTTCTGGAAACAACATCTCACGGGATTACCTTTCACACGTATGGCTGAAAAAAATACTTTTGATTGTATTTGGTCATTATGATATCATTTTACAAACAGAATTTTTTTACTTTGTGGCATAATGCTGTCGCATAATACTGTAGATTCCAGCCTCATTTGTAGAAAAGCGCTTTATTAAGTTTAGTCCATTTTTTTGCATTTGTATAAGGGGCAGACTGCCACATCCCAAGGTATCACTGCAACGGGCCAACCATCTCAATAAGGTGTTTGCTTAGTGAGTATATAGTCTCCGTGAGATTTTGTTTTTTCGCATGCGCGCTGTGACACCTGACTCGAGTGAATCGAATACTCGATTCACTTTAGTGAGTGACTCATAAAAACTCTAGTCAGTAAAAGGAATAGAGTTCACCATCAAGGAAACCAGACAAATAGGGAAACAGGCAAAACAACATAATTGATCCATAGGGTTTCAGTTAAAAGCGGTGTTGTGTGTCACTAGAGAAAAGCTTTATCCATGTTCAGTTGTTCAGAAATGCAACATTTTGACCTGCGATTGGCTGGCGATGAGTCCATGGTGTATCCTGCCTCTCACCCGAAAAGTAACCTGGGATGGGCTCCTGCTCACTCATGACTCTAATGAGGACTACGGGTGTGCAGATATTGATCTTGGATATTGGTTTGATACCAGCTAAAAACAGTATTGGATTATATCGACCTGCCTCTAAAATCTCTGATATCAGTATTTCCAGTATTTCCATACAAGTGGTCCTATCCAGACAAATGTGCTAACCAAGGAGCAGGTACAACGGCAAAACCACTGCGAAACAAACCTCCGCAAGTTTTTTTCATACTCATTAGGCATCAGTACTGTTATGAGACGTGACGTTACATTACATTGCCTTTCACTATGCATAGAGACTGGCTAGTTGGCCAGTAGAGCTGAGCCGACATGCCATGGCTGACAGTGTGTAAAAAAAATGTTCTCTTCTCATTCCCTGTGGAAGTAGTAAGGTTTTGGCTTCTTTGTCCTTTTTCTCTACTCTATTTGAAATTTGAAATTCGTAAGTTTAGAATAAGTAAATTGGAGTGGCTAACAAGTAAGCTTGGTAGCTTGCTATGCTAGTGGCAACTGTCTGTTATGTTCCTGTAGTGATCCAGTAGCCTGCGCAATGTGATGTAAACAGAATAATATGAGTGTAAAAGTGACTATTGGGGTGTTATTTCATGTCCACAGGCCTTTAATAATGTTAAAACCTGTATGTAGAAAGTTATAAACAGGTTTTATATGCTCTAACTATGAAAATACAGAATCCAATTATGGCGGTCAGGTCTGGAACCAATTAACTGCGATAATGATCAAGCTTTTTCTAACATTGCACTCAATAAAATAAGTCATAAAAGTATGCATGATTTGTGATTTGATTGGATCCTGTTTATATATCGGTATCAGTCGATACTCAAGGCTGCAATGTCGTTATTGTATTGTATCGGAAGTGTAGAAGTTGTATCGGGACATCCCTAATGAGGTCAAGTAGTATAGAACATAGATGGAGGGAATTGGAGGAGGTGAGCATGTATGAGTTCCCTTGTACTTTGTGAATGATTTGCCACCTTATGAGTTATGCTAAACCTCCACAGCTGATTTGTAAGTATTAATATTTCAGCTCCATGTCCTTTTGCTGTTTTTATTTTGCTGAAAGCGGATAATCTTTCAGTGTATGACACACAGTATGCTTACACACACTGACACGCATGCATACACACGCATGCGCGCACTCACACACACACATAACCTTTTCAGAACCTTTGTCCCATGCAGAAAAAGTTGCAGTGGCAACATGAGCACAGAGACAAAAGGACTCTTAGATTCTTAGATCTTAACAAAGTGGGTGGAAAAGAGCTGTTTTGCTGTCTGCATGAGCATAAAAGAAACACTAGTCAAGCATTTAATTTGTCTTTCCTAACCAGGGAGTGTTCAATGATGCCGAATTGATGTGAGTGAACTGTTTCTTATTCATCTTGGGTGACAGTGAGGTTTGTTGTAGGTGCTTTCAGATTTTAATGGCAGGGGAAATAATCCAAGAAGTAATTAAAAAAGCAACTTTTTCCTCTACTTATACATTTTCAGAGCAATTTACAGAGTAGAAAGAATGACTGACAAGCTGTTTTTTTTTCCAGTTTTCCTCAACAACAAAACCAAAAAGCCCCTTTGATTTACTTTTCAAATGACTGACAGCCTGGACTGTAATTGGAGAAACAACAGCGAGCAGGAATGCATACAAACCGCAGACAGGAGGAGTGATGAGTTAAAAGGGAGGTTAAGGCTAATGCAGTCATTTGTTTGGCAAAGCCTTCAATTAGGCATCTTTATATGATGCAGCTGATGGGAAAGAGGTACAGGAAATTAGAAGAATGTAGATAAATTACAGTATGTTACACTCAGAAGACACAGGGAGATAAAAAAAACAACGTATGAAGTGCCATTTAAAATGTTTTTTCTCTTCAGGGAGGGACTCTCTTCAGGGTGGGCATGTCTGTAATGGACCATGGTTATGCGATCTTTAAGGGCCTTTTAGAAAAGCGCTCAATACTTTCAGAATAAAGAGTAAATATACGACAAAACAGGCACATGAGCTGCTAATTACAAGTGGAGCTTCAAAGCATGGCTCATCCTGCTGCAACGCTTCATTACATTTTTCTCATTGCTTCAGAGCAAGTTGCCACAGCTTCTCAGTATTACGTCTTAAAGTCTGGGCATCTCGTTTACAGCGGTGTTTTTGTGACTAAAAAGTCTCAGAGTGGATGTTTTTTTAAAACATGTTCTCATAAAAACACTGAAACATGCAACTTCACTAAAATACACATGCACTCGCATGAGTACGTTATTTTCACTCATGGCTGGTGGAACACTGGGCTTCATCGCTGCGATTCAATTCAGTAAATACAATTTTCAAATGAATTATTTCCTTACGTTTTGCAGTCTGTCAGAAAGTCTCTCAAGCTGGAATGTTTTCATCTACCTTGTGAGGTTTCTGCAGAATGTCCCCCAATACACACACACACACACAACGCTCACATATGCAGCCTGCTGAGCCTGGCTTCAAGAAAGACATTTTTTTTCATCCTGTGCAGTTTTGTATTCCAACCATGGCAACGAAACATCCCTGCTCTGTGCCAGGCAGGGGGCAAATAAAAGTTAGAGACATAAACCACTGTAAGTCAGCTGTTGAGCTCTTGTAGACCACTCCTTTAAAAGAATGTTGTTAGAAAGTTGTCAATTTGAACGTTTTGGTTCCTTTTGTGAGGCTTTCAGGAAAGAGAGAGGCATTTGGCAACTATGTTATCAAGCCCACTTGAAGAATGTTGAAGAAAACAAGAACATAAGAAACATAATAAAACAAGAACACTAAAAATAGTACAGCTCTGTACCAAGACTTAGACATTTCTCAACGGATACATCAATGAGTAAACAGCTACGTCACCAGTATGGAGATGTTCCTGTAGATCCAAAAGAATTGTGGACATGGATAAAAAACTCCTGTTAGTTAATACATTACGTGAAAAAAGCAAACTAAATGGTTCGGCAGTTGAACATCTCGAGACAACCTACCATTTCTACAAAATGCTCCAAAATACAGTGGAACCTTTAAGGTTGAACTTAATATTTTCAGAGTCACTGGTTGACATGCAATTTTTTCTGAATTCTTCTGCAGAGGAAATGATAGAATTTGAATTCATCTGATCCACTCAAATCTTTTTTTACGTCAATGTTTCAAGTAACATTTTAACGTTCTAAGGCAACAAGCATCAGGACTTGACATTTAAAAATGTAGATGTTATTATGTTAAAGGCGGTGTCCTGCCTCCCACCAAATCACACTTTTTTCAAACAAAAAATATAAGAACACCACCACCACCAGCTAGCATATACCAATAGTGGTTTAGAAGAACAAATTGTAGTACATGTCTATATTTGTCACAATTTGAAGGTAAACTATGTAAACATGTAGTTCGACCCGAATAAAGCTCACCGCTGTCTTGTATATACATACATGTCTGTGATATGTGCACATATACTGTACATAAGCAGTCTCAAAAAGAAGCAACAAACAATTTGGAGTAATTGTGTGGTTATGATAGGCTATGCATCCAATGATGGCTAACGTTAGTAGGTAAAATTTGCCAAATCCCCATAATTACCTGACAGCAAACATAACTAATGCACATGCATGAGTGTTCTGTGGGGTGTGGCTTGCAATGTCGGCGCAGGAAGAGGGCAGAATATAAACATTTGAAAGTTAGTGCCCCCATGCAGTACCTAACCAAGGCAGACAGCACCTTTAATAGCTACTGCTCTAAATGTGTTGTTATGATTGTCATCGACATTCTTGTGATCCGTTTTTCTGGTAAAGCCATTTATTGGTGAACAACAGTTGTGTGCTTTTTTTTTAGTGTCTTGCTATTATTGCAATTCTCTGTACTATCTTTTAGGATAGATAATAATTGTGCTTTTTTTTACAGCCTCTTAAAAGCACCTGCTGCCTATCGTTTTAAGCTTTGAATAGAACATGACTTTGAATAGTTGTGGCCCCACTAAGGAGACTGCAGTCAGCTGTCACACTCTTTCAGGAGCTTTCAGATGGTAAGAAGATTGTGTTGTTTTATCTTTTACAATGTTTTTGTCATGAATGACATAATTTTGTTTGATTGCACATTTTTGAGGGAGCATCACAAAGATTTGGTCTATGCTAATTACTGCTTTAGTTTACGCTTTCCAGTATCTCCCGTGTGTTGTTTTAGGTGCAAAAGGCTGTGGTCTAAGGCTGAACGCAGGAATGTTTTCATCCAGTCTTGGTTTTGTTTGCAGCTCTCGCCACACTAGCTGTCTGTTCTTTTTTTATTGAGTGTGGTGTGAAACAATGTAGAAAAATAACAACAATAACAAAATAACATATGAAACCCTACCATGCAAGAAAGATAGAAACCCACACAACCATAGCTTATAATTCTAAACAATGCAAACTACATAAATATTGCCATACGTTTGTGTATCTTACATTCATTCATTCATTCACAACATTCATTCAAACATTTTGGCATATTCTCACATGGTACAGTCTGGACTTCCTTTCCTGTAATCCAATCAAATTGAGAATCATACAGTAGACTTAGAGATAAATCTCACTGCTCTTTACATATATGTTGCTGCAGTGGCTGGATTGTAGTACTTGGATTTACGCTTTTTCAAAAAATAATAGATTATAGATTGTAGTTTAGTTAGCATGTTGACCACACAGTCAGGAGATCGGGAAGATCTGGGTTTGAATCTCCGTTGGGCATCTCTGTTTGGGTTTTCTCTGGGTACTCCGGTTTCCTCCCACATTCCAAAAACATACATGTTAGGTTAATTGGCGACTCTAAATTGTCCATAGGTATGAATGTGAGTGTGAATGGTTGTTTGTCTATATGTGCCCTGCGATTGGCTGAGCAGCAGTGAGAGCTGCTGAGTGACCCCGCCCCAAAGCAGTCACAAGCCGTCAGTGCACTGTCAGCTTTCGCAGCACACTGAGAGCAAAGTGGAGATCTACACATCCATGAATCACGTCTCAATGCCATTACTATGCCATTACCAGTCCCCCCCCAACACACCAGCACCAGGGAACGGAGCCCATGCCATGCCTGATCCCTGACACGGGAAAGGAAGGGAAGGGAAGGGCAGGCGAACCAGACAAAAACAACCCGCAGGCCTGGCCACCCTGTGCGAGCCACCACTCCGCGACAGCCAGCGGCTAAGTCCACAGCCACATCCCTGACCCCGGCGGACAGGCGCTGAAGAATAGGCAGCAGTTACCCCAATCCAGCCCGCTCCAACAGTGTATGTGATAAGATGGGATTGCATCTATTATGCAATTAAAAGGAGACATATATGGATGATGTATGTGGATGACAGCTAGAGATGCAATTAAAATTGGGGGACAGCTGAAGTACAGTGGGTCCCTCATCTGCCCACTCCCCAAACCCTAAGTGTCTATTGTGCGATTTAAATTGAAGAGCGACAGAGTCAGAGGCAACTCCACTCCTCCGCCACGCTCGGCCGTAGACCACCCCCCAAAGTCCTATATGTGTGTGCAGCGTAACATGAAGGACGAGGGCCCCACATGCCCACCCCAACACCGCCCAAACCGAGCGGGGGAGGAGCGAGGACACATGACCGACAGACCACTCACCACAGCACAGGCAAGCTACGGGCTGCAGGACACACCACAAGCCCTACCCGGCCCGCCAGGATGCCCATTTCGGCTCGCCCAACCCCCCCAGAGACGGTACCCACACCACCCCCAACACCGTCACCCCACCGGAGGCAGCGTCCACAATGCAAACCCCAAACCGCCAAATACCATGGACCAGCCACACGTCCCAAGGCAGACCCGACCGCCACCAGAACAGCAGGAACCGCGTCCGCATGATACACACATACAACCACAGCTGGCCAGGAAGCCACACCATAGCGACCAAAAGAGAACCGGGCCCCACATAGAGCGGAGCCACGAGGCACACAAGCCAGAAGCGCCAAGGAGGGACAGAAAAGCAAGCACCACACAACTGGGCCCACGAGAGCAGCAACCCTCCACCGGACGCCGAAGCACATGCCACCGCCAGCCCTGCCCCCCGCCACTCCGCAGACCAGCCATCACCCCAACCCCCGCCCATCCACCAACACGCCGGGTGAGACACCCCGGAGCCGCCAGCCAGGAAACGGAGACTAGCCAGACACCAGCAAGTAGCGGGGACCGCCCGCCAGCCCCCCTGAATGGTTTTCTTGATGATGCTTAATGCAGTGATGAGAAGTTGTGTTTGGTTTGTTTCTACATTGATTGTGGCGAGATCGCCCAGCAAGCATAATAATGGGGAAGTAGGAATGAAGATCCCAAGTACCAAAGATAGGTCCTCACACACTCCGTGCCAGAAAATATTAATGGTAGCACAGGCCCACATGGAGTTTAAGTAGTCATCTACTCTACGGTCTGAGCAGGGTGTACAGATGTTAGAGTCAGTTAAGCCCATTCTAAACATTCTATGTCCTGTGTAATGTACTCTATGAAGGATTTTAAACTGAACCAACTGGAGATTGGGATTTTTGATTAACCGGAAAGCATTAAGACATATTTGCTTCCAGAATTCAGGGTCACAGCTTGTAGATAAATCGGAGTTCCATTTGGAGATTGGAACGCCGACTGTGTTGTCATTTATTGAAAGTAGAATATATAATTTAGATAATGCTTTAGGGGTAGATATTTGTAAAAATTGGTCAATGGTGGTATTGCTTTCCCATGATAGATTACTGAAACTTGCTCTAATTATAGATTTAATTTTGGTTGTATTCAAGAAATTTGTTATGGTTTATTCCATACTGTCTAACAAGGTCATAAATAGAGATAAAGTTGTTTCTTTTTATAATATTTTTCATACAACTTATTTTTCGTGCCATGTCGGAACATCTAATGTTTTTTTTTGAAGCAAGATGTCAGGATTATTCCAGATAGGAGTATAGTAACGTACAAGGTTATGCTTTTTTCCTACAGAATCTGTTACATCATATGCAAATAATATGCAAATTAGCCGGTGACACCATCTAGCGACTTCTCGGTCAGCCAATAGCTACTTTTCTTACTGAGTTCTTACAGAGTTGAGGTGATGCTTGCCTCCGCTGCACTAACAGTTTCTGCCCTGTATTTGATCAGTAAATGGCCAAATTCAACAATTTTTTACGAAAGAAAATGTGAAAAATGATTGGGAACACACAGAAAATACATTTAGCACACAGATCAGTGAGCAAACATTTATATGTATTTTATGCGATCATTATTTTTATTATCTGGTTTCCAATCGCAGTGTGATAATACCATCCTTAAGCAGCCGAACATGATCTAATTAAAAGCTGGTTTTAACCAAATCCATGCAATAATGTGATATTGCTACTGCATGTAAACAAAGTGAGTGCAAACAAATATAGCCAGCTTAATTAGAGATCGTCTCAACAGCGTTGTAGTATGAACTGTGTGAGAAAGGAGCCACTTCCTCTTTGGCAGTCAAGACACATGACCAGTACAAGGTACACATGCAATGAGATCCAGTCCTCTAAATAGATAACAAATTTCACTTTCGATTGATAGTGTGAGAGAGATATTAATTTAACAATATGGTTATTGTTGAGATTATATTTTGAAAGTTCCTAAAACACCCTCCCATTTAACTACATAGGGTAACCAAAATATGATAAACAGCACCCAATATGACGCAGTAATTAATCAATATTTTGCCAGTTGAAAGTGAGCATTACAATATTTACAAATGCAATTCTTTAAAAACGACTTCATTCATTTGATTGTTTAGGTTCTAATGTTTTTGCTAGTGAGTGTAAATGAAAGCAGAGGGCAGCGCACTGAACTGTTAATTGGTAATAGAGATCCTGTATGTCAGGAGCAAATATTCTCATAAAGCTGAATCATTTGTTTGTGTTTTCAGTTGCATAAACATTCAGAATATGTTACGTTTACCCCAGACATAACATAAACACTTTGCCTCTATTAATTGTTATACAGTGTTCCCTCGTAACATCGCGGCCTCGCTGTTTTGCTGATTTTTTGGTGCAATTTTAGTGCTTTTTTTAATAATGTATTAACGCGCATTGTGTTCTGGGTCTTGATTGGCTAAGGGAGAATACGCCCATTGTCTTCTGCGTCCTGATTGGCTGTAGACCATTGTCAATCAATCTGCTTTGTCCTGCAGTGCTGTGGGTCCTGTTGTGTTCATCGGTAACAAACAGCTTGCCTTGCAGTGTGACTCTGAACTCTGTATGTTTACAAGTTTTCTCCCTGACAAAACCCACAATGTCGACGAAACGTTCTGCACCCATCGCACAAAAAGTTGGACTTCTGGACATGTTGAAGGAAGGTAGAAGTTACGCGGCTGTAGGGCACCATTACGGAATAAATAAATCTTTGGTTTTGTCACATAAAGGAGGAGGAAAATTGCGATGACTGATGACTGCCGCAATATGCAAGGATCCAAAAACGTAACAAGGGAGTGGCGCAGGGCTAAAGAAGAGTGAAATACGCGCGAGTCACTATTAATAATTTCTTGCGTCCAACCTCGTATGGAACACTGTGTTACCGTATGATTAACATCCGGTGTTCAGGGAAGTCACATAAAAGCAGCACTAGAGCAGCGGGCACTCAACTGCTTTTTTGTAATACTCTTCTTTTTTTTTTTTTAATTTCTGTTCCAAGATATTCGACTATGACCAGCCCTGATTTGCCCTACAACTATAACTATATTTATAGTACCATAGTTTCCCTTCCAGTAAAATGTCTATGTTGTGCAGTAATTGGCTGCTTTGCGGATACTGGCAACGTATGCTTCTTTGCATAAGACTCTTTTTCAGGAACTTTTGTGCTGAGAGTGAATGTTAAATTCCATTTCAAGATAAACTGGATTGCACCCTTTGGAGAAACTTTTTAAAAAGTGTAATTTATCATTGACCATCATTTACTAGACTGAAAACAACTGTATGAGTGGTCCGAACAATAGTAGAATGAATCAAATGTGTATCATATATGGCGTTTCAGACATGTTTCAGACATGGGTTTTGGTTTTCCCTGCAAATGACTAATTATAATTGACTTATGCAATATTTGTGATGTTTTTATCCATTATTTCACATTAATCCAGTCATGGGTCAATGCCAATCTGTTTTATTTTCTGAACCTGAATGATTGATCCCGGAACCTTATGTTAGGTTAATGTTTGAATGGAATACAGTAAAACCTGGAACCAACTGTGATGATCACCTAACTTTTATAGCACCATAATTTCAGCGAGAGCTCTAAATGATCCAGCACATTGGTTTAATGAGCAAATGACCTGTTTATTTCCTAAACGCATCAGATGTACTTTGTCTCTTTGAGTGAATGCTGGCATAGTATTCACATCCCCTCTTCTCATACATCATTGCAGCCTTTTTTTGGCAATCACAGCTTCACTACTGTATGTGGACAGCTGTATTGAGATAGGTTTAATCAATGGATGAATCATCAGGCTGGCTTATGCCAGTCATCCATTTTTTATACCGCTTGTCCTTATTAGGATCGCGCCTGTCTCAGCTGACTGGTCATCCACAGGGCACACATAGACAAACAAACTTATGAATAATTTCAAACTATTGGAGGATTGAAACCTAACTGGAGTCTCCAATTAGCCTAGCATGCATCTTTTGGGGATGTTGGATGAGAAAACTCACACAAACACAGGGAGAACATGCATCAAACCCAGATCTCCTAACTGTGAGGGAGATGTGCTCACCACTATGCTACAGTGCTTCCTACCCGAAGAAACAAAGTTGGGTAACAAAGATGCAGAAGATGTAGTTTTGGGAGTCCACGACTGCAAAGAACTACTACTTGTACTAACAGCTAATCATCCCCAGAAATGAGGAGGCTGCTATCGCTGCAAAGGGCAGACCAAACCTATATTTCTGCTATTTGCTATAAGTGTAATGGCCAGGTGTCCCAGTCTTGACCACGTCCATGTCAGTGGCATCATGATATTTTCTGGAATAAGAGCTCTCACACAGGCTTGGCTGGTTGTGAGATGAATAGTTGAGTATTTTGAATATGTTGAACACTGGGTGGATTTGTTTGAAATCCAGGTTTGACTCACACAGCTGCCCTTCGCTCTTTTGTACGAGACCTTTCATTTGGCCGCCTCTTTGTGCACCGGGCCTACAGACGTGCCTTCTTTTGTTGTCACTACTTCCAAGCAGAGTGTGTGTATATGAGCGCATGTGTGTGCCCCATCCAAAGCGGGGGCCTCCTTGAGATTCCCACATGAATTTGGGCTCGGCTTTGTGGACAGTTGATCCAGGGGAGGACAGAGAGTGGAGAAGAATGAGCGACTGATGGAGAGAAGGTTTGGGAGGATGCCAGATCCTATTGAAAGTCTTTGCACAGTGTTTGAAGTCAGAGGATGAGGATTTAGAGGGAAGCTGGATTATTCAGAGTCAATAGCCTTCAACAATACAGCCGTTTGGGCTACTTCAGTGAAACAAACTAGTCAGACTAACCACAGCTCTTCCCGTTCCCTCCATCTTCCAGCCACAGAGCATCACTTTTCTAATCACATGTTCATGTCACTTAATGACATGCGGTCTTATTTTCATTTGCTTGTGTACAACATGCCATGCAGCTCATCTTATTTTAGCACAGCTTTGTAGCACCACAGAAATCCAAAGTATGCAAACTGTAGTTGTATGTTGTTGTTTCTCATAAATATATCTTAATGCTAGCCGTCTGTATGTGATTTCTACCAAATCCAAACAATACCTTGATAGGGTGCCTTATTTTGTTTTTAGTCAGGTGCTTTGGTGAGTTGGTTTGTTGCAATGTTATAAATCACAGAGATAACACAAATATTAAGAGCGAAGCAGACAAAGCAACGAGAGCAACAGAATTGCTCTTTTTTCTGTTTATGTCACGTTTCTTTCTGGCCACTGATTGCCAGGCAAAGTTCACAGGGCTCAATCCTAACTATCCCATAGACCATTAATAATACTGACATATGCCAGCCCCGCCCACTTGGCTGTTTGAATGGGGCTTATGGTGCTGTACACCTGGACAGAGCCGAAAGAGGAAATCAGACAGACACACTGAGGAAATTGCTCCGAAAATAACACTAGTAGTACTTTATTTATACACTTCAAGTCTATAATTGAAACGTGACTCCATAACAATTCTAAAATGCATATTAGAATAAAAAGAAAAATGTTGTCAACTGATTGAGCTGGTTGGTTCGCCACCATACAAAATTGCCACTGCATTCCAGGCTACTGCTGTGCCCTAATGATACCACACACATCTACGCACACTACAATATCCACTTTACAGCCACCCACTGCATGGAGATGAGCTCTAAAAATACATACACTTGTCAGCATTTTGCATGGTTTGTCTCCCGTGTGTGCGTTTGAAATGGAGATTTATAGCTGCTGGTGCTTGTCTTTGGGCCATTTTCTAGATGAGATGATACAGCTTGCTCCTAAACCATAACTGGATTTTTATGACATGTTTTATACCCTTTTTAGAGATTTACTGAGTTATGTAGAGTAGTGCAGAATAATATCACAGTGTCATG